>NW_026562452.1:945000-1545000 GCF_027474105.1 Poeciliopsis prolifica | reverse complement strand
ACAATTACTTATGATGGAAGGACCAATCAGATTATTACATGGTCTTAAAGACTAGATTTGAATAGCAAACGCTGACCTGATTCCATCATGTGCTTTTTGTAATACCGCTCTTTATCATGAGGGGGAGACAACAGTTCCAAACATGTCCAAACATGTCATCTTTCTATGCCCAACAGCGCAGTGAGGTGGAGAAACACAATTTTGTCCTTTAAAATCACAGTTTGGTGATGACAAGTGGAGTTCAAGGAACTCAACTTCTTGCTGGCTTCGAGGCAATCAGAATATTTGAGCATCGTGTTTACTTACAGAGGTATAAGTATGATAGGGAAGCTTTTTAGTAATCTGATGGACAGCACTGACAGAATAAGAATAGGAAAAAGGTTTTTATAAAATAACATTTGCAACCAATGATTTTTTTCAGTTACGTGAAACATAGCTGATATTTACAACTTACCTCAAATGCCAAACTAATGTGGTGTGAAGTTTTATTAGGAACAGAGAAGACTGAAAGAAACCTACAGCTAAGTTGCACAGTATAAACAAAATATATATAATACGGAGCCATTTACTTGTTCCCATGGAATATAAACAGGAAAGATGCAGCTGGTGCTGCTAATCATATGCACTTAAGTAATAAGTGCATATGTGATATTGTGATCAGTTCAATAAAAGCACTGATTTAGGGAACTTTCCGATCTGGAACATAGGCTTGTGTTACCACAATGTCAGGAGGGAAAGACAACACAGATTACCTTAAAGGAGCAACCATTGCTGTACATCTATCTTGGATTGGTGAAGAAGATATTTGCCAACTATTTGAAGTCCAGCATTTATAATTAAAAAGATTATTTATGAAACAAATTATTTTGTGCAATTGCCAGGAGTGGACATTTTAGAAAATTCACCTAAAGATCAGACTGTGCATTGCTCAGAGAAACTTCAGGAGCCCAAGAGACTCTAAAGGCTTAAATTGATAGCATGTTAAATTTTAATGCACAAAGCAAAATAAGTAGACAAAGACTGATTGGATATGGATGGCTTTGAAGGGTTTTCCAAAACAGTATGCTTCTTTTCTAAAAAAAAAAAAAAAAGAGTATTACAGTGTAACTTGCAAGTTTGCTCAGTTGCATCTGAAAAATTGTCAACATGACTTGACAAATATCAGTAAATACCTCATAATGATTGTCAACCAAATTGATGGTAGGCTGAAGATTTGGGCTCTTTTGCAGCTACTGGGTTTCAGCACTTTGCAGTGTCTGAGTCTGACAGGAACTCTGCACTGACATACTAGAAGGTTAATACTATTTTGTATTTTAATGCACATTAAAAATATGTACATTTTTTTTAATGTTTAATTTTCTGTGGTGGGCAGCAGACAGACTTTTTGTGCATTAATGTACATAACTACAACTTCTCTTAAAGTATTCTTTATCTCTTCAGAGCTCTTGCACATGTGATCCGCCATCCTGCTTCAGAAGATACAGATGACATTGGTCTGAGTCAACACTATGAGAACCTACAAACAAGATTGGCACTTGACAATTTCCGTAAGTAATGAACCGGCCGCCATATAAATTCTGAAAAGGCATTGAGCTCCTCTAAGTGTATTTATTTTGGAGCACCATGCTTTCGGTGCTTCTGATCCATTATTACTTCTTTTTTATCAGTTCAGACAAATTCTGAATTCGTATGAAAACCACAAACAGAAAAAGTGGCAGGGAACAAAACAGAATCCATGACTTGCAGTTTACTTTAATCTCAGAATGGATGCAAAAATATGTCTTTTGATTGTCTTATAGAAAAAAAAAAACAACTTACTTTTTTTCACTTATTGAAAATCTGAAGCCAGATTCCTTCAACAAACACAACTGGGCAGCCGATACAGTACAATTCAGGGGAAAGCAGTGCAGACATCATAATCATACACAAGAGCTGGTTTTACCACAGACTCTTCTCTGCCAGTTGGACTAATAGGAAACTTAAAGTCCATATAAAGCAAATAACATGGAGCACACAGACAATATTTTTACTTTCAATGAATATTTGCAGTTTCAAGTGCAACATTCTTTCTACTCTTAAGTGCATCATTTCTTTATTTTAAGCATAACAGTGTTAAGTCCTTCAGACCTTAGTCTACGTGTCTTATTTTATTTTGCATTAAATTTATGCTTGATTGAATGGCAAAATCTGCTCAAGCATTCCTGTGTAGCTGTAATTGCGTGAAAGCAAGTACAGAATAAAAAAATCAGAATAAAAAAAATAGTAACATTAAGGTTGAATATTTTATTCCATAAAACAGTACAAACTAGAGTGCGGATGTAATTACTTGTATTTGTGAATAAGAAAAGAGCCAATAATTGACCTAGAAGTTGAGCGAAATGTTAAGCTAATGTCTACGGATAAATGTTAGATTACCAGGGCCTTAGATTTAAAAAAATAAAATAAAATAAAAAATAATGTTTTGCAAATTAATTAATATACTTGAAACAAATAAACTTGCATTATTTATTATGCTTGCCATGTTAAATAATTTCAAAAGTTTGACAAAAGACAAGAAAAGGCATTTACCAGTCATGAAATCTCTGACTGTTGAAAAATATTAGATAATCACCACTCTGCATATCTGATTGCCTCGCCTGAAATTTTCATTAAATCCAAAGTGATGGAAAAACAAAAACACCCAATCGAAAATCCTGAAAGCTGGTGAACGCATTAGTCATGCCATCAGAAATCACCAAGCACAGACACTAATTACCAGTGACAGCCTAGAACTCTTTCTTAGCCAATACTGTAGGCCACGGCCTCATAAATTTTAGCGCAGCCTTGTTCTTTCATTCATCAGCATCAACGCCTACACACACCTACAGTGATGTGCACATGCAGAGCTCTTTTTTTTAATCTCCAATCTGCGCTGCCAATCTGCTGAAGAGCCCCACATGGTACAAATCCCATTTTTCCAACAATAACGTTGAATTGAAGTTTTTTTTTTTTTTTTAATACACAATCAAGCAGCACTTCTTTTTTGCTAAAAATGAAAATAATACTACCCCATATGAACAAAAACAATCAAAACAAAATTATCTCTGGTCTAATTATTATGTCCTGGGTTCAGTGGAAATTTAAAGAAATTCTAGCTGCTTTTTTATAAATAATAGTGATATTTTTAATAATAAGTAATTATTTCCAGAGTGCGTATGTGAGTGTGTGTCTGGTTGTTTGTCTGGATGGACTGGGGACCTGTCCAAAATATGCCATGCCTCTCGCTGAATGACAGCAGTGGATAAGCGTTAGCTGGCATAAACAATCGATAGATAAAACTGTAGAAATAATATGTCAATTTTTCTATTTGTAAACAAACATCATCAAAAACAACAACAACAACAAAAAACTAAAGTCAAAAAAATTAACTTCAGTAAAGGCAAATCGTATTCACACAAATACTTGTAAATGTAAATAAAACAAAATGATTTGTTATAAGTGTGACATAATTATTTAATTGCTAACAGGCATTATTTATGTTTATTTAAGAATTTATAACATTTAATACATTAAGGATTTCATGACCTTGTCTTAGAGAGCCAGTTGAAGTTCGCTTGAATGCGTTTCAGTGGCACATTTGTTCTTTCGACAGCAATTCAGGTTAGAAGGCAAGATGATATTTGTTTCCGCACTGATCAATACCGTACTCAATACTGTACTGGTGTGCTTTCTAAAAATATAGACAAGTCGTAATTTTTTCTGGAGAAAAAATCTAAGTCACTTTAAAGCAGTGACTTAGAGGCTCAATCTTTGTTCAACATTCTTACAGAATGGACAACTGTCTTCAGACACCAGTAATGCAGGTTTTATGAGCCATTCCAGTGCTACCATGCTTACGTCTGATCAGATTCCCATCTACACGGAACAGCAGGAGTCAGCCAGAGAGAACAAAGTCTTCACTCACTGCCATCTATCCATCGATGTATGACAGGCCATTTTCTCACTTCTATATAGAGATATATTACTGCTGCAAACCTCTGATGACAACTGAGAAAAAGATACTGAAAAATGTCTGTATTCGATATTCAATCTAAAGGGAAGATAGTTGTAAGGTAAAGTTCAGCGTGGGCAATTTAAACAGTGATAAAAAGTTGATTTTTTTTTCTCTTAATTTTCTGATCGTTTGTCATTTAAAAAGACTTAAGCGCTGACTTCACTACAATGATAACTTATTAAATAGATGCAACTGGTGAAATACAAAGAAACAATCTTTCTAGCAGTGTAAACATTGAGTCTGCATGTGATTTGTACACCGGCAAAACAGTGCAGATATGTGCACCTCTCTCTTTCTAGCACATAACTAATATGTTATCCCTGGTATGTGTCAGTATGAGCATTGGCCAAACATGTGCCAAATGAACATCAACATCTGTGTCCCTCTAAAGTTTCAAGGTGTATAATTGTTTCTGAACACAATATACACCAGCACAATGACGTGGTGAACAAGAAGAATTACCCATGAATATATGTTACATGCACACATGACGGCGATCCATTAATGAACTCATTTTAAAAACTTTTGACCACTTTTCATGTATGTTGAAAAGAATTCTGACACAGAGCTTCATCAAATAGCACTGGGCATTGCTCTGTATGCTGCTGAGTCACAGACCAATTTCTCAAGACTCAAAGTTCTAAAGTCCGACGATATTGAAAAGAAAAGAAACATCATCTTAATTACAAGCTTGAAAGAAGTCGCCTGTAAATTAGAGGTCCTTTCTCCTTGTTCTATTTATTGCACAGTATTCAACTCCCAAAATACCCCCTTAAATATTTTATGAGATTCAGGGGAGGTGTCTGTGTCTTAAGTGTGAACCAGTTTATTTTCTCCATCACCCATGGAGTCTTCAATCTTACAAGTCTCCAAAAGTGGCCTTCTTTTCCCCAAAACAGCTGATACAAAGCTGCCAACACTGTCAAATAAATATTAGAGATAAACAATTTCATACAAGTCTCAGATTCAAGTCAGGCTACAAAAAGGTCAAGTCAGAAAATTATTATGAACAACTTTTCTAAGCCATTTGATAATAGATGGGAGTTGTTTATATGATTTTGCTAATAAGCGTATACAGTAGTTTTGATTGTAACAGGTGGTAGGTGCTCAAGTGGCATAACTTACGTTGAATTTTGTGGAGAGAACCCAAAAATAGTTTAAAAAAAATAAAATAACTTGCACAGAAGGAAACTGGAGGAACATGCACCACTATTTTTCTTATTTTAAAATCATGCATCCAAGACTTTTGGCAAAGATATGCAATACAATAAAATACTGGTTGAATAATTTAGAAAATCATGTAATACTTTGTGTCCTAAAGAGGATTAAAACTGTCATTTTAAAGAGATCAGACCAAATGAGAACCTGTGTTCATGGCCCACTTACTAATGAAATGGAAACAGGTCAGTAAACTCAAAAAATAACCTGAAAATTTAACACAGATAGGATGGATTTCTGTTTTTAAATAAAAAGGTCACAGGACTTGTGATAAAATCTTCAGTGTGGGTGAGATTGTATTGATTAGATTATATGGCATTATTGGTCATGACACTTCAGACCAAGAATTGTTTACAGCCAAGAGTTGCTCTTTTTGCACTAAAGCTGAGTTCACTTAAGTTTGTGATGCATTTAGAATATAGAAAAGCCTCAACAAATGTAACACAGAGGTTGTGTTTTGAAAAAGGAAGTGAAACTGAGAGTGGCTTGTCCTACATATTTTATGATGAGCTTTGGTTAATGATGGAAAGAAAAAAATATTGTGAACACTCGAAGCTAAAATTAGTTATGTGTAGGGCAGATGATAGTGCAGTAAATAAATAAAATAGGGCTGACAGAGAGAAGCAGCTGTGATACAACAGCATAGGATACACCATTTTTAACCATTTGTTAAAAATGTCCCTTGAATTATTTTGTAAGACTGCATTGATAATTTGAGACTTTCCAAATTAATTAGCACATTATTAAACTTTCTTGCTGACCAAAAGGGAATAAGAGCCTAATTAACCTATTTTCTTTATTAGTAATCTGTTTTTAATCAGAGCACTTTCTACACCAAAGATTTTTGAACTCAGCTTCTTTATAACTTTGCAAAAAGAAGATGTCAACAACAATAGTGAGACCTTGCTGCTTGTTGATAATTAACTGATTGGTACACTTTCGGATCTGACACGACTCCTAAGCTGTAACACACAATACAATTAATGAAAAAGACCCAATTTTGTATTTTGGAAGAGATGTAAACTGTTTAGTTTTTTTTTTATCTGTTACCACATTGATCATTGGTTCAAAACGAACACCATGTTGGTATGCAAGGTGATCTATAGTCCCAGTTTAAATTGGGCCAAAACGCTTATTACCAATTTTGTAAGGTAACATCAGTCCTGTAGCGGTATGCCTTGGAGATACTGGCAAAGAGAGAGCACAGGTTGTTATTGATAATCCTTTAAGACTTATTATCTATAAGGAAATAGGTGGTAATTGTGTCCAGAAGAACAGTGATTCCTATACTTGCAAAAGCAAAAACATGGAATTCAGACAGATTATGGAGAAGGACAACTCGGGATAAGTTGTCAAAGTCACAACATTTTTAGGAAATGGGATCAGAAATTTCTCGAACTCACTGAGAAATCTCACTCTATGCTGTCAAACTCCAATCTTCCAGGGACAATGTCCTGCAAACTTTAGAAGTGTTGATCGTTCAACCCACCAGCAACAATATTAAATCAGGAATGACTATACAACTTGAATCACGTTGAAGATGTAAATTACTGATTTGATTCAGGTGTGTTAGGCCAGGACACGTCTTCAAACTTGCAGGACAAAACTTGCTCTAGGATGTTGGAAAAGAGGTTCCAATCAATCAAACCTCTGAAGATCTCTCTCAGGAAGAGCAGTGTGTTCCGTGCAACAGGATCTTTATCCTAGTGGGACTGCTGGAAGGGTCATAGAAACTTATTTGTCCAGTTCATACAGGTTGAACTGGACACAACAAGGGAATATGTGTCAGAGCTTTTGGTCCACATTGTCACGACTACATGAAACAGTTGCCACAGTCTTGCATGCTGTATATCTGTGGTGCCAATCTTCTTTTAAACTACATCCCAAAGGTTATCTATTGGTTTGAGAACTGGTGGCTGTGTAGGCCATTGGAACACAGTGAACTCATTCCCGAGCTTAGGAAAACAAGCCAAGACAAACTTTTATTTGAAAGCACTTTTAAAGCAGCAAAAGTGAACAAAATAAAAAAAAATCTCAAGTGTGAGATGATTTCTGCTTTGTGGCAGATGGGTACACTGATCACACTAACTTGACGAGAAAACCGTGGAGATGGTCAGCAATATCAGTAACACAAAATGTGTCAGAAAATATCCCCTGCAGCGTTGCATCACCAGCTGCAGCCACTGGCAGGACTTTATCCATACTTTCACTTTATTTACGCCAGATTCTGACTCTACCATCTAAATGTCGTTGCTAAAAATCAAGATTTATTCGACAACAGTCAGCTGGTCTATTATTTTCCATTTTTGTGAGCTTGTGTTGGTTCACTTTTCTGTTATCTGCCAGCAGTAACACCTGTGTGTGATTTTTTTTCTGCTTGAACCCATCTGTTTCACGTTTCAGCATGTTGGGAAATTATTTTGAACAATCTTGGTAGTAGTAAGTGTTTATTTAGACTGCTGTTGCATTTTTATCTTAAACAGGTCTGCCAATTTTCTTCTAACCGATTCGTCATATTTGTGATTAAAAATCCCAAAAGATCAGCAGTTTCTGAAATATTCACACCAACCCATCTGACACAAGAAAACCATAACACATTCCTCGTCGTTTACATTTTTTTTATTTCCCATTCTGCTGTCCAGTTTAGACTTCAACAAGTGGCCTTCACCATGCTGAGATATCTAACTGCATGGGAAAGCTGCCATGCGAGTGGCTAATGTCCAATTTTTGTTTACAAGCAACAGAACAAATGTAACTAATGAAGTGACAGGTGTGTGCATATTGTTATTCTTTCATAGTCTGTTTTCCAATTTCAACAATATACAGCTTCATTAGATTGTTGTTAGTGCAATAACGGCATACGATTAAGTTGTTTAGTTACCAGTAACTGCTGAACAAAACTAGTTTTTGATATTGAAATGTATATTTTATTATGTCTGCATAATCTAACCTCTACCGAGAATCCATCTCTGCAGCAAGTCCTGAGTAGAAAGAAATGATTATTTATCACGCGTATTATCCGTATCACAATGCTAAAAAAAATAAAAATAAAATTCATATCACATTTTCTTACCTGATGCCAGCAGGCCTGTTGAGAAGTCCCGAAGGGGCCATGTGTAATTTAAAATGTTAAACTATTTTTCATTAAACTGAGAAGAGAGGACACTCTGAACATCTGTTCCTTCTGCCATGCCAGGGAGGCAGGGAACCAGTCTATTTGCTGTATACCCCTTAATTTACCAGATGTCTACTATAGGATTAGTTCAGTGCGACAAAGACCAGTCAAGATTTTCCAGCTGGGTCTCCAAGGAAGACTTCTTCAGAAAAATGTGACACTGTCAAATAAGAAAAATGTAAATCATTTTGAAATATGAGTACAAAATTACTGAAGCACTCATAATGTAACCAATGGGATAGAATAAATTTTAGTCCTGCACCTGCCGGACGTGCTTGAGGATGTTTTGTTAAGAATTGTTCTTCTCTTCTTTTAGACAGCAATCAGATGAACAATGTGGCCCAGTCTCCAACTTTGGTAGGTCAGCCATATCCAGCAGTTGGACAGATTATCAGCCCATATGAACAACAGACCCCACTCAAGGATCTCAACAAGTACAACACTCTGAAGGCTGTGGGTAAGTAGTAGTTTATTATGTGAAACAAAAACAGGACAGCTGTGATTTATTTTTTGATATAATTAAGGAGATGTTACATGCTTTCTAAGAAAATGTTGATACATATATTAATAAAGTCATCTGCCTTGCATGATGTGTCAGACGAGAGAACTGCAAGAACATTTAATGTGATTTAATTTGCAGTGTATTTGTGCACACAGACAACACTTCTCCAAAGCCCAAATTCAGTTTATTTAAAGCCTCGGAGTTGAGTCTTTGCTTTGCAGCAGTCCTTACAAATTAATCCATAGTCCATCAATGTCAGGATGGAAAGAAACAGAGAGCTTATTTATAGTAGCAGGTTTGTGCTAATTTGAAAAGTCTGCCATCAAGAATCATCCGAACAAAATAACATCTATATCTCCATGACTCAGTAAGCTACTAGCTCTTTTTCTCTTTTCGTTAGGATACTATAGATTTAGAGCTTTAAACATAAAGATACAGAAATGTATTGATGATAGAATAAGTTAAAAGAATAAAGTATTAATTAGGTCAAGGATTTTAAGATACTTGGAAACTGTTCAATTGCGAAATATAAAAAAAAAAAATCTTTCTTTAGATGTTAGATATGGAGGAAGTTGTATTACATTCTCAATCCACTAAAATAGAGATGGTACTTGTTTTAACTGCCATGTAACAGCACAGTAAATATCATAAACCAAAACAAACAAAAAAAAAGCCTTTTGGCCACTATTATACCTGAATTTAAACAATGCTACTAAATCTAGTACATTGAGTTCAGTCTTCCAAAGTCTTACTCTAAACCCAATAAAACAATAGCAAAATAGCTTAAGCTCAGTCAGACTGGATTGACAGCATTTGTGAGTGTTGATTTCTTTCTAGTATAGCTCTGGGCACTTGTTCATCTCTCAATAAGGACCAGAATTGTACAATACATTTTTCATGTTCAGATTAATTGAACAGAGTTGAGTGAGATGATTAAAGCTTGAGATATTGTTCTGTAACCCAACTCTAAAGGCAGATAGTTGTCGTGTTTGTTTTTAAGAAGCAAAGAAGTAAAAGGTTTTGAATGGACAAGACACGTTTGATCTTTTTATTAGGATATAAAATAAGGATTTGACATATACTGAAGACTTCTGGCTGTTATATTACAAAATGTGAAGTTCAGGGAGCATCTGTGCTTTTGCAAGGCACTGTAAGATGTGATACATGGTTCAGTTATTGATGAATGACAGCTGAATAATAATTGTATCTTATTATTTCCCCATTTTTAGCAGAGAAAGCAAATGACAACTACCAAAGCAACCGCAGACAAGCGATTGAGATGACAGCTAAGGGTAGCCTTCCAATGGAAAGTGTGGATATGGAGCCAGAGCCTCCAAATCCTTACAGCCCACCCAGACAGCGTTCTATGAAGCACAGCGAACACAAGTACAAAAGCCACAGGAGCCACAGCTCCCAGTCACTGTCCCACATCTCCAACATAGCAGTCAGCCCAGGGGGGCTGAGATCCTGGCAAAGCAAAGACATGCTGGGACTTCGACAGAGCTATGGCCAAATGAAGCCTGGCATCACAGAGAAAGAGCTACATAGCTCCCGCTACATGCCTCCACAACCTTACTTTGTCACCAACAGTAAGACAGAAGTGACAGTATGAGTGTCTGCATTATTCAGGCTCAAAATAAGCCAGAATTAATCATAAAAAAAGGGTTCCTTGCAACCCTATGAGTGGGGTTGCAAGGAGCCAGCATGGACTGTACTAAATGCATCTCGGGTAGCAAGATGCCATCTATAGTTGATGTGTACTGTGTACTCCTGGGGGCACTGTAATCAAAATGTCGTGTCTGATGCTCATGTAATCTCACTACTAAAGCCGCAGAAATTACTTATCACATTGTTGGGATGAGGCACTAATTACTGTCACAAGTATCTACTGAGATATTCAAGGAGACTGCACTGTATTTTCTAATGTGTAGTTGAAAGATAATCCAATCAAATTGAACTAGCCTGTGGCTGTTTATTGATTAAATAAGACACCTGAAGGTTACATACTGAAAAAGACTAATCCTGAACTAAGAGTGATTATTTTTTCACATAGCTGTCATGTTCTAATTATGAGCCCTCTAAAGCATTACCTCAATTAAAAAATGTAATTCACGACTTGCTAAACTATCACCTCATGCAGGAATTGTAGACATTTAAAGAAAACTCTTGTAATTCTTGATTTAAATAGTGTCACAAACATTGGAAAACTGACTTGAAAGATTTTGTGTTTGTTTGGAGAATTCCAGATTTATCATAGTGTTCTTAAAATGTAAAGGACTCAGTCTGTAAATGTGCTACTGTTGATTTAAATGGCTCAACACACATTAAAAAGTCTGTTGAAAACTTGTGATTCTTGTGTCACTTAAAAAAGATGTTTATTTTTGTTTTAAGATCATCAAGCAATTAAAAATGTTGGGTTTTAACAATAAAGAAAAATGCAAACAAAGAAATTTTTGTATTCAGTAAATAAGTGTAATGCATTACACGAGGAATGTAATGATTTGTTTATGGTTTTGTTTTAGCAGCTTTGTTTATCCCTCTAATTTGTTTTTGTTGGACTTTTACTGCTTATTTCTTCTGTTTACATTCTGGTTCTCAATCATAACCGAAGTTTTATCAACCCTCTGGGAGCCCTGTCATTTTTTTAAAATGCCAGGAGACATTTTTGTTAATTAGCAAACCATGTTTCCAACCAACAAGGTTGTTCCCTTTGGAAATTAAATCAGCACAGTAACCCAGTTCAGTCAGACGGTGTGCAACAGCTGTGTGCTCGGTTCTGAAAGTCTTGACATTAGAGTAATAACTTAATAGAAAAAAAAAACAGCTTTTAGAAAGTCAAACTGAGGCGGCATGTACACAGGAAGCAAAACTATAGAACTTGATGTATACATGGTAATGAATACGTTATGTCACCATACCTATTGTGTCAAGACAGAATGAAAAGCTCTATTTTATACATATGTTAACACTTAAAGAAAAGGTAATTTGTAAAGTTTGTCATGTCTCCCCTCAACTTCAAAGTCTAAAATCTCAGTAAAGTAAAACGTGATTTCACTCGAAATAATAATATGTATAAAAAATGTTGAAAAAATAAAAACATCCATTTTCAAAATGTACAAAATGCTTTCAAAAAATAAATATTCGTGGTTTTGTGTCTGAAATTAAATTGTAACGCGGTACAGTACAGTTTCTGAGGAAGCCGGAGCAGACGCAGCGCTGTGGTCTTGCTCTTCTGAGCAAGACTGAAATCCCTTTTTTCTGTTTTATAAAACCAGGCAGATGGCTTGGCTGATTTCAATGGTTTGAAACACACATCTACTAAAGTGCTCAGCGGGAATCTATTTTACAACAAACAAAAGCCTTAAATGTCAGACTGAAATCACTCCATTAATGGGTTCCACACTGCAGGTCATCTCTGCCAACTGGGTCACCAAAGAGGCTCTTAAGGGTCTTTCAAATCCACATTATCATGTCATATCTGTTGATCTGAACATAAATACTAAAAATGGTTTGCAATTATCTAACATTCATCACTTTTCTATACAATGTGTTAAGTGGTCAATCAGTAGAACAGGGAAGGCTTGTTTTGTGTTACTATAATAAAAACAGAGAGAGGCTCTGATTGATGAGCTGTCAAGTCCTCTTGCTGAAACGTCGATGAATTAATGAAACTTTTTCCTTCATGGGCTTGAGAGGTTTATTTGAGGCTTCAGAAAGATTCTTTCAACTCAAAAAAATATACCAGCACAAACCTTAGGTTGGCTTGACAATCTAAGGTTAGCTTGAGTTCTTACTGTGGGCATAACAGGTGCATATAGACTCAAGTGAATAAGAAAAAGCTTTCCTACCAGTTTTGGAAAAGTCTTAAGCATGTCAAGCTCAAGCACAGTAGTTTTCTTCAAATCATGTTTTTGGGTCAGGCTTCTTAAGTGGGTCAGAGTGAAACTGTAAAGTCCTAGTGAAGGACAATATAAATAAACCTCAAGTTTTGTTTCCCTATGAAAGTGGTTGCTTGCAATCGGTACACATGGCATACTGACATAAATAAAATATAATGTTTGTATTTGCCTTCTATAGCAAATTAATTTGTTGATAATTTAAATTTGTTGTTGCAACTTATGAAATTCAACTTAATTGCTTCAGTACAATATAATGGCAGACCATAAGGAGTGTTAAGTAGAAAATATAGATAAATAACTGTTGTCATGAGTAACCTCAGCAATGTAATACTAACACAACACAGCAAATATACTGTATTGATCACAGTGCCTTCCAAAGGCATTCATATCTATTGAATAGTTCCACATTTTTTACTTTACAGCTACACAAATGTACAACTTTGCATTGAGTCATCATATGGAATCCTGATAAGATATGCTAATGTTATTATAAGAACATGTTGTTGTATTTGCTAACAACGGACATAGACATATCAAAGTGAATATTGCCTGTTAGGATACAAGTTCACAATTTTTTTACAAATGAAATCTAATTAAAAATATCCTCCTCATATGTTTTTGATAATGAAATATATAAAATCTGAGTCCCTTACTGCCCCACAAAGCTGAACTGGGTCATCATCCGTTCTGATCTTATACTTGATTACCAAACTGTGGCTAACTTCCAGTATCTTACAGATGTCAAGACAAAGCCATTTCATTCTCTCTCCTCCTAGAAAGCAGCAATTGACTGTGAGCTCCAACTGTTATTAATAGCCACTGCAGGGGTGTTGAACTTCCTTGGCTGTCAATGCATGAGGCTGCACCAGGGATCAGAGATGCACCAAACAGCAGCACCTTAACAGTTGAAAGGCCACAGAGCAACTGTGTTTTGGAAATATTTCTTAGAAATGATTCCAAATTACTCACAAATAGAACACTGTCCAACAATCCACCAGTGGATGGCAGTGTTGAATTAAAACGGTAGAGCTCTTACATGTGTACAGGAACCTAATTTATAGAGGCTGAAAACCAAGCTATGTTCAATAGATGAGACTAGCATTATACACACCCAAGGGCCGAATAACAAGCATGAAAGAAACAATTAAGACTTTTCTTGATTGGTTTTCAAAGATAGAATTCATGGTTTACTGCCTGTTGCTGACTTTTATGGGTCCCACTTGGAATATGACAGCTGTGTTTCAATACAATCACTTTATAAAAGTGTCATTTAGTAGGAAATGTCATGGTGTTGTTACATTTCCCACAGTAATTGTTTTATGTTCGAAAGGCGAATATGGTGAAAAGGAGAAAAGTAGAATAAGGTTACTTTTGAGTTCTCTGTGCAGTTACAATATTTTATACCTCCCATTTAAGGTATGATTGACCTTTGTTCATTTGCTGAAGTTTGAAAAGGCATGAAGAATTTTAGCAATTAAGAAACACATTCAAACTGGACTCACATTGTGCTTTTCAGTTCCCTCTGCTGCTGAAGAAAAACATGTATTATGAATGATTTAAGAAAATATTTTTTCTTTAAAGAAGGGAGAGACCAGTCAAATTTACAGACTTACCAGCAGGCTCTGGCACTCACTATTAGGACTTCTCTTCTCCACTCAGGGAGCCCTCAAAAGAAAACCTTTGTGTATGGCTCAGCACCACAAAATGAGCCAATTAGAGGTGTTTGTCAGGAGAGCAACAATCATGAACAGCTCACTACAGCAGCCAGGGCACAAGGTAATTTTCTGAGAAAGCTGCAGTTTCAGTTATTGTACTTCTGTTAGGAAAAGGATTTGATTGTTACCCCTTGGCAAATCTTTCTAAGAGATTTTTCTGAAAAGCAGTTTAATTATTAATATTTAGAATGAAAAATCTCCACAAAAAGCCGAATATGTAGTTGATAATACTAAGCTATCATTTCTGCTTAGTGGTAAATTTGCATGTAAACCTTTTAGTTTGTGATATAAGCTTAATAATGCCTGTCATTTACTAAATCATCCAAGAATCCAAAATGTGATGACATTTATGCAATACTATACAAACAAGAGTCACCTTTAGTAGAATCTGAAATATTTTCAATGAGAAAGACCTTTTTTCATGCAAATAAATTCAAAGAAATGTTAAAATGAATACAAAAGGACAACAAATTAAACCTTAAAATTTGTGCAGTACATTATAGAAACATATACTTAGAGGCATACATTGATGTTTGCCTTCTTCCAGATTCCCTGTTTTTATACACAGGCCTGACAACTGTCTGCCTCGTAAAATCAGGGCATCCCTTAAATAGAACCAGACAACAGGATGTGGACTAAAAGATAATGAAAATCAAATAACCATGCCCTGGTTTAAAGAAATTCAACAACAGTTAAGAAATATATCTGAAATCGGTTAATCTTGACTGTATTAAAAAGCAATTTCTAAGCTGTTGGGACTCAAAAAAAAAAAAAAAAAAAAAAAAAATTCTGAGACACATTATATCTGAATCGAGAAAATATGGAACTGTGGTGAACTTTCCAAGGAGAGGGCAGAAAACCAAAGTTATTCCAAGAGTGGTTTACGATTCATCCAGGAGGCGACAAAGGGACCCAGCACAATGTATGGTCACTCCAGGCATCACTGACTTCAGATGATTAGGCCATATTTTACTTAAAGAGATTCTGTGACATCAGTATTTGTTCCTTTAGAAGAAAGACATCATTTCAACGTGAGCTTATTTGAAATTAAATAAATCATCAGAGCAATGAAAGACAATCAGCTATTCAGAAAAAACTCCACTTGTTCTATAGTAGTTGACTTTAGAAATTTAAAACAAGTCAAAATATATCATGGGATTACACAATAGTATATTTGGTACTGATTTGTCCAGCCAAACAACATTTGTGTTTCTAGTGAAAATACCTCAATTTAGCCTGTCAGGTGGAGATTTCTTTTTTTTTAATGTCTCCTATCAAGGCATTTCACGCAGCTCCACTCCGATTCATAAGTCCGCTATTGCACTTTGAAAAATTTAGTTTTTGCAGCCAACTGAGCAGTAGCATCAAAATGTTTCTGTGTTTCTGCAGGTCTTGCATTTGTTTAAAAATTATCTGGGTTGACTCACTGTCAGCTGATTTGCCAAATTGGTCAATCAGTTAGAAGAATGGGCAGAATTTCCTCCACAGGGACGTAGAATATTCATCGCAAGACGTTACAAAAATTTGATGGATTGGCAATTTCTTTTTCACATATGGTCAGGTTGGTTTGGATAGCTTTTATGATTAAATCATCATTTGCAAACTGCTATTTCTATTTAGCCAGATGGCCATATATTATCAGCCATCCAATCAAGTCTGCAAAAAAAAGAAAACAATTAGAAATTTTATTTCTTAGGTGCAAATACTTTCACACATACTTACATAGGTAAGTATGTACCTAATTTGCTGTACCTAATAATCAAAGCTAAAACACATTAAACTGCAGCTATTGCAATGTCATTAGAATCTACAGTTTTTGCATTACTTAGAAACAGAAATGTATGTCTAAAACAAATAAACAAATAAATAAACCAAAAGATAAACATTAAATATGTGTAAATGGATGTACTGAACAACATCAATAAAATTCATGTGCAAGGAGACAGTGCTATACAGACTTGCTGTTCCTCAGACCATGACCACTTGATGACTGTATAAATAAACTCTGATACCGCGTAAAAGAGTAAACAGAATGTTATCCACTCCAATCATTTATGTGATTAGGACATGGACTTCTGGAACCTTTGGACCTCAGACTCAGGATAGCTGAGTAAATAGAGCAGCAAAACCACCAACACGCTATTCCTTTTCCAGCTGATGATATATATGAAATGTTCAGCAAACCGAGATAGTTAAATGTTTCATATAGCACCTAAAAGTTTAGCCACAAGTTGAAATGTACCATTTTGCACTCAGTAAGAGTGCCTTAATGTTAGTTAACTCTCAAGAAATATTCAGTTCAAAGCTTTAACTGATGAAAGTGTTTTTCACAATTAGCACAAATTATGATTACAGCAAAGTAAAATCAACTGTCTTGTTTACAATTCATCAGCAATATTATCAAAAAATATCTACATAAGTATATTAAGACACTGAGAGAAAAGGATAATGGATATGAAAGGGTTAATAGTGCACATTCAGTGCAGCTGACTTAAAAAAAAGTTTGAGGGCTTGGCATTCTTTCCATTCAGCATGCAAACAATTGCACAAGCATCAGTCATTCAGTGTTTCACAGCTTCTCCACTTTAAATCAAGACCTCAACACCTGAAGGTAAGCAGGATACAGTAGACATTTAAGTAATTAATGCATTGTCACTGCAACTAATTTAACATCAACAGATTTGAAACAGATTTTATTTTTTGATTTGATATTAATCCTCCCTCCGTAGCTGGAATGCACACCATTATACTGCTGGAACTGCTGGTACTGGGAGCATCAGCGGTGTTGCCAGACCCAGACACAGCTGGAGACAAGGTGACTCAGGATCCAATTCCCTGTGCAAAAGGCTGCAACTGTCTGCATGATGACTACAGCTTGGAGCTCATTGTGTACTGCAGTGTTCTGAACTTAACTTATGTACCAGCTGACATCCCACTATCCACTCATTATCTCTGGCTAGATGGAAACTTGTTTGTTTCCCTTCCGGCTGCGTCGTTTAGGGATCTAAGCAATCTGGACTTTTTGAATCTACAGAATGGCCAGCTGTTGACCCTTGACCATCAGACATTTAGAGGCCTCAGATCCTTGGCACACTTGCACCTTGAGCGAAACCGTCTCCGTGGGTTGCCAGGTTCAATCTTCCAGAACACACCTAACCTTGCTTCACTCAGTCTACATAACAATCACATCAGTCGTATTGACGAAAGACTGTTTGCTGGGCTCTCGCACATGTGGTTTCTCAATCTAGGATGGAACTCACTCACAGTCTTGCCAGAGACAGTTTTCCAAGACCTGCATAGCTTGCGAGAACTGAATCTTGCGGGTAACAGACTTGCTTACTTGCAACCAGCACTATTCCAAAATCTTGGTGAGCTTAAAGAGCTGGATCTGACAGGAAATTACATCAAGGTTATCAAAGCTAATGTGTTTGTTAAACTCCATAAGCTGCAAAAACTTTACCTGGCCCAGAATCAGATTGGAAGTGTGGTACCCAGGGCGTTTGTAGGCATGAAATCGCTCAGATGGCTCGACATGAAAAACAACAAATTGACTTCTCTACATGAAGACACATTCTTAGGCTTGAGCAGTCTTCATGTATTGCGCCTTTCCAACAACTCTATCACTGGCTTAAGGCCTAGAACCTTCCGTGACTTGCAGTACTTGGAAGAACTAAGGCTCAGTTACAACAGGATTCGAGCTCTAGGGGAGAGGATTTTTGAAGGACTTGGCCATCTGGAGGTTCTAGAGCTAGATTACAATCAGGTGCAAGAGGCGCATGTGGGAAGTTTCACTGGCCTGTCTCATGTGGCTGTCATCAATCTATCTGGAAGCTGCTTTCAAAGTCTCCCTGACCAAATGTTCAAAACTCTGTCAAAGCTTCACAGCCTACATCTGGACAAAGGTTGCCTTACGAGGATCACAGCTCTAGCTTTCAGCGGTCTCTCTGGTTTACGGAGGCTTTTCCTTCAACAGAACAACATCTCTGTGGTGGAAGATCACAGTTTTATGGGTCTGGTAGGACTTGTAGGACTGGACTTAAGCTCCAATAAGATGGAGGTGCTTACAGATCGAACTTTCTCTGGGCTTAGTAATCTGGAGTATCTTCTTCTGTCCAACAATGAATGTCATCAGTTTTTGCAGAATGGAACAAAACAAGTACTTCCACGGCTGCGCTACCTGGACCTGCGAGCCAATGCCTTGACAAGTTTAGTCATCGATTTCTCAGAGAACATGGAGAAACTCTTGCTGTCTGGAAACCAATGGAAATGTGACTGCACCACACTTCCACTCAGAAACTACAGCTTGCAAAAACCACAAGTCATCCCTCGACAAGTAGAGACCCATGCAGAAGGTGAAGAACCTGATAGTACAATCACCATATATAACAACATCACATGCACCAGCCCACCATATGCAGCTGACCAGGACCTGCGGGATGTGAGCAGTGAACACTTCCGAAGCTGCTGAGGTTACAGAGACTGGTTGATTGATACAAAAAGCTGACTATGTGTTTCTGGTTCAGATTACATTTTGTCTGTATATTCAACTCAACATCAGATCTTAGAAAGACCTTTATTTGGAAAAAAAAAAGGATATTATCACAAAAAACTTTGAAACTAACTTTGTCAGTTCAGTAAAGATTGTAAGTTTTATTACTTGTATGGAGATAAATTTTCTGAAGATATTTAATAAAATATTTGAATGTGTGACATATTGTGCTCTTGTTAACTTTTATGTTTGAAAAGCAGAAAGAGAGCAAAAAAGAAGTACACACTGTAATGATGGAAAGTTTCCATCAGTAAATTTTCATATGAAAAATTTAACTAAATACAGAAGACAAACACAGATAAAAATCAGATTTACACAGTATCCTATTTGGAAATCCCTTGTTTTAAAATATTTCAATCTAACCATGCTTTTGTCTGATGAAGATGAACTCTGACATCCTTTGGCCAAAACATAGATTCAGTATACTGAAAGTAGAGGAGACAAAGACTTTACTGTTAGGAAAGACTATGGTCATTTTTATGTGTGTTGATAAATACCATTACATACATAAGGATTCCATATACTCTATATATAAATAGAATAATTATGTCTTCTGACACATTGCTCTTCAAATTATGATTTACTCTTACATTATGTATTATGTTCAGAAGACAGGCTGTACAGTGATGAAGTTGGTAGCACTGTTTTATTGCAGCAATGATATCTTAGGTTCAAATCTGTTTTTTTTTTCCATGTGTTGCATATTCTTATGCATGTGTGGCTTATCTACATATGCATAAGTTCAAAAACTTGACTGTTGGGTTAATCAGTCTCGTTAAATTTAAATATAAGTGATGAAACTGAATTAAATGCCTCATTTCTGAACTACAATAAAAAAAAATTGTGGTGTGTTTGAAAAGAGGAAATAAATTACAATAGAATAAAAAAAATTATAGGCAATTATTTTTTGGGCAATATAATTTAGAATGATTACAATTAAATACCTTACACATTTGATCCATGTTTTAGAAAACTGGCCATAAACTGTGCTCGATTATGTAGCTAGTTTAGGAAACTACAATATTACACTATTGTCATTCAATATTTTGATGAGGATATTGAGAATGTGTAACCTATATTTTGTCTCTACTTTCTTGTTAATCATCCCAGTGTTTCCATCACTGTTAATGCATCAGATCTGAAACCTAATAGTCTACTAAATATTGCATCCAAGTAGTCCTTTGTAGCTCCAGTGCGGCTTGTATTGATATAGCAATGACAACTACAATTTGATATATTAATTTGCATTTTGTAAGTTTGAGCTTAGTTAGCTTATTTTTTTGTATTAAATGCTAGCGACAACCAATCATATATGGATATCAACCAAAGACTGTTTCTTTTAAACTGGCTTTATCAGAACCATTAAGAAACTTAAAATACCAGGCAATATAAGTGTAATCCTACCTTTTTTGTTTTTTTACTGAAAATGTATAATAAAGAAATTAAATGCCTTGAAGACAAAAGATTTTGTTGAAAAAATATGGAGGAACAGATGCAGCTGGGTCATCAGGAGTGCTGATGTTTTTGTATCGACTTATAGTGTTCTGTTGTGATGAAAAAGAAAAATCCATAATTTCTTCATCAGAGTTACCTGGAAACACATTTCTGAGAAAAAACAGCACCTCCACAATCTTAAAGAGCATTCTGGGACCCAAAAATGGGTCAGGTAAATCTTTTTTGCACTGGATACATTTTCACCTCTTAATTTTGTTTTGGTTCAGGTTTTATATCTATTCAGGGGTAAATTATTGACTTACTGTTTCTTAAAAATATATAAGAAGTGGAGAGAAAAGGGAACACATATACTCATTATATAAAAGGAGAGAAAAAAAAGGACAAGCACCGTCACTCTGTTGAGTTTGCATGTACCCATGACTCACGCAAAGTTGTGGGTGGAAAAACAGTCCTCTGCTCTGCAGTCCAGGAAGTCTCAAATAACTTCTTGGTATGGTTCTTATTGAAGAATCAACACAACAAATACAAGTATTTTATCATTATTCATTGAGCTTATCATAAACAAATCTCTTAAACTATGTTGCAGATTCTGATGGTGACCAGCAGGGAACAGAAAGAAAGTTCACATAAACCAGAATGTGCCCAATAAATCAGCAAGATGCTAAAAACTCTTCACCTGACCAGGTTGTTGATCTGAAGCAGCCAGCTCCTGAGAAGACTGATTAACTTTATGAGTTTGCATGTGCCAAAGTAAACAAGCACTAAGTTGCTGCGTCATCTTTTTGTGTTACTTTGTTTATGTATGTTTCAGCAGGCTTGCTCAGTCATTTAACCCTGAAGTCAAGGTTGGCCAAAAAGAGTAAACTACCTTTGCAAGTCTTAACCTTTGCTCATCAATGTTTTACAATAAATGTGAAGGAATAAAGTAAAAAAATGCACAAAAAATTTTTTTTAGATAAAAAAATTAATCCCTGTTTTATTTATACTTATTTTATATGTCACCATTTTGTTTGTCTGTGTTGTTTAGGTTATTGAGAGTAGATCTAGTCTAAATATGGCGTTTAGATCTGGAAACACAAGGGCTTTTTGATGAAAAGGACATCATACACTAAGATGAGCATAGGCAATCTGAATCAAACACTATAAATAGATTTTTAATATTTCTCATTTGGACTGTGTTGCAGATAACAGCTGTCCTGGTGTGCAGGAGCTTTTTTCAACATCAACTTCTAACACAAAAGATTCTCCACTGTGGTCTAGACTCCGGATTTAATGTTTACGGTTTTCGGCTGATTTAGTCACAGAAAGAGATTCTTAGTGGCAGCAGTAGAATGCAATAAAGCCATAAATTATTTCTTTTTACCCCATGCTGTTTTTGCAAAAGAATTCTTAAACCTTGAAATTTGTTATATTTTAAACACATTTCAACCACGCACTTCCATGTATTTTATTTGTTTACTTTTTTTTGTGATATACAAGTCAGACTGGACTCATAGTGTCTGTGATTATTAATTTTTTTTTATGTCCGGTCCAAAAAAAATCTCCAATCAAATTTTCATGTCCAGCACCATCCTTAGACATCAACATAGGTTCTTATAAACTATCTCTGTCTGTATATTTAGTGTACCAATATATATCACATTATTATACTTCTATCAACCTTCTGCAGGGCAGAATTCAAGAACCCAAAATCATCCTCTGCCCTCGACTGACCTGTCAAATCCACAGGGATCTCTGCTTGTGGTTTTCAGGGAAACTCGAAGCAGAGTCACAGCCAGCATCTGAACAGGTCTGCTGTCAAAATAAATAAAGAAAAAAAAAAACACTTAACAATATGAACATTTTTTTTCCTGCACGACTCTGTTTAAACTCAGTTGTATAACCAGATCATCTATTTGAGTTTTTTTTTCTTTTAAAGTGGACATAAATTATGCATCTTCTTCCACATATTCAATTAATTGCAAGTCAAATGTTTTAAAAACATTTTTAGAGGTTATTAATGATTCACCTGTATGTATGTGTAATGCTTTCTAGGCAATTAACTACCAAAAAGCATGGCAATATTGTAGGGTTGATGTTGACATTATTACTGCTTATCAATTATTTTGATAAAACTCTATTTTTTTTTTCTCAAAGCTCAGGCATATCAATTATTTTTATTGTAACAATTTCCAAAATTGCACTGATTTGATCTGATTATGAATAAAGTTATGATACTAAAAAGGTTTCAGGGTGATGTTTTGTCACTAAAAGATTAATAAAAACTAGACAATTGTAACTATCTGAATCCCATGATCAATTGTGGGATTGATTCCAACTTATTATTACAACGTCATCAATAATTATACTGTGACTCATTTGGTTATCAAATTACTTCATCATCAGAAATTCTTTATTTTCTCTTTTGAACTGCACTTTCAAATGACTGAACTAGAACTAGAGCCTGTTTCATTGCAGATCTTTACTGATGCAACAAACAAATGTACCAATATAAAACTGTAACTAAGACAGAGCCAGTGTCTTTCCTTAAAAAAATATCGATTTCATTGTTGTGTTCCTGACTAAGCTTCTTTGGGTGCTTTAAGAAAAAGTGATGTTAAGTGACAACACATTCACTTGACACCTGTTGCCACTGCAAATTGCTGTCTGTCTCCAAACACAGGGTTTTCAGTATTCTGAGGCTGCAGAGGATGCAGCTTCAGACCTCTGCAGCCTCTCTCCCGAGACTCACCTGTCAGCAAGGAGAATCATTTAGATTTTTCCTGATGTACAGGAAAAAATCTGTACATTTTTCCTGTTGTAAAAATCTGTAGATCAGGGTCTAAATGTACATTTTCTTGTACATTCAGAAAAACGGTATGACATATTTAAAGGGCAATTGAAAGCGTTAGGACACAGAGCTGCTGCTGCTGTAAACTGTAAAGGCAGGCAAAGAAGCACCTGGGCAATGTACATAAAAGGATATGAAAAGGCACATAGCATAATTTAGTTCTCTGCCTGAAAGAGAGCAACTCTATAAAATCCTGAAATGTGATCCCTGCACAAAAGTATCAAAAAAGGCAACTGTTTGTTCTCAAAGACAATGGATGAAATAAAATATAATAAAAAGGATTCAGACCTTTGGTGCAACAAGTTAGGTTCTTGTTGCAGCAAAGGTCTTTATAAACTAATCATTTAATTTAGTAAATGATTGCTTTCATAAATTAAATAATTTACATCTTAATAGAAATTTGGGATTATGATTCATCGGGCAGCCAATTTATCAGGGCCAATTTCCTTAATTTAGGGAGATAAATTAAAGAAATATGGAAGTGTTTGTCTTTTTAAAAATAAGTCATCAGCAATTGGCCAGAAAACTGCAATCGGTGCATCCCTTCTGGGAACTAGTCTGAGTACCTGTGATTGAAAGGTCAGCTTATAAGGGTAATGAGTATGTTTCCAAACAAACATTTAGCGTTAACCCATTGTCTTGCTTATAATTTTGCGATATATTTTTAGAATATAAACAACATGGTGGATGTGGTCTGAGATGGCTGCCTGAGTTGACTTGTCTCCAGGCCCAGAAGCTCAGTCCTGACGAGGTGAGGGAACAGCTGTGCAACAGCAGTGTGGACATTTGTGTTCACATATTACCAGGGGTCGCTCTCAGATAAGCCTCTCTCATCTTTTCTGAGCATGAATGACCTCACAAAGACAGAGAAAATGTGACGAAAAAACTGGTGTCCCGAGAAAACTCGCCCCTGTGGTCAACCTGTTGAGGTACAATCTATTCACAACGAGCCTGTCAATTCTCCTCGAATAAAATCTCGCCGAAAGCACAGTCTAGGCTTTCTCCCCTTCACTTGTATTCTTTTCGGGTAATATTTCTACCAGACCAATCAGCGAACAGAAGGAGTTGTCACAGATGACGTAAATTTTCGGCGCCGTTTTAGAACTGTAGTCTGCCTGTAGTTTTAGAAATTGCAATACAGGTAGTGAAGCCATTCTAACAATATTGAATTAATATTAACAGCCTCTTCATTCAGATCGATACTTTGTCGTGGAGAGTGGTTGTTTACAATGCAGGCAATTTCTGGTAAGCTTCATAGCTTCAAACTGCCCATGTAGCATTACATGGACAAACATTAGCAATTGGGTAAATTTAACACCTCAACAGAGTCCATTACGAAGCAGACATTTCTCAGCTAGCTAGCTATCAAGGATGTATTAGCAATTTGTTACTGGTACCTTCAACCACCTGGAGTCACAGAACGTAGTGAAGAAGTGTTCCCAGGCGACTCAAGCTTCGGCTTGACAGAAAGGTCCCACAAGAACAACAACAAAGAGATTAAATAGTTTTGCCATGAACAATGTGTAAGACCTGTGATGAAGAAAAAAAAAATTAAACAGAATTTTAAGGTCTTAATTTTACATAAAGGATATATGGACAGCCTGTATTAGACACTGTTAAAACTGAGAATGTTGTTTATATTGTTTTCAAAAAGTGTAATTGTCCTTATCTTATCAACAAGCAATTAATGATGTAAAACCAGTTTCCCCAAAAGTGGTCTGCTGTTCTGAGATTAGCTCCATGAAACAGAGCACTGTTTGTGACGAATCTTTGATGATACACAGTTCTGAGAGCTTGGTTGTACTTTTGACTAAATAAATTAGCTCTGTTGTTGTTTTTTCAGATACTGACTTTGTCCTTAGACCCTCTGGGCTGCATGGAACGCAAACAAAGCAGCATACTGAATCTGCCCCAGAAAACTCCTTCAGCTGTGTCAATATTCGGATCAAATGGAGGTGTGGCCACTCTTTTGCTTTTAATAAAACTTGTATAAGATTAACATATAATTTTTGTTTTATATCTCTGATGGATTATCATTGTAAAAAAAAGAATCTTTATGCTTCAGTAATGACCTTTAAACTCCATTTGAACCAAAGCATCTAACACTGCAGGCATCTTTAGGTTAAATATTTATAGGCTTCTAGCAGGGACTCTCCTGGAAGTGGTGTTGAAATATGATTTCGTTCCAGGTGACCTTATAATCTGTACACAAACGTTCCACTTGCTTGTTTATTAGAACCAGGGTCCATGATATCTGTAGCCGTCTGGCACACGACCTGTCTGCTGATGCCCTCAAATGCTCCACCACACTGCCAGAACCTTCCCAGCTGGAGACGGCAGAGCAGCTGCTGAGGGCAGGCTGCCACCTTGTGGAGGGCAGATCGAGCAACCTGGACAATGCAAAGGGAACTGGTCAGAAGAATACTCTTGGTATCATCAAGTGGAAGAGAAAAGGTAATGAAAGTGGCTTTAAAGTCACTGATTACCAAGTTTTATCCCACAATTAGATTTCTTATAGCTACTCATCTTGTGATGCCTTATTTTTTGTCTCATAATTTTTTTGAAGAGGAAATGATTGTCCCTTCCTTTAGCTCATCCCACAAAAGAGATGGATAAAACAACTATAAGGTAATGCACATATGTATGCAATTATAAAACATTATACACACACATTTCTGTTACTGTAAGATTTCCTGAGGCTTGTTATGTGTCTGTCTTACCCAAAAACCAAAGAAGGTGCAATAAAGAAATAATCGTTATCAAATTAATCTTTTAAGGTTTAACTACTGATAAAATAAATTTTCAAATACAGTGTATGAAAGTTAATTTATTTATTTATAAACATGTAGATACACATTTTCTTAAGTCCAATCAACATAATACCATGTTATCAATTTGATGTCTTGTCTGAGGAGACCATCTGTGTTAATCTATATGTGATATAAAAGTTCTTTACATACCGCAACTTCAGGACTATAATCCGCCACTTGTTTCAGTGCGATGTGTGCTCAATAGTCTGAAAATTACTTCAATGATTTTGCGGCACCTCCTTTCCTGCTACATGTACTCTCAAAATGACAAATCCATATAAATATTTCTTTAGCAATAAATCTAAATATAGTTCAAGTCACTGTTTACCGATAAATATTTGTCCTTAACTAACATTTCAAAATCTGTGATATTTTCTGAAACTGAGCTGGGAACTTCTCAGGACAAAAATATTCACACAATTCGGATGAAAAATTATTTTAATTTTCAAGATGATAAAAATAATTTGTGAACTCTGTAAACCATTGCATAACTGTAGTGTAACAATTTAACAAGTGTTAACAAACTAGTAATACACTACAGTAAATGTGATACACAATCTTCAATGTAGAAAAAAACCCATCTAATATTCTAAAGACTTGGACCTGCTTTTGTGTTCACAACACAAAAAATATCAATATACAAACAGTATAATTTCTACAATTATGAGAATAAATTTTCCTACATATCCATACAGCTTGTCACAAAGACGGGACATATAATCTATAAATAATGACTAAACTCACTGACATGAGATGCAGTTTTCTTAAATTTGACACAGTCTTCATTAAATGTCCCATGTTACCCTGAAGAAAAGTATATTTCTTTAAATGATTTTAATCTGACAAATAGAAACTTGAAAACTTGCATTTTTAATGTTCTAATATATTTTATTGAATAGCAGTTCACAACTAAATGCTACATCATAATCAATTAACTGCGCTTCATAATACCTAGTCTATTAGTTGGATATCTAATTTAGAACAATACATTCATTAATTCTTGGCTTTGATATTAAAATAACATGTCATAAATTTCTAGAGTACATAAACCAGCTGGTTCAACGTTTAGATTAATTTGACTTCCTACTAATAGTTTTGCTTAATTTTAACAGCTCCATACATCAAACTCATATAAATGTACAAGATTGCATAAATCTGGCTCCATTTTCATAAAGGTTAAGAAGAAAAATAAAATTAAAAAGAGACACCACAAGTAACAACAATGCAACACAGATCAAACTATTTCAATGTAGAGCAGAGCATGATACATGTATTAATATTCATTTACAAGTCTTTCTATTTGGTGCTTCTCATTACATCAAAAATAAAGACATTTTGGTGTCAAATACCTCATTCAGAACAAATAATTCAGGAAAATTAAGTGGTTATGTATAGTTGGGGTTGTTGATCCTGTATGGCAAATACAGACAAAGATTGGCAGAGAAAATTATATATATTTTTTTTTTCATCAGATTGCTGAAACAAGTCTCATTAGCTAAGCAATTTTTCTTTCAGTTCACATGGCCTAAATGCTCAGGACCATAAGCAATCACATTGTGGTCCACAAAAATTATTGTAAGGCACTAAAATTTTGATTCTGATTGGAGATGTATGTCCTCTTAGGTCAATTAACAATATGTAATTATTAAAGGCACAGATTTGTTTGAAATTAATTGGTCCATTAAGAGATAAAATAAGGAGGGAGAGAAGCAGACTTGTAAGCTGCACAAACCAAATAAGTAGCCATTTATGTAATTTTTTTTTTTTTTAAGAAACAGGCCAAGTGGATTTCTTGATAGACTTAAGACACCCACAGCAAATCAGTTAAACTTTTGTCTGTATCTGTCATTGATGCTTCACAATCATTGTCTGTCCTGGGAAAAAAAACAACAAACAAAAACAAGTAAATTTGATCATCACTTCAACAAATAGACCAAAAAATATATAGATTAACACAGAAAGCACCTTACAGTCATTGTAGGCCTGCTATAACAATCAAAGTACAAACCTACTTATTCAATAACTATTTAGATAAAGCAAAGTCAAATGAGATTTCTTTTTAACACAGTACTGTAGTGAACTTTATATGGCCACTTCAGAAGCACAAAGATCATTTACCAAAACATTTTCTTCGCTGCAGACAACAATTAAACTGACACTGAAATTGCGCTTAAAGTCAGCCAGTAGAGAAAAATCTGGCATCAAACAAATATTTTGTGAGGATTGGACTCATGCAGTTTTGAACATCTGTGTGTATAAACTTGTAAGTAAATTTAGGTAGGAAACCAAAAGATTTTATCTGTTAAGGTTCTAGGTGATTTACCTCTTTTATTCAACAAATTTAGACTTCTACCAGAAGTTAAAACAATTATTAAGAGTAGTGGAGAGAGAGAGAGAAAAAAAATAATCAATGCAAGTCTTTGGTAAAACCGAAAAGTCCATCAGACGTCTAAGCAAAATGAGTTACTGACTCCAAGAGAATTTACATCCTACTGAATAAACATTAAAGCAAAAATCCATCCAAGAACAGAATTTCAGCTGCTCTTAAATGTTGGTCCTTCTTACAAATATCCTTTGTGCTTTCAACTACTATAAAAAACAGCTTATCTGGCCAAGGCTAGAGCATTATTTCAATTCTGTTCAAGGGTTGATTTTTTTCCTCTACAGTGCACGCTATTTGGACGGCTACTAACACACCACTTTGGTTCATTTCGACATTTTCACACAAGACATCTTTAGCATTGTTGGCTCCACAGACAAAACAAAATAGACCAAAGGACTTTGTGAATTAGCTGCACTGTACACTCCTATCCAGTATACAGAAGATAACAAAGCCAACAAAAATATGATAGAATTTAATCAATTAATATTAAAAAAAAACAATCTATAGTAGAACAAGTCAATGACATCATTTTAAGTGACTTACAAAAGTACTGAAAATGTTTTCTTGAATGGATTTACAAATGAAGTCAATCAAAAAAAAAATTAAGATGCATAAGAGATTTTTTATAGGTAATAAAATCTGAGTGGATGTACAACATTCAAACATCTAAACGTATAAGAACAGACTACATTAATACCTTTTTCCAGTAGCAGCGAAGCTTGCAGAAGTAATTAAGCCTTACTTACATTATTATAAGTCAATACAAATAACCTGGCAGTGTGACACAGTGCAGACATTTTTAGTACTTTTTTTTGTAAGTGGTAGCTTTATCGCATAACATGCAATAGCAGAAGAGTTAAGCCTGCATTATATGCTGTAATATGGTCATAAAAATGCAATAAAGTTTATAATATTTTTCCTCTGAGTTGCTTAATTGTCATTTGTGAGAATGTAAACAATGCGTTATCCCATATTCATAAGTAGCAAAAAGTGTACTTCGAGATACATGATTTTCTACTGTATTAAAGCAAGAATAAAAAGTTTCTTTTTTTTTTTTCCTTTTTTACACAGTAGAAGGTCATTTCAGATCGAGAAACTCAAGCACAAGTCCTATGCAAAATCCGCCTCATGCTCAAAATTCTTCATTTACTGCAGAAATCTTTCAGGAAGAATAAGTAACTAAACTGCTAAGAAAAAAAAAATAAACATTTGATAAGTTTCTCTATAAATTTCATACGTCCTAAGCTTGCATACTCCCAAATGTAAAAATCGTAATACCTAATTTCAAATAGTCAAGCTGCACCAAAAGAGCACCACAACCAAGGAACGAGCTGCTGGCTGGTTAAGTTGGAGGAGAGTATGAAAGTTTTATTTCTTTTTTTCTTTTTTAAGGGTGAAGTCAGGACACAGGCACTGACAGTTAAAGTTCGAAATGTTCTTTTTTTTAATCTGCAGAAATACTTAATGGAATTTGGCCTAAAATATTGGAATATTCTCATACACATGTAGTCATAAACATGTCGATACTGTTGCAAAGTTAAACACGCAGAAACCTGTGCACAAAATTCGACTACTTGTGTTTTTTTTTGACAATTCTATACCTTTAAAACTAAGGCAAGGCACTTCAGAATCAGAGGCCGATATGTTCTAGACAATGTCAAGAGGCTAGATTCCTACAAAAAGAAAAAAAAAATCACCACTTTAGGCTTATACCAAATACATTACATGCTTCTCTAATGAATAGGTTTTTTTTATTTCTACATAACAAAATGTACTGATTGAAAAACAGCTTTTTAACATGTAGCATGTGCCTTACTGATATTACAGCTGCTGGTTATGCCTACAATGCAGTTTTAATTTGCACTTAATTGATTAAGATTTTATAAATCTAACTACAGTAGAAACTATTTAAGTACTTTTCTATGAATGTTTTATATGCAGAACCATGCTGTGATTTAACAATATGAAACAAGAAATACTCAAATGTTTCACAGTACACACAGAAGATTCAGACATTAGCTTATGTGAAAAAAAACGACAAAAAACAAAAGCATAACTCTAAAACAAGACAATAGAATACTTACAAAACAACTTAAAGCAAATTACTATATACCCATTAGTAAAGTCCCAGGTTAACAAAGTGCTCTTGATAGGAAATCAAACTTCTTTAGAAACTTGGTCAAAATAATGATGTTTGACTGGTTGCATATAAAAAATGGTTAAATAGTTACTGTTTTTCAAATTGGTTTTATTTGCAGAGGAACAATTTTAATCTGTTATTAAACAGTACTACTAAATGCTTTTCTTTTATTAATGCAGAATACTCATAAAACTATTTTTTGAATTCATTCAAATCAAATACATGTCATTGTTTGAGGATAATCTGTTTATTTATAGCTAGACTTATTTTAGTTTCAGGGCTTAAAATTTAGATGTTCTGTGAAATTTTAAATATAGGACCAATTAAGCAAAATGTATATTTTAAATTTACATGTATTCTCTTAGTTAAAGAAACATTTGAGTTTTGCCCATTTTATGTTAAAACCCCAAGTTACTATGTGTGTTGAGGCTACCATTAACTAGATATTTGTTGAGTTAATTGTGATTATAACAATGCATCAAAGTAAATAAACATCTAAATTAGCTTTATACTGGTTTCTGAAATACCCACTGAAAAACTACAGTTCAAATATATATCCAGGCAACTTCAAGTTCTTCCAGATTTCAGAATGCTGCCAGAAAACAGTGAAAATCAAATCCCACTAACACAAACCCACACAGATTTGAGCGAGAAGACCTCAACGTGTTCACTGGTTAAACTGGGTTAACCTCAGGTCAGGTTTGTGAATCACAATTGTACATCTGTTTTCTATAAAGAATGATCATAACTTGAACTTAGTCAAAATGTAAGCATGATGTCTGCATCTTGAGAAAATACTTTTTTTATTTAAATGTCTGAGCTATCATAGACATGAGTTATGGGCGGGTAACTAATGTAACATGTACATAACGTGAGCAAAAACAAATGAATTCCATATTTGTAACCTTAGTTATAATACTATCAGTTTTGTCAGTCAAACACCATTTTATTTGAATATATTTTAACCACTACAAGAAATTTGTTGTTTAGAAAATGCATTATCTATTAGTAATTTTCCAAAGGGCTAAGTTTTTAAATAGTACCTTGAGTTACTGTACATCACCATTTAAATATTTTTGCTCTACAATAAGGACATTCTGTATTACTAGGCGCACAGGTCTCACATAATACATAATGTTGGCAAGGTTGCAGAACAACGCAACGATCATGCTTTTGGCAAACTATACATTTCTTTGACTGAAGCTGAAATATTACCTGTTGGGGGGGAAAAAGAAAACTGGGATCAGCTGCAACCCAGGAAATTACAACTCATGTAGATTTGCAAAAGAAGCATGCTTGATGACAGACATGGATGTGTGGGACAGTTGGATGAGCCATTTCAGAACTATGCAGTTGCTACAAATGAAATATGTGAGATCTAGGCTTTCTTACCCCATCTATAAGGTCTAGGTCACTACGTAGCTGGCTCTGGATAGAGAGAAGCTTTGACAAGGGGAGCTGCTCCAGCTCTCCATAACTACGGAGAAGAGGCGTTCCGGGGGTGCGACAAAGCATATCAAAGTTCCCCTTAAGCTCCTTCAGCTTGCGCTCCGTTTCTTCCCATTTCTGCTCTGCCAGCTGCCGCTCCGCCTCAGCGGTCTTCGCTTGTTCCTTTGCTTCAAGAGCATCCTTCTGACAAGCTTCACAGGCCTGGAAAAAATGCAGGCATTTTGTTATCAAAAAAACAATAAGAACATTTTATTAATATCACTTAATTTAACACATAATTACTTGTTTGACTTGATGCCAGGCCTCCTCCCATTGCTTGATCTTCCTCTTGGCTTCGTCCAGCTCTCTAAAAAGACGTGCCACATCCGCATTGCTGGTAGTGGAGGTTAGGGTGCTAAAAACTGGGGACGGACTTGGTGAGAAGCTGCCACTTACAAAGTCCCAAATGTTACTTGCTCCTCCATTCAACCCTAAAAAAAAGCATGGTTAAACATTATCATTTAAGAAAGTTTCTAACAAATGCTGAATGTTTTCAAATCCTCTTGAGACAAAGTATCTACCGCAACCGACTTACCCAGAGAATTCTGGGAAGAAGAGGTGGGTGTTCCCAGTAAGCCATGTTCTTGTTTGGCCAGCATGTTTGAAGGCTGATTTGGCTGGGAAACGGTCCCAGAAAGCAGAGACTGTGACAGGGACTGGGAAAGGGAGCTTAGCGGGGAGGTGGAAAGTGATGATGAGGAATTAAACGAGGACGAACGCGCCAGAGACCCTGGAATGTTGACAGGAGCAGATCCACCAAGCACCCTGTGACCTAAAGGAAAACGAAGAGTCAGAGAATTAGCAGCCATTTGATCCAACAGCCAACAGATTGCTTAAACAGACGCATCTTACTTGTCAGTCCTAAACCGCCCTCTTGTTCCTCTAGTTCTTTTTCAAGAGAGGCAACGTTGATGTCACTAAACTTGAGGTCCAGTGCTGACCCTGATGGGATACAATATAAATCACATTAACATTTTAAAACAAAACCAAAAAAAGGTAACATTTTTCCCCGTCTTGACCTTTTACGCACACACTTACCAATGACGGACTCCACTGTGTTGCTTCCCGGATAGAATGGAGTAGCTTTTGCATTCATTGTTGATAAGGTGGTGGGTGAAGAGCTATCCGAGCCAATACTAGAGGCCAAGCTGGATGTTATGCTGGAGGTAAAACTTGATGCCAAAGGGTTACCCACAGAGAATACAGTGTTTTGTGTCTAAAAGTCAAACACAGAAAGCACAGTTTTTATTATTGTATTCTTCAGTAAAACAAAATGTAGAAACTCTTAGAGATACAAACCTGCTTGTCTTGGTCCATCAATTTGTGATCCATGTGTCCCTTGCTCTTAATCTACACATGAACAAGTGACACAAATGCAACAAACTTCAGCAATGTTTGTTGATATCCACATATCGAGTGTTTATTGAGATGAGAGAACAGGTTAAAAATATATTTTGTCTTACTTCTGACTTCTTCCAAATTGTACCACAAGATTACAAATATTAACACCATTTAAGCAAAATTTCAAAAGTAAAACTCTTCAGCTGTCACAGTAAAAATAGCACTATTTATAGCTCAACTAAAATTAAGAAATGCTCCATATTAAATTATAAAAAGCTTGACTGACACTTTTCTTCTGGTATTCTGAAACCCAGAATGACCAACAAGGTAGAGTATGTGAGATGAAATGGCTTAAGAAATGAAAATAAAATGAAAAAGAAAACTAAATTCCAGTTATAAAAATATCCTAAATTGGCAGGGTATTATCCTTTTCTAGATCTGAACAGAGTGATTCTGTGTACCTGATCCTCACGTTCAAAGCCGGGAGCTTTGGGATAGTTAGACGTCAGGGGGGAGACACTGGATGTGGTGGACTCTGAACATAAACTAGTATTAGTTAGGGGTATTGGCCTGCTGATGGATCCCACTGGGGATAACAAACTGTCGCTTCCTGAGCTTGGTGTTACAGTGGAGTTACTAGAACATGAAACCTGAGAAAGAGAAGCGCACATGACTTCAACAAAATGATGATCAAAAATAACAAATTAAATAAAAACTGCTTTTTCAGACAAACAACGCTGATGAATAAAATGAAAATATGTAAAGACTGAGCAAAGAAATGTAAAAATAAAAGATAAAAAAGCATGAATGATAAATATGAGATAAACAAAACTAAAGAACTTTAATTCCACCAAGGAACTTTTCAATCACAGAACTGAAAACTAGAGGAAACATACATGTCCTACTTGTCCGTTGCTACTGTTTGGGTTGGTGCTGGGGTGAGCTCCACTGTTCCACTCAGAGATTGAACACTCAGAAAACTGCTGGGAGCCCAGCTGGGACTGTGAACTTGAATGTATTGCTGACAGCAACGAGCTCATGGTCTCTTCTGTAGAAGGAATTCCTGAAAAGAACCAAAGAACATCATTAATAGAAACTGTCTGTAAAATAAACTTTCGTTCTTTTCACACTTTGTTTGCAGCTTTTGTTTACAGAAGGTGGAGAATTATTGTGGTTACAAATAGAAACACATATTTTCAAGCTAGAAAAGGGATACAAATGTAACTAGAAAAAGCAAAGTGCAACATGTTTCACCTTTGACACATGTAGGCTAATTTAGTTTTGGGACTACCCTCAAATGTTTATCATGGGCATCTTTAATGTCTTACTTGGAATCATGGTATAAACTTATTCACCAAAATATATTTTGAATAAACTCTTTTTTAATTTAAATTTGCCCAGAATTCAACTTTAATTCCAACAGAATGTTACTATCAGCAGAAGTAAGAAGTAAGTAAGTCAAGTCAACTCGAAACAACTCAGTGTTTCAGCAGTTTGTTCCAGATTAGAGGAGCATAAAAACTAAATGCTGGATAGACGCACAGTTCTCCTCAACTTTCAATGCCCTCAGTGTCCATTTTTTTTATTTTTTTCTTTTTGTGAGTGGATATTTTTAACAAACAACCAAACTTGTGTTTGAGGAATGTATGAGAAACATACATTCTTTCAGCCAGCTGACCACCAGTGTGCAACAGGGGTGAGAAGGACAAGAAGGAGCACTGAAGTTATACATTCTGAAAAAATTCTGGTCACTCATTAAATCTCATGACGGGAAATTTAAACCATGAAAATGGTATAAGGAAACCTTTTTAAGGACAGTAACTGGCCCTTGCATAGTGTCTAGTTTTATAGATTATAAGGTTGGCTAATCCCATTCTACAATAACAATAATAGTAATTTTAACTTCCTAACATTATACTTACTTTCTACATGTGCAAATGCACAAAATGGTCCTCTAGGACAATATCCTGTTTGCCGTTTATCATTGCATTTGGTAGATTTGTAGATCTGGAACAAAGTAAAAAAAAAAAAAATCAAATATTAACAATGCAAAACAAAAACAAACTTGATTAGGCAATCTCAAGTATGCATCACAATCAAAACTTGGTTTAAGAATTATTTCTGGCAGAATCTAAACTTACAAACTCTTAGATTTTAAAGAGTTTTATAAATATTTTAATAAACTGAACAATTTTATTTTAACGGAATAAAACAATAACATCTCACTCACCTCTGGATGAAACTGTTGTTCAGTACGAGAGTGACAGTACTGGCAACTGTCTGCACTGTCACACTTTGATGGCTCACCCCATTCATCACCATGTTTCACGTTAGGGCAAGGAGTTGACCTGCATGACCAGAATCAGAAACTTTTCAATGCCAATAGGGACATATCAAAATCTTTTCATTGTTAATAAACAGCTGCTCACCTGTATTTAAATTTCCTTGGATTTCGCCTTCGATCCCTACTATTGTGGTAATGGGGGCACGCATAGCCCTGTCTGCATAGTCTTGGTGGCTTAGTACACTGATCTGTTTTATAATTGGCTAAAACAAAGTTGGTATCTGCAAAAGGAGAAAAATAATGTTCAATCCCCTATTTTATGTCAAGTTTGATCATTTACAACTAAAGTGGGCTTTTATTGTAACCTTTCTCCATGTAAGTGGGGGATACTTACCTTTCCATCGGGGATCTTCAGTCAGAGTTTTCTCAATCATTGCCTGGCTGGCCAGTACACCAGGCTGCAGGTCAGGGATGCCTTCCCCAGATCCCAACTGGCCATTCTGCAGGGCCTCTTGTGCTTGTATCTCTCTGTGAACAAAGAAAAAAAAAATGATTTCACTCTTAAAACTTAAAAGAATACTACAAATATTCCATACGCTGTGAAAGAAAACTGTTAACAGAAATATAGTTTCTCTTCAAATATTATTTGCTTTAACATTTTCATGTTATTCCTCTCCTTCTCAAAATGGGTTTTCTCGTTGTGCTGTGCACATCAGAAAAGGTCATCACTTGCTTTACACGTCACCTGATATCATAGACTGGAGGTCGGAGATCATGCGGTCCATGAGCAAAAGCACAGTGGAGGCCATTCTTCACACAATGCCCTCGAGCGTCTGTCTCATGGATACAAGTGCCAGTCTTGTAATATCGTAGATGGTACTTGCGCTCTGTGTCACCAGTGGTGCGGTGTAAATATGGGCAGCTAAGAAAGCAAGCGCACAGAAAATGCAGATATTTCATCAAGTATCTGAAATTAAAACATTTTCATAAGAACAACTTGACTTCAAGTACAGAAAAAAAAAATTAAAAACGAGCCTGCAACTTTAGGAAAACATCATTTGTCAAGATAATTGATAGAAAGACCAAAATCATTCATTCATGTACAAGGATTTCACATCTTCATAAATGGAAGAAACTATTCTAGTCGCAGTTATTTTTTCCACAGATTGAGCTTTAAAGCATAAGGAAACATGTAACCAGCAAGCCTATTGAATAAAGCAATTTTTTTTCTTTCTTGAGCTAGAGTTGCTATAGCAACACACAAGGTCATACAAAAATAGCTTTTAATACAGAGCAGTAAGTGTAAGGATTGCAGTGTACTGTATGTTTCATTAATCTAGAAAACTGATAAACATTCACTTAATTGATTGGTTGCTCTTAATTAACTGCCATAGAGCAAAGCTGCACTAATTGATGAGACACTGTCAGCCCTTTTAAAATATCCTCTAACAGAGTAATTTTAACAAGAAATTCTAAAACTATTTCTACACTCTTAAAATAAGAATTTAGCAGGTATTTTTCTCTGTTTTAGCAAACAGCAAAATATGTTTACAAGAAAATGAATGAAGATAAATACACATCTTACTGAAATAGCATCTTACTGAAAGTAGCACTTTTGAAAATGTGACATTTTGAGAACAATTTCATCAGCTTTGCTGGAAAAGCATAACATAGGGTGCAGTAAACATAAGTTAGAAATGTCAGCTTCTCAAACAAAGAACAAATCAGAAAGAAAAATCAATTATGCAACACAAATCGTATCTGCTGTGAAATGCTGTTGAATGTAGAATTAAAAAAAAATCAAATATATATTCAATATTTTATAAAAGTGTAAAATATATGTTGCTTTAGAGTAATTCAATGTTGCTTCACTTCCCTCTCCACAGCCACATCTGCTTTGAGGGAGAAGATATGACACCATGGTTTGAATGAGACTTAGTGCAACTGGTGGGCAGTTCAGTGCGATGAAAGTGCAAAATAATCAAACTAGAATGTTTTAGTTGTTCAAAGATTATGCCAGATAACGCAATTGATAGTTGGTATATTTTATAATGAGTGATTTTCAAAATTAGAAAGTAGAGAAAAATTTTCAAGAAAAGGTAGATTCAATGAAGGCAGTTTGAAATTATTATTGTTTAACTTGTCTGCCATGTCACCCAAAACTTACAAAACAATTTTGCAGCAGCATAGAGCAATACATTGCAGAGCATATGTATTGTTCTATTGTGCCTTTTTTGCATTCATTTCCATAGTAAAGGTCTGCTTTCCCCAATAGAAGGTGTGGTCATTTTACAAGAGCTATGTACTGGATCTGGATGTCCTGACAACATCTAAAGCAGACCTTCCTGATTGACGTCTGACAAAAACAGCTTGATGTAGTTAAATAATTTTTCATTTTTAAACAAATTAATCATCTTTCAGTTCACATTTTCAAATACCTATACAACAAAAACTAACAGTGGGCACAAAACATAGGCTTTTACTTGCGATTTTGGGCTGGGATTTTGACAATTTCCAATGATTACTTAAAGTGAATAAAAAAATCCTTTGTGTCATTGTAAATGACACACAAACTATTTGGAAGACAGATAATATCCTTAATGACCTTTTTGTCATTTCTGTTTGCAATATAACAGAAGCTTATTGCTAAAGTTTTGATCAGATAAAACTGTTTTACTTAGTAGTCTGATAAAGTATTCAAGTACATGCTGCTTTAATAAGTAAGCTTGTGCTTAATTAGCCTGTATAGAGTCCAGATTCCATAAAGCATTTTTAAATGTTTTATCTGAATTAAGAAAATGAAACTATAACCCTGAATTTGTAAAACAAAGTAAAGAGAACATTGTTTTGTTTAAGGGATAATGTTCTCCCATCATTGTTTTTAAATGGGGGAAATGTATTCTGCAGTAAGGATTGTGACATTTTGGCTCATTAAAATGACCATCATCAACATGTCAGTGTATTTCTTTTATAACTTTTATTAAATATCATGTGCCAAACTTTCTATTACAAATTCTAAAATTGTTTCTGAAATTGAGTATTTTTATGATTTCCCCATGACATTTCACAGATTTCAATATTTTTAAATGTAGGGACATTCATAATTTCATCTTTCAACAAGGTGTAGTTGCATGCATCACATAACATTATGCAGTTTTAATAATACTCTTTCAGAAAGGTTGTTTTAATATTAACCTGTTGGATAACTTTTAATAACTTGTAAAAGCTCACTCTTTGAAGCTTTAAATAGACTCTATGCCCACTTAAAAATAAACAGCCGATTTGCAAATAAATTTGATTAAGGATGTGGTCAAAAGGACTCCTATTACCACATATGAAAGGGACACTCCCACCTCTGTGCAACTCTGCGTTTATCGTAACGGAGACTTACTCATCTCCATCTGGACAGATGCCTGTGGTCTCATCGTATTTCGTGCAGTAGACGTCGGGGCTGTAGTTAAAAGTCCCGTCTCTCCTCCTGATGGGTCGCCTTCGCCGCTGGTTTAGAAAATGCCAGTGAAAGCAAGTAAAGGGTCTGTGCTGCGTACACTTGTGCTGGAGGAACAACGGGCACTGCTCCGTCCTGAACTCCTTCAAGTATCTGCGACAACGAGAGGAACAAACCAAAGTAGTGTCGTTAGCCGAGCTTAAGTACGGGTTTCCAGTCACCACCGAGTGGACGAAAGCAAAAGGGAAAAACACCGTGACGCGTCGTGTTTGCTTGGTCGTGCTGTAGCTTACTACTACAGAGTATTTTGGGTCGCTAACGTTGGCTCCGTTATTCTCAGCGCTCGCTACGCATTGTTTTCCACGTAGCACTTGTTCACAACATCTGAGCGTACGTCTATAACTGTGCGTAGAAAGAAGGAACTTAAAATAAGGCCGAGCTATTTACAAGCAGAATGGTTAGCGAGTTCTTGGCTAATCATTTAGCATGCCGAGAAGTCTGAATAATGCTTAATACATAATTTAAAATTTGATTCAAAAAGGCGAGCCATCCAACAACGGGCTGTTCGGCAGCAAAGCAAATGAATACGTCCGTCTTCCCTGTCTTGGCGCTGGTGTTGTTAGCAGTCGTTGTTTGCCATGTAACGTAAGGCAGTCACAAAGCCAGGAAAAGCACCATGTTTTTAACGCACATACGAGAGTTGAGGAATGCCAGACGTGCAAACGCGTAAAGGTGCATGCCCAGCTGGCATTTTTTACAACAATTATTTTCCCTAATACTTCGCAGCAGCGTTACTCACGTATAGTGGGTAGGTTTCTCGGTTTGAGGAGACGCATTGGCCGCCGTTTTCGAAACCGACGGCATTTTCAGTCAAAACAATGAAGTGCGCATGCGCTTGGATCTGTTGCTCGTCTGCAGGCACGTCCGCCTGCACGACAACACTGCGAACGGCCATACGGACGTAAGGAAGCGCAGAAAAACATCAGAAAAATACGTTTTGTCGCTACCGAATAGGGCGTATTTTTTATTCTTTGAGTGGACATATTTATTTATAGTTCAATAAATAAGTAGTTGTCACGTAAATTGCTTAAAGTTGCTGAAGTTATTTAAATCACACGACCTGATGAATTATCATGTATGAGCTGTTACGTTTCAGTTTATCACGTGACATTTTCCTTTTTGACTCAAAAGTGTTTTACAGCCTCATTAGAAAATAATAATTCATATAAAGTTATTTGTGAATGTCTTCATGGTGTTACGGAGCACATTAAATATAGCAGGCGTTCTTGTTCTTCAGCTAAAGGCTGAAAGACAGCAAATGTAAAAGCAAATCCTGCCAGGACAGCTGAACTTTATTTCTGGTTCATCTGACTTCAGTGAATACTGAACCTAAATTAAATAAAAAGATGCCTCAATAAACCGCAAATTAGTGGATTTCTATCTTTTGGGAGTTTTCTTTGTTAAAGGTTTCTTTTTTTCAATTGGCACATGCAGGATATGTATGCAACAGCATTCTAAAATGAAAACCAGGTATTTTAAAATAGGTGTATAAAAACTATTTTAAAATAGGTGTATAAAAGCTATGATTTTAGGAAAAGAAAATGAAAACAATAATAATGATAATACAGACCTTTGGGCACTTAAATAACTTAGAAACATCATAATATGTAATCATCAGTCATCAGACTGATGATTAAGTCTGATGACTTAATCATCAGACTTGCATGTGGAAAACATGCATGTTTTCCACTTCAAAAACATGCATGTCTTTTTTCAAGAAAACAATTTTGTTTTTTAATTTCTTTAACCTGCTATTTACTGTAAAAATCAATATGAAACTTGAGACTCTTTACTTCCTCTATGCATCCAATTTCTGTTCTGTTTCTGTTTTCCTTCTGAATCTGGAAGGCCAATCTGTTCAACACTTATTGTTCTGAGTGGTTTAAATATACAAATGCAATTATGTGTCGGATCTATTATTCAGTTGTTGAAGTCCACTGGTTTCACATTCTTGTAATCATGCATAAGCCTTGGCTTAACTTGTCGTAATTGCTTTGACAAACCTCACCCAAGCTCAGTTTACAGTTTGACAATGTCCAGCACCTTTTCAGACTCCACACAAACATTTAAAGGTGAACCTTCATACATAAAACAATGTTAAGGTGTATAATTGAAGCAGCTCTACAGAGCATATTCTATTATCTTAAAAATACTTGAAAGACACAATCTGCTTTAAGTCCTAAGAGACTAAAACACAAACTAAGAGGTTTGGTTCATTTTGCTTTGCAACAGCATCATGCAGAAGAAAAAATGTCTCACACTCCTTTTTTTTCTTCTTGTGACGTCAGCCAACACAAACCCTTAACCTTGCTCAGTAGTCTCAGCTGTTCATAGAGTCCAGATTCAAGCTCTTCTCACAGCCTGTCAGATGAGCCTGTTTTCATGCAGATGTGTGTGTATGGCAAAGGTGATGGCTTGATTCTCCTCAAATTCTGAACGTGATCACAGAGAGTCCTGTTCATATCAATAACCTTGACAGCCTGCATTGCATTATTAGTTGAATGACTTCCTGTAGCCAGACCTCCACTGGTGCTTATAAATTATTGCACACCCTTTAAATGTGATTACTTTCCAGTAGCTCAAATAGATTTTGAAGGACCAATGCATCCTTAAAAATGTGCATAAATTAAAACAGAAAATTTTACAACCTAATTAAGGCAGTAAAACTGTTGTGTGTTAGAAAGATTTATGCTACTATAAAATATCACTCTTAGAATGATGCACTGCAGTGAGTTTTGTAATTTTCAATCACTGAAAGAATCCTAAACATGGTGTTCCCAGGACATGTACAGCTGGAATAACAGTTTGTGGGTTGGACTACTGTTTTTCCCAGTCAGAGAAAAAAATAGAAACAATAAAGTGTTTTTGTATTCTTACTGCACGACACACTAGCTACTTTTAAATTGTATAAACCAGAAAATAGAACTATAAATAATCTACTAACCTTAACAGATACAAATGTTTTTTTTTTTTTGTTTTGTTATTTTTTATTTTGCATCAGCTTCAACCTCTGAGTTGGTTGATGTGGAGGTTTAAATGTTTGCTACCAATAAGCCATTTTTTCTGCAGACAACATTTGATTATTTTTAATAAATGGTAGGAGGATCGGAGCAGTCCAGAACTGCACAACTAACCCAAAGATTTTATGTCAGTTCAAGCTGGTCTATTTTGTGGCAAGAAGAAAAAAAAAAGATTCGGAAATAGACATAACATAAAACTATGCAAATAAATTATGAAATAGTGCTAAAGAAAAACTTAATGACTGCCGATTTGTGTTTGGAAAAATGCATTATTATTTTGCAAAGCAGCTACGTTTGAACACTGATAGATCTGTTTTTTCAGTCTTTATTTCTCCATGCCAAACAACACCTGCCTCTTCTCACCACCCTCAACCTAACAAGATCTGACAAAACAGATCAACAGCCAGCTTTTTATTCACTTCCATATATATATATGTGTATATATATATATATATATATATATATATATATATATATATATATATATATATATATATATATATATATATATATATATATATATATATATAATATTTTTTTACAATATGCTTAAACATTTGTTTTTAATTTAAGATCACAGAACAAGAAAACAATGCGGTCAAAATTTATTAAAGGCATCAAAGGTTATGTCATCTCAAAACTTGACAGTGATTAAAATTTTCTATAAATAGTAATAAAACAAAGGTGATAACCTACACAGCATACAAAACATTGTGTTTTTAAGGTGTTTAGGCAGTTATTTCTGGAAAAGTGGGAACAGCTCAGGGATGTGAACGTTTATTTGGAATCGTCTCGGCAAAGTTTGACTATATGATGATATTCTGTTCAAGAAAACAAAGTTAGAATATTGTGTAAGACAGACACATAGACAATACAGATTATATTTGCTGTGTCTTTGACTCTTCTGCGTTTGTGAGGCTGCATACTCATAATTCACGGAGAATGTGGATGGTACACATGTTTAAGCTTCTTGCTAAAGGCAATTTTTACTTTATATACTGGAAGGGACATGTGGTTTTGGTAATTGAAATGACCCTTCCAGCTCCAGTAGCTCAAATAGATAACATGATTAGATTCACTGTGATGGAACATTTCCTCTATGAGATGGCCTTGGCTATGAAGGAGCCTCTGATTTCTTACAGGTGATGATACAGGAAGTGTTCAGGGAGGTTTGTATGTTGAATTGCAACATACAATGCTTATTTTTTACTTATTCTGTGCAAAAGCTTTACTCTTTGTTGTTAGAATCAGTTCTCTTTATCTTTGCCACACCAAATGCTTGAAAGAAAAACAACTTTAAGTCAAAAAGAAACACTTCAATACACTCAGCTTATCTTCTTAAGAATACACAAAAACTCGTCTTTTTATTCCTACTTGAGAGGGGTTTTTTTGTTCATAAAGCGAGCAAATTATCTAAGGCACAACCGAATGAAGCTGAGTAACTCTAAAAGAGAATAACAATTTTACTTGAATATGAAAAATTTCATGGAGTAAATTTATTTAAAAACTGTTCTAGTTATTTCAGTCACACTTCTGAAACTTTCTCCCTGACAGGGAGGTGTAAATCAAGGCTGTGGTGGCAAAAGCGGTTCACTACTGACCAGCCAGCCTTCTGCTTGACAAAGAAACGCAACTTGTCCCTGAAGGTTTCTCCGAGAAAGCTGTAGATAATGGGGTTGAGGCAACTGTTGGAGAATGCCGCCAGGTTAACAATGTGACCTGTGAGTGGGTAGTCGTGCCACAGGGTGGTAGCAGTCCTCTTCGATGGGTTGGCTGTGCCCTGCAGCAGTTGGATGCTAATAAAAACATTCTCTGGTAGCCAACAGATGAAGAACACCAAAACCACCACCACAATCATCCGCAGGGCTTTCTGCCGCCGGTGCCACAACCCACGGTGCTTCTGGGCTCTCATGAGGATTCGAACAATCAGGGAGTAGCATAGACCAATAATGGAGAAAGGGACCAAAAAGCCAATGGTCACCTCCAGCCACTGGATCTCAAAGACATTGGCGAAGCAAAAATGCACTTCACCCCTGTGTTGAGTTTGTACTATTGTGAAAGGCAGGAGGGTGGCAAAGATGGAGGCCATCCAGATGAGACCACAGCTCAACTTGGCGTGTTGCATAGTTCTCAAAGGGCAGCTGCTCATGGAGCTGGCCAGGGCGATATATCTGTCAAAACTCATCCAAGTTAGGAAGAAGATACTGCTGTACATGTTGATCTGGAGGAAGAGGGACATGAAGGTGCAGAGGACAGCGTAGTCATAGTATTTTTCATTTAGGTTAAAAACCTCAATCAGGGAATCTGCCACCAGGATGAGGTCAGCCACAGCCAAATTCACAAAGTAGAGATCAGGAATGGTCATCTTCTCTCTGTGGGTCAGGTTTACCACCAAAATCAGGATGTTCCCAATAAATCCAATTGGAAAGAGAAGGATAGTGTACAGGCAGGATAAGAAGAGGCCAATCATGTAAAACTGGTATTTTTCATAGTTTTCACTTGTGCTGTTTCTGAATGAAGTGTTCAGTTCCTCCGTAGTATTATTATATATCCAAATCAAAGCAGATGACCTCCCTTCCATACTGATTTTGGTCAGTCTGTTTTAGATCAAAAGTCACATGTAAGTCACATCCAGCAGCTACATCATGACACCATGCCAGTTCCCAGTTTTCTCTCTTTGAAGGGAAAGTCATCTATGCTGTATTGACATGCTGACAGAAGTCAAGCTAGTAAAACATGTTTTGAATATTTGACTCCATATTGGCATCAAGTTTCATCTGCCAGTAAGCTTAGGATGAAAAACAGAAGGACTTCCATGTCTTGAAATCAACTTTGACCTTCTCCTCGGATGAGGTACATGGTTCCAATTGTTGAACGTGGGATCGGGAGATTAAGAAGGGGTTTTTTTTCTCCTCTTTTGAGTCATCTGATTGGAGTGCTGCTTTGTTCCGTGGATCTTTATTCAGTGAGAAAAGCCTTGAGATGCGACTGCTGTAACGCCTAAGCTGTGGAAACAATACCAGGGAAGTAATTAGAGAACAAAACATTTAAAAATCAGCAATCACGAACCCATGTTAATCAACACTTTTTAAAAAATTAACATTATTTGCAGTCAGCTTGATGGCGGCTTTTATAAGGTAGAAAAAAGATAATTGCAAACTCTATGAGCACATTAACATTCATGTTTTGGACTTAAACAGATGCATTGAAATCCTGCTTTAAAATCCAGACAGTTCAAGCCCCCTCCAACCTGTCTGTGCAACTTGAGGGCTATTTGTTTATAAAATGAATGAAAAAAGCATATTTACTTTTAATAATTCTTGTTTTTGAGCTTGGCATTCATCACATGCACGCACACACATAAATACACATACACAGTCTAAATCAAATTTGTTTTCTATTGAATACATACAGGATCATCTTTAGACCCAAAATTGCAGACTCTTCCCATAATATCATCTTGTATTTGGTAAACATGACCTTTGATATTTACAGTCTTGTGGGATTTATTTATTCCTCACAGAAGTAATTTAAAACCGGAACAATAAATAAAAGTATGAATGGTTTGGAAGTTGTAAGAAATAAAATATTTATTCATCAATTTTTTTCAAATTCCTTTTGGCAATCTTTGAAATATTCAATAAATAAAAGTCACACTTTTTGTTAGTCAATCATGTTGGTTAACTACAAAGAACATAGACCTCAAGTACGTCATAAGAACTTCTATAGTAGTAGAATGACTTTTATTTCTCTTTTTAACACAAATACTCTCTTAACACTTTGTAAGGGCAGTTTCCTTTGTAATTTTAGTTTGTTTCCCACCAAAGAAAAGCCATTACATAAATATTCTCAGAGAAACTGCAATTAAGAGCTCCAGACATTTATTACAGAAAATGACAGCTAGCTGATAAGATAACCTTAAACTTAAGTGGCCAGTTCTCTCAAGACAAGAAACAAACTCCACCTTTCTTCATTTTTTTGTGTATCTACAGAATGTATAAAGAGGATACTGTTTTTAATCAGACTTACTTTATATTTAGGATGTATTGCTTCTCCATGGTTGTCCAGTGAAGAGTCAGAAAGCCAAAGATTTGGAAATCCCACATCCAGGCTTCTCTTCTGCACCACCTACCGTTTGGCCCAGCCCTGCCTGGGGATGAGAGGAGGGCGGGGAGAGGCAGGGAGGCAGAAGATGAACTGACTCCCATGTTTTGCCATCATGCTTCATCTGCCTGCCTTCATTTGTTCATAGTTTTAGTGTCTCAACACAGGGGTTGAACAGAGAACAGCTAAAATCTTCAAAATCTGCATGCTGATTATAACACAAAACAAAGTCTGATCAAGATGTAGGTGCTATAGGGAGTTTGCTTTGTGAGGTTTGTGTTGTTGTATTTGTTCACCTGGATTGCCCAGCTTTTAATGTTACAGGCCATGTAAACACATGCCTTGCGCCCTTGTTTTTGCAGCCATATGCTAGCATGATAACCAAAATTTGACATGATGTCATTATGCTGTGATGGAAAAGTCACATTTAATGTTTAATTAAATATGATGTTGGGTGCAACAATCACGTTTAGATTGAGGGATAGAAGGTAAGCTTTCATCCTCAATCAGTGCAAAATAGAGCAGGCTCTTTGCTCCTGGCCAGGCTAACACTAACACATCATAATTCAAACTACATTATGTGTCCAGACGGAGACCGCTGAGACCAGTTGTTGTGGACTCAGAAGGTGTATTGAATTTTTTAACAATTGTGAAAGATAAATGAGGATGGGTACATTGACTGTAGACAAATAATAACCATCTGCTTTAACTGAGAAATTTTTAGCAATGTTGAGCAGAAGTACAGCGCATGAAGGAAGTATTCAGAGAGGGTCACCTTTTCTACAGTCTGTGCTACAATTTTACTTCAAAATTAATTTTTATTAAAATTTCTATACAAAATGTCTGATAAAGAGCAAATTAAAAGTTTCTTCTTCTTTTTTTTTTTTTTTTACAAATTTGTTGAAAAAAGTAAATACTCACAGACGAGATCACGTCACAGAAAATTTCAATCAGGTGCATCCTGTTTCCACCGATCGATCATCCTCAACAAGTGTATGATCACCTCACCTCTGCTGGGTCCATTATTAGAACAAGATCTAGAATGGGGCACGCTTCTCTACATAATGTCTCATAGTTAAAACTGCATGTCAGAGCAGAAACCAAGTAATGAAGTCAAAGGAACAGGATTGTGTCAGGGCATGAATTTGAGGAAGCACGCAAAAAATATTTTGGCAGCGCTAAACATCCTGAAAAACACTGTGGTCTCCATTGTTTGTAAATGAAAGAGGTTTGGAACCACCAGCACCCTCCCTAGATCTCACTCCCCAACCAAACTGAGAAGAAGTGCCTTGATCATAGAGGTGGCCGTGTAGGCGGACTTCCAGTAGTACATAGTGGAGATGGGAGAACTAAAGCACTCTGCCAATCATGTCTTCATGGTAGAGTGGGCAGATGGGTGTGGCATTCTGCTGGAATTTTGCCAGAAAGTCTATTGTCATTTCAGGTATCAGGATTTTGGGGAAAAGAGGGGCTGCTCATCAACTGATTGTCAATATCCGAACTTTCAAGCATGGTGGTGGCAGCACCATGCTATGGGGAAATTAGTTTATGCAACAGAAATTAAGCTAGTAGTCCTAGAAAGTGACATAGTATCAGGCAAACAGAGAGAGATTTTCAAAAATGACCCAAAGTACACTGCAAAGATAAGAAATAAGTGGCTTCAGGAGTAACCTGTCAATATCCTTGAATGGCCCAGATGAACTGAATTCCATCTGGGCCATTCAGTGGACATGTTGACCCAGACCTGTCTACCAAAACTATTCTTGCAATCTGAAAGGACTTGAGTGAGTCTGCAGAGAATGGTGGAATGATTGTAATAATTGCAGAAACAATCATTGCATTATATATACATATTTGATGTATATATCAAATATGCTATAAACAAACAATGGTCATAAGACCTAAACCTGTCACTAAGTTTAAATACATATAGAGGTTGACAGATTGCTTCACTGTTGGATTTTTTTTTTTTTTTTGTTGTTGTTCTTTAAGAGCAGTGTCTTGATGTTTTGCTGCAGGCACTGTACTTGCAGGTTTGTTTGGTTATTTGTGTTCTCTTGTCTACAGAAGCAAATGTTAATCTTCACAAAGCAGAGCCTGCAGTGTCAAACTATATTCCAACACCTGCTGAGATAAATGACACCATATTGCCCACATAGTTTTGGAAGATTTTAGCCAGAGAAATGGATATTACATCTAAATCACAACTGGTTCTTGTTTGAATTTCATCCAATTTCTCTGGTGTTGCTATTGATTTCTTTAAATCCTTGATCAGTCTTTCTATTGTTTTTTTCCAGTAATTTTGGAGAAATATCAATTTGTAGCATTATGATTGTTGCCAGTCAGTTTTCACAGTTGTGGGAACTATCTCTACTGTGACATTGTACTTAAATAAGACTGGCTCTTTTGTATGCTTCTTCTGACTAATAATACATTTGTACAAGAGCCTATTGATCCTTTGTTCACTGTGTGCAAACTATGCCTTTAGCTATGAAAGATGGGGACAAAAAATCAAGAAACAAACAATACCCCTCTCCATTTCCTCCCCTCCCCCCAAAAAAACAAAACAAAAAAAACAAAAAAAAAAAAACAGGAAAATTCAGCCAGGAAAGCAGTGCTTTGCTTCATGTTAAACATATTCAGTACAATGGATAGAGGGAACTGAAGAAGGCAGGTTGTTTTTCAGCAATCAGTAGATGCTGTGACAAAATATTAATTTAAGAATGTGCACCCTCATATAATCAGAGAACTGCAGATTTTATTTTTTTACACCCACAACAATAATGTGTATGTTTTTAGTTGCTTTTATTTTCAGTTGTACAGGTTTTCAGGTTGGTTATCGCCGCATGTTTGTGGCGCTTTAACATGAATAAAGCGCCACAATAGCTACTCATAGCCTCGAGTAGCTATTGTTACACAAGGTTGCAATGTCTCCTTATGACCACAAGAGGGCTCGCTGACATAAAAAGTGAATATTTTTGCTGGCGTGACTGAAAACTGAGGCTTTGATTATGTTCAAACATATCTAAACATCAAATATGTATATATGTAAACATGGTTTCCAAACAAGCAAAGTTGATATTCTGAAGTGCTACTGGGCACAAAATGACAGCGGAGCATTCTTTTGGTTTTCATTTATTAAACTTATTTTGTATGTTTCATTATTTACCAAGTAAATTTGCTTTCTGAATCTGCAAAAGAGAGCAACAATACTCCCACCCCACCATTTACAAGGACATCAGAGGAACTGGACAGTACTGGCAGTGTTTTGAGTGGGAAAGGGTGTGGTTTAACTGGTTTTGGTTGGAGGGGGTGAGAAAGTGGGAGGTTTGTGGGAGGGAAGGTAAAACACCGTCATCTGCCTCCACTTACCAGTCTGATGTGCTGCTGGCTCTTTGCAGCATCTCTAACAGCCATAACCACAAACTGTGAATGGATCTTCCTGCCAAGTCCAGCCCTGTTTGCTGTGTTTCCAGAGTAATTTCTGATATTTAGCTGATGAAGGGATTTTAATCTTAGGCTATCTAGTTTTTTTGTTTGTTTTGTTTTGTTTGCTTTTTTCCTGAATAGAAAAAGCAATGAACAGCACTGGCAAGGGAGGATTGTTTTTCAAGCATCTGCTCTGGTCCACTTGCTTTCCCTTGAGCTCCAGTGATGTGTTGAGGCTTTTCTTTGAAGAGGAAGTGTGTTGGATTTATTATGTTTTATTATTCAACACTGTGTTTTAGATAACTATCACATCATATACCTTGTTCCTGTTTTATCTTTATTTTTTTTAATCATACACGTTTATTTGCAGCATGCTGTTTCCTGTTATCTTCATTCTTTTATGCCGTGAATAGCTTTCTTTGTTCCCATTCTTATACTTTATCTATAATTCCAAGGGTGCCCTGCCCAGTCATGTTCCTGTCCTCATTCTCTGTAGTCCAATTTCACCCGCATTAAAAGAAACATCAGTGGTCTGAGGTCGTGTCTGAAATGAGCTCGACTGCCAAAAAAAGCATAAAAAGCTGCAGGCCAAATGTTCTGTCTTCTTAGGTGGCCTGTTCCTGTTCACTTTTCAGCTTGACCCTCATAGTTGTGGTCTGGCTCAGCCTCTTAAGAAGGAAAAACAATATTAGGACTAATGCAACCCAATAAAAACTGTGGTATGTGTCAGAATAACTAAATTTTCAGGCTGTACCTGCTCAGAGATGTTTTTTTCCCAATGCACTATTTACAAGAGGAATGTGATAAGAATTTTTTTATATAGTTTGAACTAAAACGTTTTTTTTTCTTCTGAAACAGACGGCAAAAACAAATCACACTGTATTGTTTTCTAAAGTAAAATGTGAAATTTTTTCTTAGTTTTGTCGCTGCTAATATGTTATTAATGCAAATAAGAATGAGCAACACAAGCTTGTTACGTTGTTTAGTCTGACTGTGACAGGAACTTTTCCTTTCCTACACCATAGCACTTACCTCAGTCTGCAGACTGTTCAGGGTGACACCTTTAATTCTATACTTAGACTTTTGCAGAGTGATCCTGATCACCTAATCATCTCAGGGCAACAGGCCTCCTGTTGTGCCACTTTCCAGTCTTTCAGTGGCACAGCTCTCAGTGTGCAGCATTGTTTACAATGCAGCATAAGATGCAGCCAGCGTTTCTATCATGTGCACGAAAGACAGAACAATTCCCAGAATGTGGGGAATGCTTCTGTTTTCCACTAGCCTGTACGCTGTGGTTAGAGGATCCTTACATAAGCCGTGGCATTAATACCAACACCCACTGCGGCTGCATCTCCGGGGGAGGGAACAACCAACACCGCCTGCTTACTGCCATGACCTGATCAGGGTCAAACGAAAAATTGTGTCTAATACTCTAATATAAAGCATTCTTGAGTATCACTAAATTAAAATAAAGAAAGACATATTTCAATAAACACAATTTATACAGATTGTAGCTGTTAACTAAGTGAAACAGTTTGGTTGCGCTGCAAATCCTGAAGCATATGTTCTCAATGTTATGTAATATTTCATATGTCGTTGCAATTAGTAAAAAAATTGTCGCATTAGTTTCTTTATTCAGTCTTTTACTCAGCTAACAGGAAAGTACTTACAGAATCTAGATAATTTTCTAAAAAAAATAATACTGTAATCTTGTTAAAGTATCTTCTTTAAAATCTTTTACGTAAAAAATATACATAATTCCCACATATGCACACACTGAAAAGAACATTGCTTTGTTTTGTTATTAAAGCACATTAAAGAGGATGATCTGCATAGCTGAGATTTTGCTGTCCAAACACAAACATCTGCACACTTTCATCACACAGAGAATGATTCCAAGTATCTGTTTAAGCAAAATGAGTGATTTGGATTTATCTCCGCCTTTGCGAGTTTGAACGCCCCCCACCTCTCTGAAATAATAAACCGATCTGATATTTGGGCAGCTGCTCTAGCTGGGCGTGAGTTTGAGGTCTGATCATGGTTTCTTTTCCATTTATGAGGCAGCACACAGTAAGCTAACGCCATCGTTCCTAATTACTCCTCTTGCCAAGGATTCAGTCGGCTTGTCTCCAGGGAAGGCGGCTCCAAATTCAGTTTCTTTGTCTCAGCAATATTCAAAATAAGTAAATTAAACATTTACACATTTAAATAAAACAGGCACAGATCATCTCCTAAAATGTGTTTGTTGCAATACTGCAGTTTATTATTCAGCAGATATCCAGGATTGTCATTCACCTGGTGTGTATTTGGATCCACGAATCCAATGGTTTCTAGGGTTTTTATAATAGAATATGCTGAGTTTTAATGCTAGAAGTCATGCAGAATTTTAGGAGGATTGGGGAGAAAAAATAACTACTGGCTTAAATGCCATTTTGGAAAATGCAAAATCCCCCTCCACATCACTAACCATGAGTGCAAGACTCTTGCAAGCAAACACATACTGTGGCTCCAAAAACAAATACACAGTTTAAATTAGGAATGCTTCTCAGTCTGAACTGAAGGTGCCACAGTAGATGTATGCTGCCAAAATCAGGCCCATAATAACTTATTTTATAGTTGGAGACAAAACATTCCCAGTAGACAAAATGTTTGAAAAAACATGGGCTGCGAATAGGACCAAGTTATAATCTGAACAAAAAACATTCTGATTCTCAATACGTCATATTGAGAAGCTATCCAAATATTTTTGCATCAATAATCTTGAAGTGTTTATGATTTAGTATGGGACTGGAATCAACTAAGACTTACAGAGTAAGTCTGCAAAGACAAAAACAAACACTGTGCAATTGTAACCTTTTTATTTAGCAAGAGCTCAATAATATATACTCTTTTAAATAAATGGCAGACAAAAAAAAGAAAAATAGCTTAAATGCATCTGAGCAGCATCCAACCTGCATAATAAACAAGTGTTCGATATGCAAGTTTTTCCAAATTTTGTACATAGTTTTTTTTTCTCCTGTGATCCAGAGAGTGTAAAATGTTTCAACTGGCCAAAACCTCCAAACCGCTTGCGATTGGTTACAAGACTCTGCATGGACATTACTGACCCTATGTGAAGTTCAGAATACTCACAGAAGTGAAAGACAACTCAGAAAAAAAAAAAAAAATCAAGAGACTGGGTTGTCAAGCTCAGGTTAATGTGCTCAGTGGAGCTGCTTATAACTAACAGGTAATAATGTTTCAGCAGAGAAGTAAGAGGTACGCCGGTTATGTTGAGCCCTGAATACAAGCTTCACTTCTATTTGTCAAGTGAGATTTTAAGGTGGTGAGGTGGTGTGAATAAATCTACAGTGGCAAATCTACTGAGGAGCTGGGCACATGTCTGTGCCTGTGAAACTGAATCAAAGAAAACGCATCTTCATTCCAGTACTCATAGCTGCAGGGTGGATCTGCCACTGGTAAACAGATTCGACAAATTCTAGAAGAAAAAAAAAAAAAAGGATCTTTCCCTTAAAAAATGTGCAGATTAGGTAATATTATGATCAAGAATCCCGAACAGTAACATTAAACCGAACCAAGTCGCCTTCTAATTCAGGTGTATTTTTGCTTAGAGATGGCTATACTCACAGCTATAGCTACACTTTTGTATGAAGCACTAAGATACATAATTTAATAGAGATGCACCAATTAATTACCCAGAAATCAAAATAGAATCTTGATTGGCAGACCAAAAACTAAAGAATCCATTTTTTCCTGATACCTTAAATGCATTAAAATGGAGCACTCCAAATATTTTTGAAGCATGATTAATTGTTTTTGATATTTGATGCAATTTTTTCAATTTATTAAAAAAGACAAAGAAAGGTTAGTAACACTGATTTTGAGCTACACCTCTACCAAACCACCTCCAGAACATTTGTTATCGGCCAAGAAAAACCCAACTGGTGCATCTCTATTATTTAATTTCTGGGTTTCTAGCTTATTGGTTCAGCTTCTGTGAAAAAAAAGAAGCTTTTATGCTATGAAAAATTAATTATGATTCACATAATGAAATGTCATGTATAAGCCAAACATCCACTATGGTATGCTGCTTGAAGACAGCTTTACAATTATACCTCGATGTTTGGGTTAAACTCTAACTTCATTGATATCAGATGATTGTACAAACTTTAACACCTTTAAACTGGCAAAAGTCTCTTGTCTCTGACCCCCACTCCAAAAAAAAAAAAAAAAAAAAGCAGCAAATGTTTTTTTTTATTTCCGTGATTTGTTCCGTCACTGCAGAGAGAGAAGGATCAGATTAAGCTCTGGAAGGGGACAGGAAATTCCACAGTCAGCAATGACGCTCCACATACAGTCCAGATAGTTGAGGAAGCCCAGTCACACACTGGTTGTGCAGGGGTGGTGCAGTGAGGAGAAGAGGGAGATAAGTGCTGGCTGGGCCAAGAGGTGGAAAGGGGTTGGGGGAAGTGGAGGGAGTTTCACGTCACCACTTGCTGCACTGCTGAGTGTTCATGAGGGCAGGACTGGTCCCTGCAATGCAGCCTCCTGAGCAGCCGCTGAAGCTTGCCGGAGAAGTTTTTGTTCATCTGTCTGTACATGAGAGGCATCGCAAAACTGCTAGAGAACGCAAGCAGCTTTGACACGCACCTCATGAAGTTATAGGAAGGCAGGTAATGCACACTGCTGATGTACCCTGGCGCACCGGCGATCGTGTGCACCAGGAGGGTCATGTAGTACGGGGTCCACAGGACAAACTGAACACACACCGACGCCAGCAGAAGCCGGTGTATAGATGGATCCAAGCGAGCCGAGTCCTGATCCAGAGGAGTGGACTCCTTCCTGATGCGCAAAATGAGCACGAAAGCGTAAAGCACGGCCACAGCCGGAACGGCGTAGCCGATGAACATCATGATGGCGTCAGCCGCCTCCTTGTTCTGCATCTTGGAGCACTCGACCATCTTGGTGGAGATGTGGTTGCACACGTAGAAGAGCAGCGAGGAGAAGCTGGTCAACACAGCGCCGCCCCAAATGAAGCCGCACACGTGCTTGGTGTTGTAAACGCTGGACATGTACGTCCGTGGCAGCGCCCGCTCTATGTAGTAGTCCAGGCTGAGCAGCGTGGTGGAGTACATGATAACCAGGGACGAGATGTTAAAGAGGATGAGCAGAGTGATGTGGACCTCGTCGTTGTACTCCCACGCGTGCCAGCGAGTGAACGTGGAGCTGAGGAGCTCCACGGGTGCCACCAGGTTGAGCACGAGTCCTGCGATGGCCATGTTGACGAAGTAGACATCCGGCATGGTCATGGAGACCTTGTTGGAGAGGTTCACCGCGACCAGTAGGATGTTATAGCACAACCCCAAGGGGAAGCAGACCAGGAGGTAGATGAGGGAAAGGATCGACAGGATGAGGTCCAAATCCTGGGAGAGCTGGAAGTCCACAATGGCGTCCGTCTCATTGTAAAGCATGCTGATCCACATCGCTGGGCTCCAACGCTGGCAAAGCTCCCTCAACAGATCCACTGTAACAGAAACACAAGTTAGGGTATGACAGTCACAACTCGAGGAAAAGATGTAACAATGTTGCATTCGTTCGACTGTCAACTCTTTGTTTTGCCTCAGTTATTTTTCTCTCCATACATGCTATATCAGGTCTGGCATTCCGTTTGGCCAAGAGCATCAGATGAGATAATGCTACCTCTCCTGCTATTAGCTTTCAACTTTCATGAACAGCAAAAATAACCATACACCAGATCCTCGACCAACCCCCAGTTGGTCGTGACTGACGGCCTCTTGCACTGAGCAAGGTTCTGCTGGAGGTTTCTTCTTGCTAAAGGGGACTTTTTCCTCTCCACTGTCACTATGCCCAGTATGAGAGATTGATGTAAAATCAATGACAATGCACATGTTTGTCGATCCGTGCTTGTCCAGAAGGAGAGAATATTGCAAGTCAGTGACTCGACTTGAAATGTACAAGCAATTAATTGACCATACTGTACTGTTTGATGACTAGGATCAATTAGAACGTATTTAGGATTGAACTAAAATTATTTTTCTGTACCTTAAGACGACGTTTGCTGTGAAACTAAATTGAATTTATAAGCGGAAAGATAAACAAAATGTAGCCGAGAGCCCAAGTTTTGTATTATTGATGTATTCATAAGAACAAACACATTGTTCTGTTTAGTAAAAAATACGGTGTGCTTTTTTTGCCACTTAATGAGCAGATTTCAGCTTGCTCTGTTAATGCGTTCTGTGCTGGCCAGAGGACCAGACACGGCCTTGACACAAAAGCACGTCAGCAGCGAGTCGGCTATTGTGTTCCGGGTAACGCTGTTAATTTCACTTCACTGCATCTGACTGGCTGAATACAAACGCCTCACAATATGTTGGCAGTTCAGCCTCCAAACCCACACCATTTCACCCACACTGGGCACAGCAAAAGAAGCCCTTGCTCTGATGGCAGAACACAAAACTGTATTTGTCTGACACCATGGCGAGCTTTTTCTGTCCTCCTCCGACTTTCTTTGTCACATGTAGGCACGGCCTCGCAAACTTTTCAGGTGGTTGAGGAGAACTGAGGTAAAAAGAACACTTTACATATAGATTTGTTGCTGCTGCTCTCAAAGCTGAGCGCACTAATCTTTGAAGTTCAGGTTCCTGCCAAGTTCACCCGGCTGGGAGTGTGTTGATGGCTGGATTTATAACAAGTGAAATGTGAGGCAGGCTACGTCGAAGGGTCAGTGGACGAAGGAATTTTAGGCTAGAGTTCAGGGAAAGGTTAAAAACAAACCAAAAAAAAAAAAAAGGAATGCACACGTCAGCCTGGGCTGCAGATGGGCAAAAAGCAATCATAATCCACCAGGGTGACATTAAATAAATTTGTTGACAAGGTTAGGTCAAGGAAAATGAGATTTTACATGTAAAATCTCATTTTCCTTGACCTAATACAAGACATTGGCATCCTCTCAATTTCATTTCCATTGGTTTAAATTTGTTCACCTTCCTTCAAAAAATAAAAAAAAAATACGAAAGCAGAATATTTCTGAAATTGTGTTTTACAATAAAAATGTAGGGAGTGACTTAGACAGAATTTTCATGAAACCTCTCACTGGCACAAAGAGCACCGAATGGAGTTTTGTTTTTAGGGCGATGAGTAACTATGCCAGTAAAAGGAAAACATTCTTCCGTTCACTTACATAACACCACTACAGAGGGGCCGTTTTTGGCCTTCAGCCTCAGACACACATGCACACTACGGCCTACTCTCTGCTCTGTAATGAGCCTATGGAGGAGGCTCGAGCTCAGAGCTAAACTAGAGCCAGAGGGGGGGTGGAGGGCCGTGTAGAGTTACTCCTTACAAAAAAGGGAACCTCGTCACAGAAGGCACAGTAGCACTGGGTAGCCCTTTTGTAAACAGCAGAGCTGGGTGACTCATTGACTAAAACAGACACTGATAATAGTTCACATTTAGCTATGATCCAGGACCATAGATTACCTGCTATACCTTGAACATGTTTCATATTATCTCTGCCTCCTTCGCCCCCTTCCATAACCTTTAATTACTTCAGGAGAAAATGACTTTAGGGGAAGTTGGTGCTTATTAAAGAGGGCCTGTTGCACCACAGCTTGCTGTCCTTATTCATTAGCACCTGCTTTATGCAGACATTTATGCCCCCCGCATCCCTTTCATTAACACATTGGCTCCCTTCAAACTGCTAATGATTATCTTTAAAAAGCTGTCTTTTTCTGGGCCCAACAGAAGCTCATAAACCATTAGTACTAAATTCGCTTAGCAAAACATCACAAGTGAGAATATAAGCTTCCTGTTTTTCAGGGCAGCACGCACAGTATGTAAAACAATCGTCTTATTATCTCTCACTAGTACACACAGAGAGGATGAGATGTCCTATGTAGCTTGTGGAAGAAAGTTGGTCAAGGTTCTTTTCTCTAGTAAAAAAAATGCAAAAAAGAAAAGAGAAAAAAATCCAAATCGGAAGGAGCCCAGGATATGTTGTTTATGAGGCAATGTCACAACCAGACACAAACATCGAGCAGGAAATGGAAAAGCAACGGCTAAAGCAGTGGATGTCAACAAATGTTCTGCTGAAATTATTGCTGCTAATGTTTGGTGTCATGGCAGCTTATTCTGTTGGTGAACTACAAAAAACATACCTAATAAATAAATGACTTCAGGAGGAGGTTTATTTATGTATGCTGCTTAACAACAGTAACTAAGAACAGATTATATATTTTTGAATAATTTAGCCATAATGTTTTTTCATAAATAGTTTTAATTAGACAGACTGCTTCAGTCACAAAATGGGAATCCCATTGTACTCCCATTTTGCACTTAGTCAAAGGCAAAATGGGAGTACAAGTATATGCTTCTAAATCATGTACTTAAAATATGGCATGAGTGTCTAAGCCATTTTTTCGAAGCATTTCTCCCACTTTGTACCTCAATTTTGTACAGAAACATTGTCTTTGCGTACTTTTGTACTTGAGGTAAAATTGTAGGTGACAGAAGGCAGAATTTTGTTTAAGAGAAATTTTGGTCTGGAGCGACCAAAATGGAAAAGATGAGATTGCCAAATCACCAGCGCCCATCACCATTTTTGTCCATAGTTACCTTAATTGTAACATATCAAAGATTACAGCAGCAGAAGCCTACTGTCTTCACAAAAGGAAACCAAGGCTACAATTCACAAAGGCTTTACAAATTTGGAAAAAGAAAAGATTGGAAAAGAACTTTGCTTTGTCCAAGGAGTCTCAAGTTAAGATAAATTTGGCCCAAACAAAGCTTATTGCCATCCTGACTTTTGTTAACAATTCACGCAGTTGTTGATGATATAGTGGTCTGGGGGATATTTTGTTGGTAAAGTCAGGGCTCTTCAGAAAAGAGCATCTTTTAAAATTCTCTGGCAATTCACCTAAGTGTTGTAGCTAACCAACACCATCCCTTTAATGAACACAGTGTACCAAAGTTCTGATTGCTTTTTCAAGCAGCATTCTGTGGTAAACAAACGCATGAAATAATGTAATACAATATCTCAATCATACAGAGCACCTTTGAAATGAGGCATAGTGGCAGATTCACTTCATGAATGTGAAACAAGGCAGATTGCACTAAATCTCTTATTTGATTTCAAGTATATGTCAACAAGGTGAGGACAAACAATCCTTTATCCCATTATAAGTGCATGTAGAACACATTTTTGCAGCCAATCTGCAAGATAGATCAGACAAAATGGAAAAGAAAATTAAAAACAGCATAATTTTTTAGGAAGTTTGAAATATAGTTCAATAAAGGCTTCCTGTTTTAATATTTTCTTTCTAAGCTATATCTACCAGGGTGTTGTCACAGTCATTGCACTTCAGCTATGCACATTTCGCCAGCAGTCCATGATAATGAGAGCTCTAGTTTTCCACTCAGCTGGGGGGAAAACAAGCGAGGTGCAAGTTCACGCTGTATGAGCAGTGTCTGCTTTAATTTGGTGTCATGAGAATCCTTCCTATCCAAGCCTATTCTGGAGTCTGGAGCTGAGGGTGATGTTTCTGGGGTTGAGGAAAGGCCACTGAGACAAGATGAACCACAACAAGCACTAGATACAGATGCTGTCACAACAAAAATACAAACTTTTCAACCATATTTTAATAAATTATGGCATATGCACATTATGTTTCATAGTGAATACATATTTTAAATAACCTTTCCTGCTGTTGAATTAGATTCATATGTTTTTAAAAGTAGTATTACAATACAGCTTACTATATAGGACAATATATGTTTATCTGTCTTTTACTTGATGCTTCCAGCATTAAAACAACCCAAAACAAAGCCCAATAGACATCTGCTAATAAGTTTCCATCCAACCCAAGTCAGAAATGAATCTGACTTGGATTACTTCATCTGAACTTTGTAAACAAATCCATGTCAAAATTATTTAAACTAAATACTCCCAGAGGGGAAAGTCGTGTTTCAGCATGCGCCAGATCCACCAAAGCATGATCAGTGACGGCCGAGCGCCTGACGTCTCGGCATTCTGAAGCCAGAACCTGGCAAGCTGATGAGAGCAGTGTGACACACTCAGCCCGCACCCCTCATATATGCTTACAGGAACTTGCAGCCTATTCACAGAAAGTGCTGGATGATCTCACGTGATTTCCTACTTGCGCTTGCAGAAGAACAGTAAAAGCAGCCGAATAATAAGAAAACATGACCTGCTGTTCGAGAAATTTGTTATGATTTTGTGACTTGAAAGAAGAGCTCGAGACATCTTGTGTCTTCATCTAATTCACCACAAGCAACAGACTTTGTTTTAAAGCTATTGATATTTGTCAATCATTACCTTGCCAGTTAGTCCACACCTACAAAAAAGCTGAACTTGAGCAAGTCATTGTTTCGTTTCTATCCCACAAAGAATACTGAGCAGCATCAGGCTGTAATTTGCAGAAGGAAAGTTTGCCTTATCAGGAACTAATTGCTTCTGGTTAGAAGCAGATAACAATCCGCCTCCCCGGTGTGCTTTCTGGCAATGTGTTTGACAGTGACAGGCATCAACGGAGTGAGAGTTCAATGGTCAGCACAAAGCAGGCTTACTGCCTCTAAATTGGGCCCCTTACACACCTATGTCCCATTTGGTCAAGTGCATGAAATTGACAAGTGCAAAGCCTTATTTTTAAGGATCATTTCATGTCATTTAATTCAGAACAAGCTGTTTTCTAATGTTAATACTCGGACTAAAAATAATCCAATACTGTAAATCTCATTATCGTTCAGTTCATGCCTTATTTTTTTACCTAATTCCAATCTGAAAACCAAAACTTACCCAAATATTAATTATGTATTATTAAGCTAATTTTGGCTTTTTTGGCTATGGCTTTTCACTTATTAAGTGTGACCATTACACCATTTCAAAAGTTTGAAAGAGGACAAAACTTTCCTTCAAGGTGTTTCAAAGATAGAAGATTCATTTTTTATTTTATGGCTCTCTACAAACTGCTTATGGCTAACAGAACATACTATAACATTTAGGTCCCAATGGTATATGCTATGTGAACAAGAGATGGTGTAGTATCCAAATAAACAACATCTCCATTGGTAGTGGAGGACTGCTTTACCGCACTTGAGACCAAGCTTCCAAGGAAACCTCCCCAGGTGTTGTTTTCTGAATGTAAACGCGTCGTTTAAACTGCGAAGTCTCTACAAACAAACTAACCTACACTAATTTGGGCGTAAAACAAATTACCACCCTATATTACGTTAATTAAATAATCAGACGACTGTCACTAGTTCACCTTTATCGTCACATCTAGATGCAGTCGTTCCTAAAGCGGCTGTTCCGCCATATCTACCATTTATTCGCGGGTTAAATTCACTTCAATTTACTTTAAGAAAAAAACATTTATCAGATTCCTTCTGTATTAAACGACAGAAAAAGAGGATAACTTACCACAAGCGTACGGGTTTGGATCGGTGACAAACCTAGGGAGGCATTGGATTCGGATGTAGCATTTCCACTGGCATTTCTCGGTTGCTTCATTTGAAAACAAACGGACGAAATTAAAGTCCTCCGCGATAATATCAAGGAGGACTTAAGGGCTAGCAAGAGCTGCTTCACCCGATTTTCGATGAGTCCCCCGTCATTTATCAACTTTTTGTACGAGGCTTTCGGTCAAAAAAGGGGGCCGACCGTTAGAGACTTTACTACGAATGTAGAGTTGCTGCTGGTGCTGAGTCCTACAGTGTATACACACACAGACCCCTCCCCCTACTGTCTGCTGCCGTCGCTCTCTGCCGCCGCTGCTCAGCGGCTGTTCTCTACTCTGATTGGACAGAGCGCACAGGGGGCGGGGTTTGAGTGAACACACGAGCGCACATACAAATTTGAAACATCTTTAAGAATGGACTCTACACAATAAACAAAGAAGTACAGTGTTTCATAAACAATTAGCACAACAGTTGGTAAGTTATACCCCCTCTTTGGCTCGTAGATTATAGACCATATTTTATGTTATAAATTTATGGTGAAAATTACTTGTCAAACACATCTGTTGTCAGAGATGTTGTGTAGGCCTTTCATTGCAAAAGTATGACAGTGAATCCATGTTTTGTGCACGTAGAAAACTAGTGGTGTACTGTAATTTTGTTAATGTCTGCCTTAGCGGTAGACATTAAAGGCTCCTAGAAGTTATTTGCTACTTGTCCTGTAACAAAAAAAGATAAAAAAGATAAAAAGATTGTCAAAATTTGCAAAAATGTTTAATTTCTTACGCATACATGCTTAGAAATGTATGCATAAGAAGTACATTTCTAAGCACAGAAATGTATGCTATCTATTCCAAGTCAACATGGTTTTGTTATTCCATGTAGACTTGGTATAACAATTTCACCAATAGTTAATATTTTCTCAAGGTTTATGCAAATTCTAATTTATGAACCTTTATAAATTATGTTCAAAGCAGTTGCACACCTTCTCATTAGCCAAGTGTTTTAAACAAAAGCAAACTGTTGTAAAAATCTGAAAATAATAAAAAAAAAGGTTAATTTTATTTTGTTGATATTTACCATCCTTTTCTGTTACAGTCACTCTAACCAAAAATGTTTTACCTATTACTTTAGCACTGTGTTTCTCAATTTTCTGTCATGCCCCCTCCCCCGGGAATAATTTTTTTTGCTACTTCTATTGGCTTGAACAGGCAGCCTGTTGATTAGTTTGAACACTGCTGCGACCTAGTGACCGGAGGCTTGTTTATCAGCTAACATGAATAAAGACAATTATAACTGTCTTGCTTCTCGTGCACCCCTCTCTCACCCATACATCACTATCCCTCCCTGGGGAAGCGCACCCCACTATTTGAGAGGTACTGCCTTAGCAACAGCAACATTGCATGTAAGTAATGATGGGTTTCTGGTTTAAGGGTTGATTAAAAAATGGCTCGCATAAATCGGCATGATGTTTTGGTCTTGAACTCTTTTTATAATCTTTGATTCTGATTTTACTTTGGATGTCCAATTCAAGACTGTGGTTTGTTCCTGTTTTTATCGTCTGACAGATATTGCCAAACTCAGCTCCACTGTCTCACGTCCTGAACTGGAAATAATTATTCATGCATTGGTTAAATCACATTTGAATTATTACGATGCACTACACGCATGTTTTAGCAAAACCTCCCTCAAGTGGTTGCAAGTTGTTCAAAATGTTGCTGCCAGGCCTCAGACAAAAATCCCACATGACTCCAATCATAATGCAACTACTCTGGCTTCTGGTTTATTTTAGAAGAGCAGATTGGAGCAGTATTTTTATAGCATAAACTCATAAGATTGTTACTCAAAGTTAATTTTAATTACCTTCTTGTTTCAATGAACCCAAATGACCAACAGAAGTACTAGTTAAAGTACACCAACATTGCTTTGAATTTCATCTATTGTGCTAGAAGGAGAGAAAAAATCTACAAAGATAGATAATTGTTTACTAAAAAAGAAAAGTGGCTGGAAACAAACATCATTTGTTTAACAAATGAGCTTATAAGAGCACTAATGTCTTCTTTGAAAGAATGAAACTTAATTCTTAGGGGAAATGTAATTTTTGCATTATTAATTTAAAACCAAAGGTCAAGCTTCTGAAGAAGTAAATATTAATCTCACACCTGGAATGATTGCAAAACAAAGTGTTGTTTTGTTTAACCCAGGCAAACCAAATATTCACTTTGTCAAAGATATGAAATATATTGTGTTGTGTTTAATGTGGAGTAAGGTTTTCTATTCCTCTACTTAGCTAATGAAAATAACTAAAATTTCATAAACAGTCTATTAAAATGATGAAACATGTATAGGTGCTGCTTTGTTGAATGAATCCGTTAACTCAGAGGAAGTAAGAAGCTTAAGGATTATGATGTAAAATCTTTGCTGCAGCGCCTCAAACAAACTGGCATTGAAAACCATGTTGCATGGCAAGTTGGTTTTCGTCATGCCTTTCTCCTCCTAACAGAAGTTAATTACACCATAGACTACCCTGATGAAAGATGACAACCCAGCTGAAAATCCCCTTGTTTGTGTTGCTATAGATACCAAAAGTTTACGATCGACAATGGAAACCATAAAAATGTATCATAGTTACATAGTTCAGAGCTATAAAAAATTCGAGAAGCACCTCATCTTTTTTATTGCTCCTAATGAGTCATATGTAATAAGTACATGCTCTGTTAAAATTTATCACAGGTGACTTTTACCCAGACATGAGGTCTTAATTACTACCTCACTGGGTAAAGATGTGTAGATTTCTGCTCTTTACATTAATCACAGTAGAAATACAACACAATTCTGAAGTGAATGACTGAATCAGCCACTAATGAAACCCCACAAATAAAAAGGAAAGAAAGTAAATATTTAAAATGAACTCTGAGAAAATATGTTTCTCTTTTAATCTCTACATAGATAATGGAACAGTATACAGCGGACAAGTAATAAAATTAATTCAAACTATAAAAACAAAAAACATTGTTTAGTTTATTCTGAAATTCACTTAGAAAAAACTAATTGAATTTTCGAGCTGCATAATATGATTATGTATGAGAACAGGGACTTCACTGTTTTTATTTGTCCTGCCCTGACTAAAACTTGCCATTTTAAATGCTGCTGTGGTTGTATTTTGCTGGTATGAAGTGCCAGAAAATTACTGTCAACAAATCCTTATCAAAAAATGAAAAAACTCAAATACTATGTATTTTTTTTAGCACAATCTATTGTAAGATATATCAAATCTATTGGATTGAAATCCAAGTTATACATGTTTGTCCTGCAAGTGAAGCTGTGAGCGCATTTGAGAAAATAATGTTTGTACAATGCCTAAGCATACTCTGTTGTAACAAGGCACTATTAAAGTATGTACTTTTATGGTCATAGTATATGAAAACGCAAGGATTTTTCAATTTTCCAAAGCAAGAGAAAGTGATACACTGTCAATAATGTGACAAATTCTGAATGCCTTTTCTGATATTAAGACACAGTCACTGCGACAGACTTTCGATCTGTCCAGGGTGTACCCCGCCTCTCGCCCCGAACGCAGCTGGAGATAGGCGCCAGTACCTCCCGACCCCGTTAGGGAGAAGGGTACTCAGAAAATGGATGGATGGATGGAAGACATAGTCACATAAACAAATCTCTCTGTCCGAGGATATCGCGCCCCAATAGAACATCCTGTTGCACTGCTGCATATCAGTTAATTGAATGGAAAAGATGGGAGTGAACATTTACAAAGCATAGATAAAACAAATTAGAAAACAGATCCGTCTTCCAAATGGGTGGAAAAAATGTATACTTTTTTTAAGCAGCCTGTTTTAACTTGTCAATCTGCACTGCTTTCACTTTATACTAACACAAACTAAAATAACAGACTTAGTTAGACATCCCTTATTAGTCCATCCATCATGCTGCATCATTTTCTGACTTGGCCATTGTGACAAAGAGTAGTCTACTCAAAAAAAATGTTTGTATGCAGGAGATTTTTTACTTATTATCCAACTCACAGCCCTTTATTGCTTTGTAAAGATAGAACTTAAAGTATGAACTCAGATCGGGAGCGCAGATTTTGTTTCATAGTGTGAAACCAATACATAGCAAACAACTCAGATTAATGACATAAGCTCTCGTACCACTGATTATGTTAGCCATCCATCTGATGATTCTTCTGTTTATTTTATTATATGGTTATTATGTATAAAATCTCTGGCATTGTTCTGGCATTCTTATCTTCCTAATAGATCAAGATTGCTTTAATTTCTCATTAGTGGTTGAAACACAGACAGGCTGATTAATGCGTCGATGCATGACGGTGCTTGGTATATAGACTTTTACGACTGCATGTATGGAAGGGTGTACGCTGGGCAGAGCCAGGATTTGAGTGGGTGTTGATAATGAAATCAGAGTTTATCCCCAATCAAGTTCAGAAATCAGGCCCTGTTCCTGGAAGCTGCATTTCCAATATAAGGCTTTGTTCTGCATTTATTTTTGCCTGACAGTTTTTGACTGCATAACAGTATATGGTTTGTTTACAAAAGGTAGTTCTCAGATTTAAACACGTGCCATCTGTTTGCACACTTAATTTGGCACCATTGGTAACCAATGCCGGTCTAACGCCTAAATACGTCATCATATAACAAACAACTGCCACCTCAGTGGGGTGTTTCTGGAATGGCCTATGATAATCATGGTCAGGCACAGCAGCAGCTCCGTCTCAGTGATAATTTGTTTGTCTAGTTGGGTATTTGCATGCTCACAAACAGAGGCAAACTGTACAGCAGTACATCACAGTGCACAATGTGCTCATGCCTCTAAGCTCAGTGGCCTGGGAGTGCACATTAAGCTCATTAAGTCTGTGGTAGAGATTATGGTGTTTCAGACCAGGCACCAGCATCCAGTGGCTTGGGCGTCTCATCATTTTCACAGGGAAGGGAGGAAGTGGATGGATTATTGCAGAAGAGCTCCTCTGACTCACTACCCAGTCAACATTGTCTAATCAGAAATATTGCTGACTGAAATCTTGTAGAAATGGACTAAATCAGACAGCATGAATTTAAATTTAATTACTAATCCATTGGAAAAGATGTTTGATTTATTGATGGAAAGGCAGAGATAGCATGACGCTGTACACTTCAAGGACAGAAATAGACTGTTTTGAGTAATGTACCGCTGTATATGTGATGTATTGCTTTCATTAACATGGGGCTTTGATACATTAACCATTATGTTAATCAAACATTAACATCATATCATATTATAGATATAATAAAATATCTATACTATTACATCATAATATCATAGATCATATAATAGAAATCATAGATCAAACAATAAATCAGTGGAGTCTCTGCAGCCTGTCTTTGCTTTGCTTTGCTATTGCAACTGACTCTGCTGCCTGCTGAGGTCTGTCATCCTGTCAGGCAGCTTCCTGGAAAACAAGGGCTTCCCATGTGACAGGATGTGTTTCTGTCAGCAGGATTGTTGTGTACATGTGTATGTTGGTGCTTTGTGACACGTGACTTTGAATACATTAATAAAATGTTTGAACAGTGGATCTCCTGAATGATTACAGCTGAAAATAAAAGATAGAATTAATGAGATGAACCAGCACATTTGACTGGTGTCTTTCTGAGTGTTTTCCTGCTGAGAAAAGTTATGTGGTGAACATTTTTCTTGCTTTGCTTTCGTTTTGTGAGTCGTCTTCCTTTGGACAGTATCTAAGTCATTTTTTTTCACCCAAAGGGCCATTAATTTTTTGTCAGTTTGTTTTGGTCTTGGATTACTGAAGTATGTATGTTGAAATGAGAAATATGAATCACCAAAGAATGGAAAATAACTCAACTAATCTATTTTAAGTAGATTAGATTTAAAATATTGGGATAAAAGAAGAATTACACAAAATATAACTAGTCGTTACTGAAAACCAACTGCTACCCAAAATTTGTCATTATAGTAAAGTAAAAGTGGACAGATATTTTGAAGAAGCAGTTATTTTGTAAGTCAACAAGGAAGTTACTCTGTAATGGTAGTGGGCATGCATTAGTTTTAGTAATTAGTAACTGGAAGAAGTAGAAGCAGAAGGTTTCTACTGTTTATATGTCATGACAATGTGAGAAAGAAATATCAGTTTATTGTAGAATAGAACATAAAATCTATTGGAAGTGTATGTCTGTACCCTTTCTTCATTTCTAACATTGATGTGATTTACAGGGTTAGATCTTTTCAGCATTTTAAGGCTGTCTGATCCAAATGTGAGGGATGACTAAGAACCCAAGGTAAACCCTTAATAAATAGAAAAAAGATCTGACAGGACATAAGAGATGTACAATCCCCTTTGATCAGCTATTCCATTTTGTTGCCGTTAAAAATAATCCATGTTGTTATATTTTGTAATTTTGATCAATTCAGAGAATTTAGTCACACAGACAAAAGGAAACACTGACAAAGTGCACAAGGACAGATCTTCCAGAACCAAACTAGAAAAATACGCAGTGGATAGCATATTTAGCATGTTGATATAACAATAACTGGAAGCAAATATGGAATATAAATTCAGAGAAAAGTGATAACAGGGACAAAGAGCAGGTGATTGTGATTAACCTAATATAGAACAGCTGTGAGAAGTATTGGGAGCTCAAGGCAACCATAAAAAATATAATGTCAGCAGGGAAACAGGACACAAAAGAAACATAGAGCTATGCAACAAAATATGTATAACTCAAATATCTGAACTAGAGCATACAACTCAGGTAAAGTAAACTTAAAGACATACAGGTAATGCAAAAAGATTAGCGTAGCTAAGTTGTGATCTATGTGTAGACACTGGTTTATTCACAAAGTGACCAAGATCAAGTAGTGTTCAAGTTCAATTTTGTTCTTACTATTTTAAATGTTTATTTGCATTTAAAAACTGCAACGTTAATCAAAGTGCTGTAAAGAAAAAAATAGAAAATTTGTTTAAAAACAAATAGAAAAACCCTAAACTCAGAAGCACCTTTCTAAATCTTATAAGATTTGTTATTGGATGTTGTGATAAGAATACATGTGATTTGTCATGCATTTTTTAGGCATTACATTTAAGTGTGTAGGCCCACATAACTTAGTAACATACCTGAGGTCAGTAAAACGAACTTATGCTTTGATGGAAGATATGTTTTGGTCAAACAATGCAGGGTAACTGAGTTGGTGCTGAACTGCAGGCAGAAGGAAAGGCATGCAGGCAGCTGCTTATCTCCTGCTAGGTTGTCCCTTGTGACAGAATGTGCTCTGACCGCAGGTCAGCATTGTAATGCATCCTTTTCAATAACATCCACCTCAGCCATATGCCTCAGCAGTAGTTTTATGGCACGTTCCTCGGTTTTTCTTTGTCTCTCGAGGGAAATTTATCTGTTGGCTTTTTTCAGCCCAGATCAGGCTGGCTTGAAAAAACTTTGAGAGAAAATAACATTTAGAAGATTTTTGTGACCTTCATTTGCAATCTGACTCTGCCTGCCTGAAAAATAATTATTTGCAAATTTCCACAAATTTAAAATCGTGTGAAGTGATGAGCACTGCAAAGACACATTTTACATGCTTTTTCATGCATATTTTGATAGAGCCACATCCAAGTAAAGTCATTTTGCTTTCAAAATCAGAAGACAGAACATACATAATTTTTTTGAAAATTATGTATGTATTTTAACTTGTAACATTGCATATAAAGGCACACGTAATTTGGCACCATTGCATATAAAGGCTTTGACAAGTTCTTATTCTGTTAAAAAAGCTTTAATTTTAGTGTTTACTAAGCTAGTACATATGTGAAGTAAACAGAAGCTCTACAACAACAAAAACAACTATTCTAGATTGTGAACACATCATAGTATTTAACATGAACATTTCTCATTGCTACTGTGCTTTCATTAAAGCTGTTAAATCCAAGCAGTCGTTTAAGATCCTGGTGTACCTAATCCACTCAGGAATTTATTGGGTTCAAACACTACAGTTCAAGAGGGGTTTTTTTGTGGCTTTTTTATTGTCATTTATACGAGTACCGGTAAACAATTATTGCGAGTAGAAAACATTGTAAGAAATTCTTTTCAGGGAAGCTTTCAATTTTTACAGTTTTTCAACAGGATGAGTGGAGTGATCAGTGAGGGATGCTGTGATGGGCCCCCCTGCTGCATTCTGCTGTGCTTCAAAGCCCAGATTATTCTGTTGTTTGGTTCCCCCAGATGCAGCAGCGGCTGCAGCACAGGATGCCTACTGTCTGGCTCTGATGAGCAGATCTAAGCAAGATTAGTGGGCTGTTGTGGTGGGTTGGCAAGAACAGTTGGCGGCTGTCCACTCACAGCTGTGTGTTTGTGTATTTTACAACGCTCTGGTCTCTGGTCTGTCTTTGTGTTTGGCTCCAGCCACTTTCCCCCCCTCAGAGTCCCATCAGAACTGAGAGCTCTTAAAATGGGGGCTCTCCAAAATATCAGGAACACTGCCACCTTTTAAGGTAATATGAGACTACTTGAAGAATAGCAGAGACATATGAAATCTCTGCCTTTTTGGATCACATCAACTAAGTAGTTCAGCTTCTTTGCACGACTGTCAATCTTTGGACATGAAATGATTTGAAATGCGATTTTACTGAAAACACTGCAAGTCAATGTGTTAATAAATTGGTCCAGGCAACAAGAAAACAAATAAAAAGCACATAAAAGCTTAGAGTTTCAATAAAAAAATCTCTCATAGTTGGATTTTGGTTCCCCTGGCACCAATTATTGTTTCTCTGCTCAACACGCCAAGTCATATTTTTGCCTGTTCCATCACTGTAGTCATATTTCATATCCCCATAGCAGCCATGGTTAGCTGGTGACAGTCTCTATTTACAGAAAACAATCGTCATGAACAAAGAGCTGGTGGAAAGTATCAGATGATGAATGTCTCTTGGAAAAAAACATATATATTTTACTCTAGCTGGAAAAATGTTTAACATGAAACCATATTACATTTATCACAGGCTTTGCTTGCTTTGGAAATCAGTATAGTTCACGTAATTGTGGAAAAGTAATTCAAAATTGTCATTTTTGGAAGTCAAGCCCCAATCTATGCAAAAAATATATATATATTTGGAAGATTGTGTTAATGTTTTAGAAAAACGTTTTCTCTTTTTCTGTCAGATATTTTATCCCTGGTGTTATCAAATTTTAATTGTAGAAAAAAAATAACATCAGATATTTTGCATATGTTTTACCTCACTAGTTAGAAGCATTTCTATTTTTATTGATACTTATGGCTTTGCTAATAACTGCAATCAAAAAGTACTTTATATGTATGACAAAGAAATTATCTATCAACTCTATATGGGAATTTTGCCCACAATTTATTTCTTATCAGTGTCTGGGTTTGTATGGAATGGAAATTATATTAGTGTTGGTTTGAGGCTGATGATATGGTACATAAAAAGTACAAGATTAACTTCTGAGAATCTTACAGAAAAACCTACACATGTGAAAAAAAGTAAGAAAAAATCTGAATGCGGTGAGAAAATGCCTAAATGGTATAAAAGCCAACCCTCAATTGACATTATGTCACATTTGACAATTATATTATTTAACACTATGCTGGGTACTCATCTGAAAAGAAGAGCTTAGAGGTATTTTAAAAGTTCCCATGTTTAAATATAAAGGCTAGGATGATATGTATGCAGATATCTCCATAAACACACACCTACTGGAGCAAAAGGAGAAGAGAGATGAAATGTGTCAACCCTCAAAATTATTTTGAAGGACCATAACGCTAAAAACAAAAGTTTAGTGTTTCCTGACCTATTTACTTTTGTGATCCAGAGTTGTGTTTTTGACATAAGCAGTTTCGTTTCACAGACTTTCCTCAAAGACTTTTCCAGTGTGCTCCAAATTCAGGCGGTCAGAATAAATGGCTCTCCTAAACTTTTTTCTAGAAGGCCTTGGTCAGCACACAACATTGCTAACAATGCTCTGGCTGCAGAGTCTCTTTGCTCTTCCTCAATGTGTGTCTGTGTGTTTGATGTCGTGGTTTGGCTGTCCTCTAAAGTGTTCATTTCAAAGTGGTTACTTTGGGCCTCAATTGGACTCACTGGCTGTCTGCCTGCACACTGTGGTCTACCATCCACTACAACAACTGCCAGTATTTGTAGGGGTCTGTGTGCTTATGTGTATGCATAGTTGTCTGTGTGTCGGTAGAAAACTCATTCCTGTCTACTAGCACTGTAAATCCATGTTCTACTGGAAAAGTAGTCCTGTTTAGTCTGCATGTAAAGGGAAAGCATCCAGAAGGCTCTTGGACTGTTAACCAACAGAAAAGCAACCTCTAGTCCTCTGACGTCTTTGGCTTATTCGTTCTGATTGGGTAAAATGTGTATATTTTCAATACCTATTTCATTTTACAGGAAGCATCGTATCTAACAAATGCCACAATTCAAGAAATGTAGGCTGAAAAAAAAAGTTAACTCATTTTCATTTTCAGCCAAATCAAGATCATAAATGCTCTTAAAGGGCCAGTTGTACCAGAAGTTACTGATAAAACTCATTGACAAATTGTTAATACTGATGACTACCTGTTTCTGCACTTCCTAAGTCCTTCTTTAAATTAGACGTCTTTTCATATTGTTCAGTTCCTTCAGGATTTTGAGATTTTTGTTTTGCAATTAAAATCACAAACTTTGTGGAGCTAATTTAGAAATAGTTTCAAGGAAGTTTGCAATATTTGCATTTGATGTTGTATGTGAGACATTAATTGTGACTTTGTTAATTGTTATATCGATCACGGACTTGACATCAAATGAGGGTGAGGCAGCTGTGTTGTAAAAGTACAAAGTACTTTGTACAAAATACAAAGTATTTCTTTTCCTACAGTTGGGAGTTAGTGGGCAGCAAATCCAATGTTTTTGACAATTTTTGCAGAAAATTGGTAATAAACTTACAGTTGTGCATTAACGGAAAAAAATGAGGGTATCTGTTGCTTTTAAGTGAATTTTCATAATCATATAATCAATTACAGAAAACTGGATGGGATGATTGATGTAATTTAGCAACTGGAGTCATAATGAGTACGCAAAAAGCTATGGTGGGGTGGATTTGTCCCTGGGGCCTTCAGTTTGACAGATGTGCTCTAGACAGTTTCCTTTGTCTTGTCTCAGGACATAAACAGTGCAGCGCATTTAACATGCACCTGAACCATTGTCCTGCTGCAGTTTCACAACAAAGAATGCTTCGAGATTCCATTAGCAGTTTTGCTTCATTTGTTATACAAACACCCTACATGTATGCAAGATCATCGTGTAACATTAGTTTTTTAATCTACCACAGATGGTTGACATAAACACATGCAATGAAGTAGCCTTGCTCTAGTTGACATTCCACATTAATATCATCCCGTTTGCTTACACAGTTGTCCATGTTTCACAAAGCATTAGTCCACGATCTTGATAGTTGAACAATATGGAATTACATAGTCGAACTCTATCACACTCCATGGCCCTGTTAAGCATGCGGGAATGCAAATCTGAAGCAGGTGGTAAGAAAACTCCAAACGTAAAGAGGATGAAGCAAAACTTGCAACAATCTAGAGAACACCACTGCACAGTTCCTCCATAATAAGCGAGCTGTTTTGCCAAATTTAGATGTGATGGATTGCATAATAAAATGTTGCATTTTCACTTTCCACTCAAACTCTTTCCATGTTGGGCTATTTCTCGTCCTGATCCAAATTTCCCTGTCAGTCGCCATCTGTTACTCTAATGCTTACTTCTTGTTCCCATTTTTCCTTTTACATCCCGCACATCAGCACTGATTTTATTGAAGAGCTCTACAGCTCTAAAATGTTTTTATTCAATCTGTGCACCTGCTAAGATCAGCTTCTCCACTGTGAAAATTTCCTTGGAGATTTCCCCCCCTGCTCACTATGCTTCTGAAGTTAGTCCCTAATTTGCAGGTATCTGTAGCAGTCCCTTTATGGTCATCTAAATTCCAACTGGAGTTGTTTGTCCTCTAAAAAGCTGGAATCTGAGTAACAACTCCAAATGTTGTAACTTTAGACATAAAGCTTGACAAGTGTAATTTCTAGCCTATTGTTTTACCCAGCAACAAGCTATATGAAAGATCTGTGTGTTCTGCTGAAATTAAAACTGGAATCTGTCCTCATCTGTCATCCAAAAATACCTGACATTTTTTAAAATCATTTTAAGCCCTTCCACTCCCTGGAGGTTTTGCTAGTTTTAATTGACACAACAGACATAAAAACATTTTCTATCTTACCAAAGGATTGTTTTAAAACCTTTCTTGATTCCAATCAACACTCCATTGTGAGTTTGGAGAAACCTCTTTCAGCTATCATGGATCAAAAATCCCCAAATTGAATGACAATCAAAGCAAATATTCATGAATATTTAAATAATATAACACATACTCTCTGTCATTAGGCTCAGCAGTGGCAGTGAAATAATGAGAATGTTTTTATTGTTGTCAAATAAAACCTCCATGAGCTACAAACACAAGTTTATAAGTTTTGCTTGAAAAATGAATTTCTTTTTTTTTAACATCATCCAAAGCATTGAGCATTAGTTAGGTACACCACACTCCACTTTCATTCCTAGACATGAAAAAAGAGACAAAGCCAAAGAGACAAAACAAGTTAAACTTGTTTTGCATCGTAAGTCATTTATCTATCTGTTTCTCTTTCCATTCATCCATTATTTTCTGGAGGCGTTCCCAGGCCAGTCACTTCACTGTGTCCTGGTTCTTCCTTTGCATCTCCTCCCACTAATGTAGTGCCAAAATAACATACAGTGAGATAAAACTTGATACACTCTAACATAAATGTTCTGAGAAAAGACATGCAGATTAAAGAAACATTTGCTTTTGATGCAATATCGTTCTGAATCAAAGAACTGTAACAATGTGCGTGACAAGAAAAAAACTGTTATGGTTTAGTCGGGATAATAGTGTTACTGAAAGCATAATCAGAAACTATTAACCAACATGTTAGGTTTTGTGTACTTAGTTGTGGTACAATGAATGCATTTTTTTTTCACTAAGCCATTTTGTGGGTAAGTGAAGCAGAAACAAAAACAGGAACTGAGCAAGCACTGATAAGAAGAAACAGAAAGGAAGTCAACAGTGTCAAAATCTCTTTGAATAAAGAACAAAGTCTGTGGACCTCTGCTTATGACCTTTGATCAGTGCATGGAGTTTGTCATTCCTGCTCGGCCATTTGGGCCTCTGGCTGTGAATCAGGCCATGCAGCTTCTCTCTCAGTGTGGAGAATTGAATTGGTGAGGATGTTTGGATAAGTGAATGGAAGAGGCCAAGGGGAGGAAATGCTAATGAGCTTCATGGGCAATAAACAGGACATATATCTTCAGGTTGGTAGATGTACATGACCTTTGGAGTGTTTCAGTGACACTGTGTCTTTATTTGGGGAAGGCTGAAACCTGAAGATTTTCAGAGAAGGAGAAAACAGACTTTAGAGTAATCGTGATAAAATATTTTAGAGCTGTATTAATAAAATTGATTTACCTTTATCCTGCAGGAACATTATTGACTTTTCTGTTATTCACTGACTTGGGCACATTTTTTGAAATGGTGAGTGATGAAATGGGCAGTAAAATGTGATGACTATTAAGGAGAAGAAAGTTGTCAGTAGTTTTCTATCCATACTTTCTGCGGCAGCTCTTAATGGAGAACACCCCCACCCTTTTCTTGTTTTTCTCTTTAAATCTTTTTTTTTTTTCACCCATTCATGGCCATGGGATCTTCTCATCAGATAATACTTTTATACTGCTGACTCATGGTGGAAAAATGCTGAAGGTTCCATTGCAAACCTACCTGGCAGGTTCCTTCCCAGTAATTATCGAGTTTCTTCACTTCCTTCCCCTTTTTAGTATCAAAGACTTACTTACTGTACATGTCTAAACAAACAAGATGGGACATGTGCTGAAATTTAAAGAGGATGACAGACAAATCTTATTTCCTTTGAACATGACCATGTTAATTATTTTTTTAAAACCACACCGAGCTGTGAGCAGCATATACACAAACATGACTGGCATGGCTAAGACCCTTCTCCTGGCTCTGATTGGATGTTTCTGACCGGGAGCAGTTTATTAGCAGTTTACGTCTGAGAATAGTAGGACCGCATGGAGGAGATAAAGGTGCTTGATTTTTTCACAGATCACTGTCTCTTATTTCACTGTCAGAACATGACAGTTTAAACAAGTATGTACAACACATATTTTTATAAAAGTTTCCTGTGCAGCTTTTTGTCATTTAAATCACTAGGAAATGCAATGGAGGCAGGCATTCATTACTCTTGCTGCTAGAGCTGAGTGGGGTGTGATGGATCACCAGTGTTTTATTATCATTTTCCGTATTCATGTGTCATGGCAGTGCAAACAGAAATGGTGGGAAAGGAATGAAAGCAGGAGCTGTGTGACTCAAGACATGTTGGAAAAACAATGACTATAAGAAGATTTTTTCCCCCCTGAAGCTGTTAGATTTTAAAGCCCTCAAGAACAGCAGACATTCTGAAAACCTTCACACAATCATTTTTATGTCAAAATATACTGGCTACTGTACAGTAAAATGTTTAGATAGTAAATTCATAAGAGAATTTTGATTGCAGTTCTTCATCTGACCTCAGAATACGAATATTTCACTTCAGTATTAGATATCTGTTTTTTATCTCTGAAGGGGAGGCTTAGATACAGTAGGGCTATCAGAAAAGTGTTTCCTTTTTTATTTCAGTTATATGTGGTGTCTTCAGACCTTGCAGTCAATGTCACAAAACACAATGTGGGTGGAAGCAGGCGGTGGGCAGCAGGAAAGCAAAAGTAGTATTTCAGGGTGGAGGGGCTTTCTTTTTTAAGGCAAAGAACTGACACTGGATGAAGGAAACCAGGCTGAAGGGTATAATAAGAGGGTGAAAAAAACATGACAGATGTGACCACTGCCAAACTAGAAGCAAATATGCAAAATATATACAAAACACAAACACGCCCTTTTCAGTCCTGAAAACACAAGCCACTAGACAAATCCCGCTTCACCATCTTGATAAAAACATAAAACACATAGACATGCAAGTATGTACTGAAACACCCTTGTGTACCTCCGAGATTGGGTGTTTTTACAAAAGGCTAGAAGTTCCATAATTAGCTCACTGACAAACTATGCAGCTTTTTTTTTTTTTTTTTTGCGTCATTCTGTGTTTATTTAGGACACCACATAATCCACTTTTAAATAAACAATGTCAAAAAGTAAAGAAAGACAAGAACCTCACTAGGTTATGGATGAAGTGTAGAGACATCTTTCAGTAGTGAGGTGACAGAAACAGCATACTACTGATGAAACAACATTAGTGTACAAATACATGAAGAAAAACTGTGTTGCTGAGTTTTATATGGTCACATCTGAAATCGATTACTTATCCTTAATTGTTTCAACTTGTCAAATGAAAAATTACCCTTTTCAAAGAAAAATCTCGCAACAGGATCAACATCTTGTTTCTGGAAATTAAACTTGTGCACAGGATTAACGCAAATTTTACTTGTACAAACTGATGTTTTTCAGGGTATTTTTAATCTCACCAGTATTTGCCTCTATGTGTTAATGTTTGATCCAATATGGACACTAATGGGTTCCCTTCATGAACCAATATGTCTTGTTTTGAACTATTCTGGGTAACAAGAAGCTGTTCAGTCGATTGAGCTGGAATTTACCGTGAGCAGTTTTAAAACCAGAGGTATGTCAAGTGTCCATACTGGTGTTTGTTGTCAGAACAGAAGAATGGTCTCGAAAAAACTGTGGTGTGAATGTTTAGGCAAACCAAACAAATCGTGACAGTGGAAGTCATGACGGCTTTGTGAAATAACTGCTTTTAGCTGTAACCAATTTATTTCCACCCGAAACTTCATCAGGTAATTACAAAAGTGCCTTGTTTGTATTGCCTTAGCTGTTACTCAGACTTCAAAAACAGCTGCTCTGTTTGGTTGTTTAGCTTTTAAGCCTTTGAGTGCCTCCATCAGTGGTCTCAAGAACCCCCCTCTTTGTTTCATTTGTGGGCATAAAAGTTAAGGTCTTGCAAAAGTATTCACATCCATTTTGTTTTACGTGTTGAGACATTAAAACAGAAGGTTTCAATCAATTCTATTGTTTATGTGAGGAAAAAGGACGTCATAATTGAGAAATGAATGTTTTCAAAACCTTTAAATAAATGTTCCTTTCTCTTTTGTACAGCACATTTATTCTGGCACCCTGGAATAAAATAGTGTCTAATCTAATTACTGAAACGATCCCTCCTTGTAAGGATTTGGTTGTTTCTGTGTGTTTATTTAGGTTTCTGTGTCCTGTAGAGTCTCTGTGATGTCCCGTCTACCCCTTTATTAGTTACACCTGTTTCTTGTTTCTCCTGATTGTCTCCTTGTGTATGTAAACCCACTTGTGTGCCTTGGTTCTGGTTGGGTCCTTGTCGAATCTGTCTTGTCAAGCTGTCTCGTCTAGAATGCTTTCAGTTGTTCATTTTTGCCAGTTGTGAGCATTAGCCTTTCACTCATCTATGCTGCCTGGATTATTGTGCTTTTGGATAATTAAATCAACACTTCTTCATTCCAACCTGGGTCCTCGGCATCTTCCTCACCACCTCTTCACTGCAAATCGTGACTCCTGTGAATGCCTTAATACAACTATTAGAGTTAGTTGATAAATTCATCACCCAAAACACAAACTGATCATTGCAGGCAAGGGTAGCATTAATCTGAAAAGTAGACAAGACTACATGTCTGACCAGACAAGACTTTAGCAGGTTAATAATATTAAGAGTGACCACTTCGCTCCAGAGGAATGTTCATCTCGCTTTGGGCACTGATACAGCTGCAGAAGAATCTCTGTACAAGTAAGGAAACAAAGGGTGAAGAGCAAGACATGTGGTACTGTTTAAGAAGCATTCCCTGACAGTCTTAATCATAAACATAACTTCTCTGAACAAGTTAAACGCTGGAGGACAGGACTTAAAGGCATATAATATCACCACTAAACATGAGACATGTCCACAACAGTATTGTCTATCTGAACTCCAATAATTGGAAAAAAAGCAAAACGATCTTCGATCATACTTCTCCTCAGTGGTGAACAATATGGGCCATTTTGGCAGATTTTGTTTACCTCACTGAAGGTGACGGGTCCATCAGCAGGTGAAAACCAGATGCACAATGCTTCTTACTGAAATGGGTCTATGAGAGTGTTTCTGGCTGGGTGGTGTACAGGGCCTTTCCTCTCTTTGTGCAGCTATACTGTGGGTCTTTGAGCTGCCCCATTGTGGGGCCCCTTCTCCTCCACAGCCCTCCTACTCTATTGTTCTGCTGTTTAGTGCTTTGTTTGAGGTCTTTCCCTATCATGTGTGCAGACCCAGTTTAATCTTATTTACCATATAAAAACTACGAAAAGAGTATCTTCACAGTTAATCTTTAAGTCGGTTTTTGATAATTGTGACATAAACCGAAGCTGATTTGGGGACATGTGTGTCAGTTCAACTCCTTCCTCCAGCCTGTACCTGCCAGCAGCCCTATTTACTGTCACTCCTAATGCTTTGTGGGAGGTTTTGTATGGAGGAAGAGCTGAGGTGGTCTTTGCTGTCTGGCAGGCTTGTTTTATGAGAGGTCTGAATTCACCGCACAGGATTTTCTGAAGACAGACAAGTTAAACAGATGACAGAGTGCTGCATGCTCCGACCTTTCTCTCCCACACAGACTGTTGGATTCAGTGGAGCAATATCAATTACTGTGACACTATTCGTGCGCACAATATTTTTGTGTTTCTCAAAATGGTTGAAGTATAAACTGAGTTAGAATGGAGAGGTTATAAAGAGGTGGAAGAGACGTGGGAGAACCTTGCTGAACCGCAAGGGTGTCATTACACGGTTTTTCTGACATCAGCCACATTTCCTTCACACCCAAAAACACATGACTGTAGTCCAAACAAAGACAAACTGCCAGCTAGAAAACCATCACTGTAACAATAACGTCTACAGACTTCCTACATTTGCTTGGGTCTTACCTTGCACCCATGTAACTTTGCAGTGATTGTGGATAGCAGCAAAAATTCAAGCTTGAACAAGAAATCCTGAATACATACATATCAGATAAGAGTATGCCCGGAAATCTTACACATAAAACACATCCCTAGGCATTCCTCTGCTTCTGTATTTATATCTATTGCTGCTGTTTCAATAATGACTGAAGAACAACTATGTTCACTCAGTCCAGAATTTGTTGTGGACTTGTATCTAACTTGTTTATTCAGAGTTTATTTTTATTCTGTTTTAATGAGGCACCCAGCCATAGATTGTGGAACTGTGTGAACGTCACAGAGATTGCAGAGAGATGGCGACTTCAGCCACATTAAAGGCATATCCCAAAAGGATTTATTATGTGAAAATTAGTTGTACTCTGAAAAATGACTCGCTTCAGAGTACAACTAAAGCTGCTGTGCCTTACAGAAACAATGAATGGCAACGAGAATTTGTTCAAGTATATGCTGGAAATCTTAAACTTTTTGAAAAGTAAAACTCAGCCAGAGATGAAGGGGTTAATGTTCTTGTCTGTGACTCAGGGAGGGAGAAACGGTATCATTATATTTGAAGCCCTCTGGGGTATTTCTGAATTTCTACACCTGGTTCTATTAAATCCAAAGAAAGTATGCAGGCACAAGTAAAAACACTGTAAGGGATAAAAAAGATGTATATCATCAGGCAAATGGAAAGTCACTGCAAAATACCAGATAACAATTTAGGATTTCTTACAGCTGAACAGATGAGCTGTGATGTTTTTCACAGTGGTATGAAAAAGTTTTTTGTTTTTGTTTAGGTCACACTTAAATGTTCCAGATCAACAAAAACAAATTTCATGTAAAAGATAATGTGAGTGAAAACCAAAAAGCTTTTTGACAAATGATAATTTGATTTATCATGATGAATAAAAACTATCCAAATCAACCTTTTTATAAAATTACAACTTAGTTATTAACCATATTTATTTTAGAAAGCTGATTCCAAAACTGCTAGAAAAAGAGAATGTTTGACTATGTGTTTATGTCATTAAAGTACTTGATTTATGCAGCAAGATGATGACTGGATGCACACCAGTGAGTTCCCACTGATGGTCGTTCCAAAAGTTAAGGTTTTGGAGCGACCTGGTTAAACTTTGGACTTGAATCTACCTGACATGTCGCACTGTAAACAGATCTTGAACAGGTCAGCATAAAACATGTCCTGCACAAAAAGTTATTAGACTTTGGGTTTGATTACTTTCACAGAGGGCCAGGTTGGTATAAATGGAAATCCTAATTTCAAAACCGAATTTTAAATTTACTCATGTTGTTGTCTGACATTAAGTTTTAATAAAACATGCATTATGCACTAATAAAGTGAGTAAAAGCAAATGGCTCACATTGAAGTTAGAGCTACATGAGGTTTTAAGAAAAAACGACAACCTCGTTAAAATTACTGGAAATTTAAAAAGATTTTGTGAGGAAACTGACAAGTGTGTTGACCTGCTATAGCATGGCCTAAAACTCAGTGTTATTTTGTTTGCATACATTTCTTCAGAATAAACATATGATATTCCTACAAACCAAGAGAGATGCTTCACCATGACTTTTTAAAAATTCTATTATTAATATAAAACATTCAATATCTTCCTGCATTATTTTGGACATGCATTGCAAATTTCGCTGGACAGCAGAAAAGCGACCTCAACTATTTGACTTGTTCCAAGTCATATGTCCCTACTAGACCATACTACAACAAAACATAAAGGAGAAAGACCTGAAATACAGACATAATATGAACACACCTTCACTATAATTTAGCAGCGATTTTTTTTTTTTTCCTGAGACGCCACAAGTCTACAAACCCTCACCCTCCTCATTCCAAATGCAGAGCACTCAGGGGCTAACTGCTGGATTTTCCTGTTGTGTAACAACCCAGAGCTGCTACCAGGATTTGAGTGAAAGGGAGGCTGTGTGTGTATGTGTTGTTTGACTGGGCTGATATGTGTGAGTGTGTGGGTGGTGGGTGAATGCACTTGATCTGATAAAGTACTGTCTGCCTGCTCATGCACTGATTATCTTTGCGGTATTTTCCATAGAAGGTTTGGATGAGGTCGCAAACTCATTGGTTAACCTCATTCCTGTGGCGCTTGTTGCATCTCGTGGTGCAACAGATGGTAAGTTGTTAGTTCTTATTTTTTTATTTGCTAAAAAGTCCACCCATCAATTTCTAAAAATATTAAGGTGTTAAAAATAACACATCTGAATTTAACTCACTTTATGATGGTGGTCAGGGTTTAAAGGCTAAAAAAAATAAAGCAGTTACACAGCAAATCAGCGAGAAACATTCTTTGACTTTACATTAAGATCAAAACAAAACAGGCACTTGAAAAAATATTCTACACAAGATGACAGAGAGGTCTGATGTCACACATGGAATCTGCCATGATGTTTTCGTGCAATCCACTCTGGAGAACATACCGGTACGTGAGACTGAGACTGAAACGGCGCTGGTATTGCCAAATAGAAGGCATCTGGATTGAGTTTCACTCTGCAGGGGTCTGGTCCTCAGCAGATGGTGCTCGCCAAACAAGCAACGCTTATTAGAACCAGAGAGGCAGCGCTTTCGCTTACATGCACTCAATTCATGCATGCTTGTCAAATGGCCAGTTTTAATAACATGTACTTAAAAGAAACGAGGGCTTCCATGCTGGTCTCTGATCACGGCCACAAAAGGTTTATTTAAAGGCTGGTGATGACTGATCAGCAGTGTTTCTGTCTATTTTCATTAACTTCTATGGGAACTGAGAGGTTCTTAGCGTATATGTTGTTTAGATTTGATTCATTTGATGTTAAATTTGATTTTTTTTTTTTCCCTCTGATCAAGGACGGCTAATTTGTTTACACTGTTTAAAAGGAATTTGGGACAGATGGGCCCGTGCAAACATTTGATTTGAACCACTGAAACATCTTAATCAAGACTCCTAGAAAGAATAAACAAAAACAACACTCCATACCTGGCAACCCTTCTCACAGTGTTCCTTCATTTTTAAAAAAAAATCCAAATTCATTCTTAAATGAGCAACCTTTGTGCATAATTTTTCAGACAAAGGTGAAGGTACCATGGCATACTTTTTAAAGGAGCACAGAGTGTAATTCTTTTCCCCCCAAGTCTCACCACATGATGTTCACATGACGCAAAAAAATACTTCAGTAGTGGGTTGTAATGACCACAGAGTTTGTTAGCTTTTACAGAGTGGATGAGAGCACACTGAGTGTTGGCAGCATTCATGGTGGTCCCAGGGATTCAGTGACATCACTGAGCAGAACCAAGTGGCTTAATGTGGGATTTTGGCTAAAGCCTCACAAAGTGTAGAGCAATGTAGCATAATTAGAACATAAGACTTCATTTAGAGTAAATTGTCATCTTGAATTTGTTCACAGCGTTTATTTCTGCAGTTAGAGTCAAGTGTAAAATTATTCACACCATGGATAGATTATATTTAAAATTTGTTCTGTTCAACCAGGATTTTTATTTCCATTCAGAAATTAAACAGCCATCTTACAAAAGAAAAGAAAACAAAAAAAGCATCAATCTTGAAAAAAGAGAGAGAACTTAGCTGGTTTTGTTAACATTTTGTTGATGTCAGAATTATTTCTAATTTTCTCAGTCCTCCTCTCAGTGAAAAAAATTATCTATGGCCGTACAGCAGCTAAACACTCAATAGTTAAATACAGCAATGGTTTGGTTGAAAACGTGTTTATTTCTGGATAAACAAACTTTGTTGAAACTGGTAGAAAAAATAGTTTGGACAGCTGAGTCTCTTTCAGCATATAGGAAAAGATTCTACCAGCTGCTCCAGTCAAACACAAAACTATTGTTATTTCCAGAAATAAAGGACTTAACTTGTGCAGAGCAAAATAAATTAATTCCAAAATGAAATGTGTTAGTGCGTTAATCCATTTTTCTATACATCTTACCAGAAGGAATTTCAGTGGGATCACCTTACATCTATGTATAGCAATGAATCAAATTTTAATAAAACAAGTTGTTTCAGCATTAATTGTCCAGCAACGTGAGCTTAAACCATTTTAGTATTTTACCTTCCTTTGCTTTCCACTATAACCTACATAGTATTGGTCCACAAAGACCTTAAAGCATGTCAAGTTTTGTCCCATGTCTCAGTTGCTAAATGCTCTGATGATCCCAGAACTAAGGTAACCAGTCTCAATTCTGTTGTGTTTGCAACATACGTTTCTCCAGATCACACTTTTTTGCATACATCACTGTCAGATCTGCAGAAATGAAACGTACTGAGTTTTGAAAATTTCACAAGGTTTTGTTCTTTTAAAATCTATGTATAAATCTATGTCTGTACAATCAGCCCTCTTCTATAATCAGTGAACTTGTAGTTCCACTCAGAGCGGTGGGTTTTAACACACAAGCAGTCTGCAGTGGAAATGTCAGACCCTCTGAGAAAGTCATCCTTTGGACCGTTAACCTGAGGAGTTTCTTGAACCTTGAACTTAAACTGGATTCAGACTGGGAACAGTTTTAGATATGAATTGAAAATCACTTAAAAACATAGCCAGATCCGTAATCACAACTAATCTACTAATATATGTTTATCTACTTTTGTTATGTGTGTTTGACAGCAGATTTCAGAAACTACTTAAAGGCCCTTCAAGGAGCGACCATTGCAAATTAGCCATGTCTATAATTGCTAATGTATATATTATGTTAATTACAAATATAGTTGTCACGATCAAATAAACAAATACAAATAAACAATTGATTTTGATATTAATAATCCCTAAAAGTACATGCGGGACTTAAAGTGTTACTAAAATCATACCAAAATGCAAATTTTCTGCTAATAAATATAAAACTTCATAATATAAATCCTGAGACTGAAAGGTACCTTGGTTAGTATTTCCTGACAATCAGTCCCGACATGATAATGCTGTTTAAAATTTCTAATAATTGCATCTGGGACTTATTTTTACACAATACGACAAAAAACTCCATTACCTGGAACTCCTCCAATTTACCTCTCAGGGAAAGCTAATGTGATTCAAATGAAGGACTGGGGGCATGAGAGAAAGGCTGACATTGTACGTTGTTGCTCTGATTCACATACTGTACCCACAGGCGGCAAGACCTCAAAGCCTGTCTTTAGACTTGTGTCTCACCCTTTGCTTTCTTGTGGGAGGATTCCTGCAGTCCATTCCCACAGCCTCCATGAGAGGGTCCAGTCAGGATAAATAGCTCTACCTCCCACCCTGTGCCAGGGAACAACTTTTATGGGACTGTTCTCCATTATCATAAATATCTTCTCCGCATGTGACAGAAAAGCAGGTCACAGTGTCCCAGCAGAAAATTTGCCACCACTTCTAATAGATCGGGCAGTTAAAGTGGGAGAATCTTACTCCCACTTTCATGTGAGTAGGTTGTGATTGTCCATAACAACTGAGTAGAAACAAGGAAATTTTTGACAGCTCCCACATACAAAATATTTACAGTTTTGAAAAAACTATTTGTGTAGCAAAAGAGGAAACACATTGTCCCAAAAAGACTGTGACTGTGGTTGGAATTTCCTGGTTCACCAGTTGACAGAGAGCATCAGAGATCTGGAAGGAAAAATAGGCATCCAATCCAACATTGTTTGGGAAGTGTGAAGTCTGCTGACCTCAGTTTGAACCAGGAGATTTTAGCGGTAACCGGTCACATTCTCGCTCTTTCACCATCGGTGACCATGGATACAGTCGTCTTTTGTCTGAAAGTGTCCATCACCGACTTCAAAGACAGTTCGGCTTTCCAACTGACCACTTGACCCTCCGATGCCCCGTTCATGGAGAGCTGCAACAGGAAATGAACTAAAGCTCACTATTATCATGATCACCTCAGAGACAGGCTTCACAACAGAGAATTTTAGAAGGATGCGACAGCCGCTAAGAAATTGATACAAGGATGGTGGTCTTTGAGATTCAATTAGCACAGACTTTGAATGGCATGGCGGCGTCTTTAAAGAATTTGGATTTTTGCATAATAATTTCCTGCTTCTGAAAAGGGCAGCAGCGATAAGAATGAATAACGAGGGGTCTCAAGAGCTCTGATCAAAATGTCACCTCTGGCATTGATGCAGCACTGTGCATGCTTTGATTAGTGATGAATGCAAATCTTCTCTTTCTGATGCCTTCTTAACCTTCTGTGGCCTTCCTGCATTCTGAATGTAATTAGACAAGAAGCAATTAGCATATTTCCTAGCAGAAAGGAACTGGGTTTCATTTTAAATTTTGAAGCTCCAAACCTAATGCTAAAATTGCTTGTTCAGTTGTTAAAGAAAACCATTGTCAAACTGGAATAAGTATGTTTTGTCAATGCCACATTACAGCTATTAGCTCTGAAATGTTTCCACAGGACTGATGTTTTATTTTCTTCTTGCCAAAGCAAACAGTGTGCAACTTGTTTTTACTGCATGCAAACCATCTTTTTCATTTTAACCTAAAATCTGTAATGCACTGAAAAATAAAATATGACACAAAACTCCCTCTGGGATATAATTCTTTTTTGCTGTCACTTCATTGTTACCAGTCAGTTTTAAATGTGTACCAGAAATTCAAACTTTACATTTATTTCAGTTTCTATATCCTATCTAAGGGATGTGATTTTCTGCAGTATCACGTTGAGATTTCTCCCTCTCTGCAGTCGTCGTCTGATAAATTCGACAGCAAACAGAAACCTCTGTTGCCGCCATATCTCAGTGCTTTTTTTAAACACCACGAGGCTCGTTTGAACAGCAAGTTTTCTTAAGAAAACAAACAAAAAAAAAGTGGCAGAAAAAAAAAACACCATATGTGCTAAACACCTTTTTATATCTTAAGAAAAATACCCTGGGATCTGGTAAATTATGCATAGCATTCCCTGCCAGTTCTATAATTACTGTTAAAGCATTTATACAAAGATACATTCCAAAACAAGCCCCCTCGGTGGCAGCTGAACTAAATAAAGTAAACCCAAAGTTGAGCCAGTTTTTTTTCTATTTTTTCTTCGTTTTTTGCTCCTGCTGTTATTTGTTTGTGAATTTCAACTAAGAAGAGTGCTGAATATATAAAACCCTTTTATAGAGTCTCAGAAACAGTATATGCACTTTTGAGAGCAGCTGAGAGAGCCGCTGTTTTTGTACTTGCTGAGTGGATAAACTGAGTGGATTCATGTGGATGAGTTCTACCACAATAATGACTCCTTCTCAGAGACAAACAGTTCTGTTCTTATTTAAGTCCCCAAAGGAAAGATACCCCTCATAAAAGTTCATCTCTGTTTTTCATATTGTTGTCTCTTTTTTTTCCCCAAGCAAACCTTTTCCTTATAAAGTAGTTAAAATGCATCCCCAGGGTTGCTGCTATAACTAGTCAGTGGGAAAAAAAAGAAAAAAAGAATCAGGTGCTGCTCATGTGATAAGTGGCTTATGTCCTGAAAGGCTATAAGTCCTGAAAGGCGATACTATTTTTCTACTGCACGTGATCAAATTTACAATTTGTTGTAATTAATTATGTAGTTATGTACAACTTCTAACTGCTTTCAGTGCAATTACTGGTTCTGCAGTTATAAGTGCATGTGGAAAAAGAACAACAGCATAGAGAGCTAAGAGAAAAATTGTATCGACTGCTGCTGAATGTATTGCTTTATGTGGAAAAACAGATCACTCTTCTATAATGAACAATCACACCGATAAATTATGAAGAGACCATGAATGAACACCTGAGATTTGATCTTTTACACATGTCCTACAATTACTTTGAGAATGTGTTTGCAGGCCTCTCTGGTCATTTCTGGGGTCTTAAAAAACATATTTCCTTTTGAGTAATAAGTTTGTTATCAAACAGAATCTTTATAGTCAATGTTTATTAAATTAAAGTGTGGAGCACCAAAACATAACCTACAACTATGAGAGACACATTATGCTCATAAATGACCCAGAGAAATTCAATTACCAATATTTTTATGAGCAAAATAACTTAGAAGTCTAGCGGAAATCAAAGATTGCATTAAATTAATATGTAGCAACACTGGAAATTTCTTTCCTCCACTTGGCTTTTAATAATGAATCAGATTTCTTTTTGTTTATCTGGAAAGTTCTCCAGCATGAATCAGTGTTCAAGCAGAGTGAGTTCCCTTAATTCAGAAAGACTCAATCCTTAGTTTTACAGAGAATAAACCTAATGAGAACATGTCAGAGCCTGTGTGTCCACATTAATGGACTCATTCTGGTCTCATTCAGACAGTATATTGGGATCAGTCAACACAATACTGTAAGAAGATAAAGGGATGGTTCTCTGATGGATTTGGCCAACAGACCCAGCAAATCACTGGCTGTGGCCCAAACACCGCCCCATTTGCATTCCTCAAGGGCAAGCTGTCCAATATTATCTCTTCTCACTCCAGCAGAGGCCTCAGAAGCCACAAAGGACTTGCTGTGTAGGCTTCTTCCCACATCACATACACTGAAGAGCAAAGGCTGACTTCAGAAGTGTCTAATTATGTAGACCTGTCAGCAAGAGATGCACCTGCAGGCACAGGTGTTTATGTCCTTGCATGCAGTGATCTTTGTTAAAGGCATCTTCACAGGCCCTCGCAGCAGTACACATTTTTAATGATACAGCACAGCGTTCACAGGCAATTTTACCAAAATTTTGAAATTAGGGTGCATAAATGGTCACATTTTTTATTTTTTTGAACATAAACCACAAACAGAATAGTGGGTCTTGCCAGCACATGCACACAGAGATCCAAAAGATAGCTTAGTTTGTATAAATTTACAATGCTGCTCCATTGACTGATGCTGAAAGTAGTGCAGGTGTGAAATCCCACATCTGGGTGTGTGGGGGATCCAGGTTCAGCTGCTGTGGTGGGAGGAGACAGGGACTATGGTGTAACATTCTGCATGGAGGATTAGGCTTGTCTGAGAGAAGATAAGACTTTGCAGCATCAATGCTGTGTTAAATGTATCTGTCAGAGCCAGAAGAGGAGCAACAGCAAAGCACAGACATTGCCAACATTCCTGGGGATCAGACACTGCTACAGACTTCCAGCTTTTTCATAAGATTTAAGGAAAAGTTTGTATGAAAAGCTTGGTGTATTCTTAACTAACATCAAAACATGATGGACCTCTATTTTGGGTTTATGTGAAATGATAAATTATATATATATATATATATATATATATATATATATATATATATATATATATATATATATACTTGTTTTTACTTTTTCACTAAAATTATAAAGGAATTACAAAGGAATAGTGACTATTGCTGTCACTTTAACAGACAGCAGGAGTAAATACTGACTTTGACATAAGGATTTATTTACTTTTGTTCTTATTCCTAGAGAAGACATAATGAGAAGATATATTCATTTTAGTCTCTCATCAACAAACTATTCTTATACGTTTGCTGCAATTGAGCGTCAGTAGCTATACAATGGAAAACAGGGCTTGTTATTAGGTATTTCCCTTACTTTGTGCAACCTTTTTATTAATTTTCAAAGTTTTAAGTTTAAGGTAAAAGTAGAAATGCATAAAATCCTTTATCCAGTAATGATTTTCTACATAGATAACAGCACAACAAAGTGACAAATTTATAGTTCTGCTGTGCTGTTTACAATATGTTGTCAGTAAGACGGTCCTTGGAATACATGAAAAGTTTGGTAATTGGAAATACATCCTGGCATTACTACTAAAAAACACTATGTATAATATAGCCTACTGTCCTTAAAAAATGAGTAAATGTTGTTTTTAGTTGTCATTACGAAGATAACTGCATAAGTTGCTGAGTGGAAACAGTTAATGAAACTATAGGGACATCTAGTGGTGGGAATCAAAAGCCCTGCAACATTTTTACCCAGCTTTTCTAAAATCCATGTTGTCAAACAAACACTCAATTCATCACAGGGAGCCAGTATCACTAATCTGCAACTGGCTTCAGCCTTGCACATGCTGCAGCTGATGCACTGTTTGGAGGGCATTGTGTCTGTATAAAATGACAAGATCCTCTCCACACTTGAGCTAACATGCAGTTCATAACCCATCTGTTTTCACCAGGTTTCTCATTTAGAACGTATCGACTGCCAGTCAGTAAACCACAAGCTTTTGTGTCTTGCAGCTATGAGAAATCCTTGTCTAATCCAGTGTCACAGCAGTCCCTTTGAGTGGTATGGACACTAAGGTGAGTGTGTCCTGCGGCTCTGTATTCTCACAGTGGACATAATGAACACCACTGTTTTCTCGTAGTTTTATGTCGTTCTTCTGCAGAGTTGCTGCTGTGTTGCAGGACGTGTTTGATCTCCGGCTAGTCGCGGCAGTCGGGAAGCGAAATATTAAAAGGTCAAGGATTGCCAGAGACACAGGACTGAGAGGAGGAGTGTGGTGAAGAAAGGTGAGAGATTGACAGAGAGGATGAATGGACAAAAAGGTCAAAATCAGCCTGTGGATTTTATTTTTTTTCACACTACGATCGTGTGCTGGGTTGCATCATGTGCCAATGTTGCACCCTTTTCCTAAGGCTGCTATAATTTCAATAAATAATACATACAGTTTTTATGAGAATGAAGAAACCAGGATGAAATTTAAATACAGTCTTTATTGGGTCAGGGACATTTTCTAAAGTTATTATCTAATAAACAGCAACACAGGCATTTACAATTCAATGACAAATGATTCACTTTAACAATAACAATTTCAAAGTTTTTTTCCACTTTAGACAGTTTTTACTAGCTTTGATCTCTGAAATATGAAGAAAAATCATCAAAATTAAGGAAATCATTATATGGGGAGAAATTTAACTATTGTTGCAATTTGTGCATGTCTAAAACATGCTTTTTTAAACTTATGTTTTGCCCCTTTTTTATGTTGGTCACAAAAACACAACTAGTTTACTGTGACTGAATATTAACAAATTATTATTATTATTATTATTATTATTATTATTATTATTATTATTATTATTATTATTATTATTATTCCAAAGAGAGGATCCTGAATTTAAAACTACTCCCCTTAATACTGTCTTTATAAAGATATAAATGGCTACTATATCATGACCCTAATCTAAATTTTAATGTCTGTTTATACTCAAAATGAGGTTGCATTGTTCTTTGTAAACATTTGTAGGTAATAAATTAAAGTTTTTGAGGACGAATGCCAATCAAACACTGTTAGCTATTCAACTATTACCTTAATAAGCTGCGCTTGTCTTCTAGGGGGTAACTAAATGCCACATCTCAAAAATAAACTAAACAAACATAAATGCAAGTGCTGTTCAGACATACTGAATGACTCCCTGCACCTGTAAGAAAGCAGGCTTCCTGAACACCTGAACAAACCCTGTAATGCAAAACATGTTTGTATTTTAATGTTTTCTTTTCTGTTATTTTTTTCTGAGTGCTTTATTCTCACAACTTCACGTTTACAGCAAAGCACTACACAAGCAGCTACTAAAAAGTTACGTCATTGTCAAAATGCTGTCGGTGTGAGGATTTTGGTGCCGAGTACCTGCTACACTTTCTTTACTTCAACTTAGAGACTGATTTGAAATTGTGAAAAAAATATCAATATCATATGTTTCAGAAACCCCCAAAAGCCTAAATGGGCAAAAGCTCTTATTTGTTCTTAGCTAGCACTCCTGTAGAAGACTTTGAAAAATCCTAAAATAAAGTTGTGTTCAGATGTGGTAATGTGGCAATAAAAATGTCAAAACTTTTACTTCGAATGTGTTTACTCAGTGGGAAAAACAATTGTATCTTTGTTTATTATTATTATTTTTTTTTTTTTTGAATATGTGTAGGTTTACTTTCGGAAAGCTTTTATGGTTTAGAGTGGAACATTTGTAGGGAAAAAGTGTTTGTGGGTTGAATAGCAGAGTTGAGTAAGTAGGTTTGGCTCATGAATAACTCTGCAAATCCTCTCTGTGTCATAAACCAGACAAAGCATCCAAATATACAGCCAGATATCATGCACAGCTTACAAGATTTATTTCAAACCTCTTCAATAGTTTGGCAAGGCTAAAAAGCCTAATTTTTCCAATGAGGGATGTACTATCCCAGATCACAACACTGCCTCAACCAGAAGCTGTTGAAATTGGCTGAGAACATTTGATAAGTTAGTCAAAGGTGCAGCCCACTCAGCTCTCCTGCTCCACCCACAAATACATTTCTTTACAAATGTGGCACAATTTAAGTCTGACTAAACAGGTTTTCTAGTGCTGAATGTTTTATCACAAAAAGGAAATGCTACATGGAATAATCCTCACCAAGCACAAAAGTTCTTACATTAAAGGTGAAATTAATATGAGAAGAGATTTACTTTTTAACAATTTTTAACATACTAAAATGTACTAAAGGTACCAGCAAATTTGCCCATTTGTGCATTTAAAAAAAAATCCATAATACCTTTAATAAAGTAAACATATGTATTGAGAAATTTTTGACCAAGCTAGGATTAATCTAATCAATATTTACTTAACTATTTGTCAACTTGCAATAGCAACACTGAGATATTTTGTGCTTTTTGAAGCCTGTTTAATACTCCTTATTTTGCATAACCATGTAATATGAATGTCCTTTTCACAAGGTAAGGTGGTTGGATTCCAGGTCAAAGTGTGACCCTCATCTTTTTTGCAGCAGCATTAAGGTTCCAGTCTTCCAGCTCCACTAAAAGAGTGTTTGGAGCTCAAGCTTAATTCTGCTTGTCAGGCCAGAGAGAGCTGCTGCAGAGGGTAGGACTTTCTTTTCCCCTCAAGTGCAATTATACCACTGCACGTGTCATTATCCTCACTTCTCTTCACCTTGAGAGAGAAAATGTCAAACCATGGAACAGATTCATATTTAAAACATAAACGAAGGCCTTCATGGATTAAAAGCTTTCATATCCCAGGCACTGTGACGCCTGAAGTCGTTTTCTGGTGGATTCTGAACACTACATGTGCGAATCCAAACCAATTAGCCTGGTTTTCCTTTAAGAATGAGACGCTGGCATTTCTGAAACGAGGATGCAGTATTTTTGCCTCCATCAGAATAAAAATGTGAAGGACAAAGAGAGAAAGTGGAGGTCAGTCCTAGAAATGCATTCCTTGAACTCTTTAGAGTCATTTGTTCATTAATTTGTTCAATTCTGAACAAAATATAACATTTTTGAAATGATCTGAACTCACTGGGTCACTTTATATTACTCAGCAAGTATTTTATCAAGTTTTTCATGAATTAGGTGAGCGTTAGGTAAGATATTCTTTATATAAAAGCTTTGAATAAACATAAAACAGCTTTCAGTTAACCTGTTGCTCTTGTGCAAACAGGAAAAAAGAAAGAGGTAGGTGACTAAGTTTTTATAACACTGAAGTCTCTTGTCATTGGTTTCTTTGGTGACTTTTCATGTTAATGCAAGGTGATTAAAAGTTAAATGAAAGCACACAGTGACTTGTGTGCGAGGAAATGTTAGACCTTGTTGCTGCAGACCTCTCACTGGCCCACAAGCTTAAAATTTACGACTACCCAAAATTGTGTTCTTACAATTAATGTCTTATTATGTTTATATTAAGAAGCGTCAAAGAATAAATCATCCAGCACTTTCCACAGTTAATGGCACCCCTTAGTGCTCCTTAATAGCACCAAGCCCCAAAGTAAAATAAAATAAAATAAAATAATCCTACCTTTCAATAACATGAAATGTGGCACAATTTTCTGCATTAAGAAAATTAGTGAAAAGTAAGATTTCATAAAATAATTGGCTACGGGGAAGTTATTTGCAAATTTACAACACAAAAAATTCGGATAAAATATTTAAACAAAGTTTTTAACATCAGAGAATATCTAAGTATTTTCTTGTAAATATGTGAAATTGATCTCACAAAGTTTTTTGTAGAAATTTACTCCTCTGTGGCATTATATTACTCCTTTTATTTGTAATTTCTACTCCACTGTAAAAATAATTGTACTTCAATTATTATTTACTGTTTTAAGGTGGATTTGCATGTCAAGCAACATCTTGCTTTCCTGTGGTTTAACAAAGGATGTGACATAAATTTGCTTCTTCTTACCACAACTTTTAGTGAGAAAAACAAGAAAATTGGCATGCAGGTTGGACAGATGTGTGGAGATTTTAGTCGTAAAGGAAATAGATTACTCAGTCTAAGCTTTCCCATATCTTTAGACAGAGTAATAGTTAAATCAAATCAAACTCCCTACAGATTAACACATCCTTTCCATAGGTGCCATTAATTATGATGGATGCTATAGCAGGTGAACACCCTAAATAAGCTTCCATCCAATTGCACTCACATTACCTGTGAAGAACCCCCATCAAAACACGTCTGTATTCAATAAACATATCTGAGGTATAGATTTAGACTTAAGACTGAGAGCTATATGTTGGCTACTTTCACAAAATATTTTTTTAAATGTTAAATCTATCATATCAAATATTATACAACAAACATAACAATTACTTCATTACAAAAAATATAGACTAGTAACATTCAGTATCAACTATCCATTGACTTCTAAAATATAGTTAAACTGAGACAGCATAGAGTTGCACAGTGACTGGAGGTTCATTTTCCAGTAAGAAAACATCCTCATGTTCTTTTCATTTTGGTATAATTACCGAGCAAACAATACATTGGAAAAGAAAGGGTAAATATTGTAAACATTGTTACAAGTACAAAAGCACGTGTCGCAAGATGTGATCAGAAAACATGAATACAACCAATACTAACAGCTCTTAGTCCTCCTCCATCGACTTCTCAATCTCCTTCAGCCTGCGAACGAACTCCTGAGCCTCCCTGTCTCCCGTGCGAGCGTCCAACATCCTCATGATTGGCTTTTCTGAGGGAGAAAGAGCAAACATACCTCTTATATTCTTAGAATTACATCAGAAGGCAAACAGACCGAAACTTCCTCAACTACAGCATTTGTACCACTGGGTTTGCTGCGGGACAAGTGCAGAATGACGGGCTGGACATTCTTTCCGGCAGCTGAGGCATTGGGTCTCCCCGGCCAGCAGAAGTCGCTGAGTGGAGCGACGGCTTCTCCAGCAAAGTCGTTGGTCGACAGCCAGTCATAGTCCATCACAGTGAAAGTCAAACAGGCGTACCTGTGCCTGTACTGTTCAGGACTGACATGACTGGAAGACAATAGAGTCAAAGAACCAATCAAATGAGCAACAGAGTGTACACCGCCATGTACATGCACACACACACACACACACACACACCCACACACACACACACACACACACACCCACACACACACACACACACACACACACACACACACACACACACACACACACACACACGCACACACCCGCACACACACACACACAAACACACACAAACACACCCACACAGACCCACACACACACACACACACACCACACAGACCCACACACACACACACACATACACAGACCGACCCACACACACACACACACACACACACGCACACACCCACACACACACTGTCTTTTCCATATTTTGCCATGTGACCACAAACTTCAGTCTGCTTTACCAGAATTTTATGTGATGGACCAACACAGGTCAGAGAAAAATTGAGGAATGTAAGAACAATTAATAATGGCTTTCAATTCTTTTTGTTTTTTTTATTTTGGTGTGAATAGATGTATTTCCCCGCTCCTCCAACTGTTACTCTGATTCATCTAAAAACAATTTGTGTGACCAAATGTCTTGTTTGTCAAATGTTACCTAATTAGTAAACAGAGCCCATCTGTGTGTAATTTAATCTCATTGTAAATCTACAGACCCATTCAATAAATTAGAGTATTACTGAAAAGCCCATTTATTTTAGGAACTTTATCACTAAGTGAAAGAGTGTATAGATTAATTACACACAGATGGATAGTTGAAAGCCTCTATTTCTGTTAATTGTAATGATTTTCTACTCACAGACAATGAGAGCATGACATTTAAGATTAGACTACTACATTTAAGGCCATTAAAATAGTTTTTTATTGGCCTTAAAAAACTGTTTAAAAATGTGTCTTTTTGCTGGTGTTGGTGTCTTCCTGCCCCTCCACCTCCACCCTCTTTGTTTTTGTCCCGTCTGTCTCCCAATAATGTTGTTTATTTTCTGTTCAATCAATCAGCTGAACCTGGTATGGCCTGAAGTGCTGTCACTAATGTAATAACTTTAATGCACAACTCACGCTTCAGGTTTTTATTTATACAAAAAAAGGAAGAGAAAATTAAAATTATGTAATATTTCCTTTCACTTCATACTGTAACTGTCAGTAAGATTGTGTTGGCTTGCTAAATGAAAGACAGATAAAATAGTCCGAAGTTAGTGATAATAATATAATATATGCGGAGAAGAAACTAAGGCATTTCACTCACAAATAAAACAGTTCATCGAATACTGGATGCAGCGTCTTTAGCTTCACTTGAGTGCGTTGACTCTTGGCTGCTGGAAAGAGGTGATGAGGACAAAGCTCCACAATCACAAATGGATCACTAAGACCTGAAGGAGATGACAAAAGTATTACAAGATGTTCTGCAAAGCTTATGTCTGTCAAAAAACATTTGTTTTTACTTTTACCATTAGCATCCAATGCGATAATGTCTGCAGCGTGCAAAATCTCCACTGTGAGTCTCTGCTCTGGAGGATCGTAGTAGCATTTCACACTGATTCGACCATAAGGCGTATGCTTGAGTGTTTTCTGTGACATGTTACATCACAAGCAAAGTCAAAAACATATTTCTTAAGTGTTTACCTAGCAGTAAAACATCCACTAACAAGAATAATAATTTTCTTATTCTAAAAATATTCTAAATTTCTCACAGTGTCTCGTAATATTTGATTGCATGTTGCTTTTAGGGGCTTAAGAAAAGGCCAGACTTTCAATCAGGGGTGAAGCAATAGAGCTCAGGGTATTCAATCAATATCTCTCCATCCACTTAAATGAAATTGTCTGTCCGGTAACTTAAAACACACCTGGAGGGAAATCTTCTCCAGGTAGTACTGCTCAATCAGATCAAAGGAGGAACATTTGTTAAGCCTGAGCTCTTCATCCAAGACCTAAACAATGAAGGTGATCAGTTAGGGAAACATATAAAAGAGCCAAATTTAATTTACCGTGCACATGAAACTCGGCTGGCAGAATTGCATGACTACATACCTTGTAGTCTCCACTTTTCATGTCTTCCAAGGCCAGACCGTCACCCTTAACATGGAAGAACTGCAACAGGGTCTAAAACATTTAAATGATGACAGAAATAGAACAAGCATGCTATGAGTCATTATACACACCTCTCCAATAGGAATAGGCTAAAGTCTCAGCTCTGAGAAGATGCCTGTTGTTCACACTAACATTATGAAACCTTGGGCAGGCAAATGTGATATTTGTGGAGGAAGGTGTGGAGGGACAGTGCGAGCGGCTACTGCATCCTAACTTAGCCCACGTCTATGGAAGACCTAAGCGTCTCATGGAAATGTGTGACGTCCCCTGCCAGGTCGTTGACTTTGTTGAATAAATAACATTTTCTACATTGTCATTCATAAGGGAGCTCATGTTGCCACATAGCTGCTATCTGAAGACTTCATGAATATCTGACATATGCTAATTAGAGCATTACAGCCGGCAGAAAGCTAGAAAGGGACGGGAGCAAACATTTACTAATGGAAAAGAAAGTGGGTCAACAAAGCTATGACACTGACCTCAACTGTGTACTGGAAGCGGTTGTAGAACTCCACCTGAACACCCCTGTTTTCTGTGACCGCGTCCAGGATCATTCGCAGGAGAAGCTCCCACATGCTCTGCAGAACTCTGTGAGGCAACAAGCACGAACAATGCTCTCAAACATAATGCCCACAGGCCACAAAAACATGTAGTCATTTTGCCAAACTCATACTTCTGGAAGAAAACAGCAACATATTAAATGGTGAACTAAAATAATCACTTAATCATAATCAAAAGCTGCTTGGTTGTTTTAGCCAAATCTAGATAATTGCCCAATCATTTAACACAGAGCCAAGGTCTTTCCTGAAAAAGATGCCATCTTTGGTAGCAGCCTGTGTCACTCTAAAATGAGTAAATATTTTTCAGCCTTAGTGGTTTTTCCATGTAAGCAAAAGTTACTAAACACCATGTGCATTAATGGACCCTCATGCAGTCATGCATCCTGGCATTGCAGAGTCCTCATATCAAAAGCAGATGGTGTTTCCTCTTTTAAAGATGGAGGAAGTGCTGTCCATCATTTCCTAGATAATCGACTTGGAAAGGTTAGAAGTTTACAGGACAGATTTCATATGTAGCTCCTGCCTGCCAGCTTTGCTCGAGGTTTTAATCAGCCAAACATGTTGGCTGATTTTTACATGAGTGGGAAACATGCAGGAGATCTATTGGTTTACTTCTGGCTAAACTGTCTGATCAGATCAGATCAAATTTTATTTGTAGTACACATATGAAAATAATTCTACAGAAATATCACCATTAAATGATATAAGTATTGTCACTTAACAATATTGTAGATTGTAATTATGCGAAACACTTATTTCACTTATTTCTATATAGTTAAAAATATTCAATGTTTCAAGTAAAAGTATTCCTACCCTTGGACTGTTCCACATTATGTCATAATATAGCTGCTACTTTCAAATTTATGCTAGATCCACATTTTTTTGCAATTTCATCTTCAAGATTTTAAAGGTACAGTGCTGAAAAGTATCCACAGTGCTTCACTTTTTTCACACTTTGTGATGTTACAGTCTTATTCCAACTTGTACTGAATTAATCTCTTTTGAAAATTCCACACACAAATACCCCATTTTCACAGTAAAGAAAAAATATTTTGCAAACGTATTTTACTGTCATTTCTTTTTTACCTGGTAAGATTTTCCTTAACAAGGTTTGCTGTCAGGATGACCATCGTGTCTTGAAGGTACTTCATGAGGGGGCAAACAGCCTGGGAGAAATCCACATGTCACAAATATACAGTAATGACAAAACTGACACAGGAATGAAAATGTCAGCTCGTTGTTGCTACATACGTCGTCATTGTTGATGGAGTCCGGAGACAAGCTGATGTGCTGAATGTACCGCCGCAGTTCAGGCAGCATCTGCACCACACATAATGCTCAGTTATAGAAGAGCATGCTAGTGTCTATGACCATCTACTGATCAACAAATCTATGATAGCTTGAGTACATGTTTGACCCCCCAAAACAACCAAAGATATATATATATATATATATATATATATATATATATATATATATATATATATATATAAACTTTATATCCTTTTGCTTTCTTTCTGTATTCATTAATGTATTTTATCATTGATCTGGGTTGAAAAATAGGATGACACACTAATGTGGAAATTCTGTGGGAATATTTTTATAATTATTAGGTCTTAGCTATGCAACTCTGAAATTTTTAATACTTATATTCTATCATTTAAAAAATAGACAAAATGCCAGAATAAGAAATATTTTAGTCAGTAACATCAAAATAGTTACCTACCTACAAGCGTATATAGAAAAAGGCTTATTTAAGAGCAAAGCTAATAATTACAGCTAAACAGGTATGTTTTATTGTTATTTTTTTATGTAATTGAAGTTCAATATTTGCAAAGTCTGGACAAACTAATCTGTGGCACAAAACAAAAATAATAATTTTCTGTGCTGGTGGATAGTGCAGAAAACATATTGTTTTGCAATTTATCTGATGGTTATAATTAGCATTGAAGATTTAACATACATACTGAGGTTCTTAATGTTTTCACCTTGTCGGTGAGCACTGTGATGAGGCGCTTGGCTTCTCTTTGCAGGTCCAGGTCCATGTTGAACAGCTGCCCGTTGAGGGCTTTGTAGACCTGCTCTTTCCCCTCCGCTCCACACGACTCCTCCATGGCCCGCTCCACGCCAGGCCAGTCCAGGTCTCGAGGCAGGTGAGCCAGGAAAACACGCACATGCTCCACGTTGTTCAGGCCGATGCAGATCTAGCCAAAAGCCAAGAGGAGCAAAAGAGGAGAAAGAGAAGGGTGGTGGAGGAGATAAAAAAGAAGGAAAAGAAGCAGAGCTACCAAGAAGTAGAAAGATGGCTTATGAGTATAAACAAGTCATGACAGCAAGACACATCTGCTTTATTTCTGTGTCGACATTTGTACTCTCCTGCTGTGCTTTTGTGTTTATAAGCAGGAACTCTGATCGTTTTTACTTCATCGTGTGTCACCCCCTGCTCTGTCTTGCTACAGGCGGTACCTGCACTGTGAAATTCTTGTGGTCTCGGGCCAGCTGGTTCCTCTCAATCTTGCGCGTCATCATCTCCGAGTAGCAAACAGCTTCATTGCAGAAGTTCTGCGGGAGATGAAGGTAGGACCATTTATACAACTTGATAACTTCATATGGACCGCATGCTATACAGATGCTATATTTTGTGATGTGGGAGGAAAAATATGGATGGTGGTCTATTTTATTTTATTTTTTTCCAAATTACCTGCCTGAGTGATTCATTTGTGGAAATATTTGTGGCTGCAATTGTATCCACAAATGTTTTGGAGTTTTCATGTCAGTGTCAAGTCTGTTAGCTTGTTTCCTTCAACAATTGTTCTTGTATTTACAATTAAAACCAGATTTTTAAATACACAGAATGGAAAGACGCATATGTGTTTTTTTGATTTTTCCTCACTGCCTGAAGTTAAATCAGGCCAAACGTCTGATTCTTAGGTGAGATAGAAACCTTTTTTATTTAGGTTAGTTAGAATTAACAAAATTATTTCTATTTTCTAAATGCCAGAAAATGTACAGAAAACAAAAAAATATATTGTTTCAGATTTATGTCCATCCCATCTCACTGCTAACTCTGACCAGTTGTCCAGTCCCTAACAATGAAAAGCATTCCCACAGCATAATGCTGCCACCACCATGTATGCCAAGTAATATCATTTTGGAGTAATTTGCAGTTGTGCAATCTTTTTTTTTGGACAATGGGTTGAACATCTGTCAACGCTTGAGTAATAGTTTTATAACCTGATCTTGCCTTAAACTTCGTTACAACTGTATCCCTTCATTGTCAGATATGTTCCTTGGTGTTATGATGCAGTTTGTTCACTTATGTTCCTTAAACCTTTGAGTCCTTCACAGAACAGCTACATTTATAATGAGACTAGATTTAACTAGATGTCTACAAAAGGTCATTTGTCGCACTGGATTTTATCCAATTTTTATGCCATACTTTGATAATTTTATTTGTAAGAAAATCTGAAAACCATATTTTGTTTCACTTCACATACATGTCCCCGAGTGTTGGTTTATCACATACAATCTGAAAGTTTGTAATATTTAAAATTTGTGGTTTCAGTGTGACAAAATGTGCAAAAATTAAAGGGACGCTAGTACTTTTGCAAGGCATTGAAAGTGTCTTTCTTCAATTCAACTGGTAAAATCTTCCTTTAACCCTTGCACGTCTCATAGGAGTCATCTCTTTATGACTGCAGGATATGAGTATGCATGTGTTGCAATGCTAAAAGTGGCACTCACGTCTGTCAGACGAGTGACAAAGATGAAGGCCCCCGCAGAGTCTGGCCAGGACAGCTGGAGCCAGATCTTGCGTACCTGGCTGAAGCAAGCTGTCACTTCCACTGCTGAGCAACTGTGTTTGGCTTGTTGCACAGGCTGAAGCTGTTCACAAAACACATGCTTTTTAATCATCACACTGGCAGAACATGAATTTATTCACAAAAACATGAACACTAAGATTTTGTCAGGAGGCTTAACATACGACTTTTCACAGCATTTATGAACACACATTATGTTTCAGTGAACCTGTTTCAATTTCATCTATTTGTTCACATTTACATCATATTAAAGTAACTGTAATAACAAATCAAATGTGTGTTCTCAGTCTACGCAACTAAAATGTAATTGTGTGGTCGAAAACAGGGAAAATAATATTTAACTTAATTCAATAATTATATGGGTTAGGTTTTAGGTCATTAACCAGAATGAATGTCTGGTCCTAGGTGTAGTGCCTGTCATCACAGATCAACTCCAATTATTTTAATTACAAAAATAATTGTGTTTGAAGAGCAGAAGCGTCCCACCTGATCTGTTTCCACAGCTTTGCGGATTCTGTCACAGGATCTGTCATGAACAATCTGCAGGAACTTATGAATTGATGACTTGAACCAGTTATGAAAGCCAGTCAGGGCCAACATTTTGGCATCTCTATTTGAGCAAAGCAGAAGTCTTTATGAATAAAAGGGAGGCAAATCAAATGATGAGGCTGGCATATGAATAGTTATTAAAGCTGAACAAACTTGAGGGGAAGAAACTCTCGAAAGCCCTTGAGGATCTTCAAAGACATGAAGAGTTCGAAGATGGTTTCCCCCATAGTCTGAGTCAGTCTGGAGCTCTCTTGCTCCAGAGTGCCACAGACCCGCTCCATTGCTACATTTACATCATCTGCTACCTGCCAGGAGGGAGAATTGGAAAGAGGCAGAGTCAAATTTAGCAACAACAACATCACAGCATGACTCACAAAGACTTCAGAAGACTTTTTCACCTTGTTTCAAAGACTTACCTGTTTTTCCAGCTGCCTGTATGATATGCTGAAGTAATCTACTTTCACAGCACTGTGAGAGCAAAGAACAAAATGACATGAGACCAACTACTAGGTAACAACACAAAATGATAAAATGCTACTTGGTTGTATTTTATAAAGTACGTAGCACATACTCTTGGCTTTAGTAAAAATAAATAAAGAAAGAAATAAATAAATAAAAATAAATCACCTGTAGAAGAGTTTGTTGTAGATGTTTTGGCCTCTCTGTATGTCTGCACAAACTGCGTCAATCACCTGAACCATTTTTTTCAGCTGCTCCTCCAGAGACTGAATTATTAGAGAAGATTAACAAGCTTCAGCGTGCTTAGTAAAATAAGATTCCTTCTACCTTTACACGTCATAAACTTACCCCTTCCTCTGGTTTGTACTGGGCAATTAAGCTTTCATACCACTCAGATGATCCTTTCTGTTGATGAAAAGAAACAACGGGTTTCACCGGTGATGTAACAACATTTAGCGACATATTTTGTCAAAGTGAAGTCTGCACTGGTTGCTGTCAGCATGTATTAACATGTGAAGTTTTGTCATAATCGAAAGACATGAATATTTCTGGTTCATGTTTCCTACCCAACGGTATCGATGTCCAAGACTGTTAATTTGAAGAGGAAAAGGAAGAGTTTCCTCTTCAAGAAAATGTGTTGACAGATGCCAGAGGCAGGTTTTGTAACCTTCTGATTACAATACTATCAAAAATTGTCTTTTAAATTGTCTGTGAGGCATTATTTTATGTACTTTGGTATAATCAAAAACTGTTAAAGAGGGATGAATGAAATTGTAAGCTCTGTGAAACCAGGGGAACTGTTAGTACAGAGTTTTACAATGGCTAGAATTTCCCACCATCCCTTAAAATAGCAAGATTACTCATAACGCTTGAAAGAGGCACTCAGCAGTAAATCAGTTCTGGATGCATTTATCCTGTATTTTTATGAGTATGTATTTGTAGCTTATACAAAATACCTGAACTGATCAAAGAATAACAAGATTATTCTACACTGAACTGAGACTCTTCATAGGTTCATAAAATCTTTATTGACGGGGGAACTTGTGATTTTTTGAGATAGTTTGACATTGAATTTTTTTTCTGTTATTCTGATAGACAATAACCCTCTTTTCCTTGTGCTTGCATGATCTTTTTCTGAATATAATCTGTATTGTAAATTGATACACCATTTTCCAGAGTAAAATTCATGTAACACAACCTATCAGATTTCCAGTTATTTCTATTTTGGCAGACTGAACTACTACAGCAGAAGAACAAGTCCTGTGGCGTTTCACTGAGTTGTAATACAGATGTTCTGTTTTGCTATAAATGCTTGCCCATTGTTACCTTGACAGCAGTGGTGATGTCCAAATGAAGCTCATTTCGGAGAGGACAAACAGTCTTAAATGCCCTCATGTTTTGCATGTAGCCAATCCCCCTGGCATGCACAGACAGGAAAAACCAATTACATGACAAAATTGCTATTCAACTCATCACATAGTGACACATTGTTCTCAGAGTTTAGCAAGTATAATAGCTGCAATCTCACTAAATGAATTTCAGTCTAATTGTATGCAGGAGTCTGGGTTATTTATGCAGGAGGAGAAAGATACATGTTGGGTGTGTATGAGAGTTTGTATGACTGGCAGTTTGTTTTTATGTAATAATGGGGTCCATTACCTGAGCAATCACTAACTTCTGTAAATATGTTGACAACATTACAATTCCCACATGAAAATGTTTGAATATTTCTTTTTTTTAATTCAGATTTAAATCATGCCAGGCTCAGGCATGAGTATTCTCTGTTTAGAGAATACTCAAAAACATTACATTACTTTGTGTAGCATAAAGTTATTGTTTCTAAATTTTCTGATAATCAGAACCTTGTCTTGTTGAGATAAATGTTGCCATGGTGATCTGATAAAGCTCATAAGATACATCTACAAACATTTGCTGCACTTTCAATCTTTAAAAAGACACGAGTAGCTTCAGATTTGTTTTGTATTGCAATGTAAGCAATAAGTATGAGAACATTTTTACAAGTTTTATGAAAGCTTAGCATGATATAAATGAAAAATAATATAAAGATAGATGAGAATATGTCAGAGTACTGGCACACAAAATTCTGCCTTTTGTAGCATTTGTGCGACAATTTGTTGTTAGAAACAAATGATCGTTATCTTGTTTTGTATGACAATGAGAAATGATTGAGATAATATCTTTGTAATATACTTTGATATTACTGCTGCCTGCACAGAGTGCGACTGAACGGCTTTAGTCTCTCTGTGTTCGTTGGAGTGAAAAAGGTTCTTGGTATGGGAGCGCAGGCGAGAGCCTGATGTGATGGTGGTGTGACTTTACCTCAGCATGAGCTCGTAGCGTGTAATGGCAGCAGCGCTTGTGCAGGGGAAAACCTGACGCATGTTCTTCATCAGGCACAGGCAGTGCTCTGTGTACAGTCTGAAGCTGTCTGACAGCTGCCTCTCCTGGACACAGGAAGGGCCCTCAGTTATAGCTTCCAGTACACTGGCTGTGGGACATTTTTGGCTGAACCAAAAACCTTGATGAATGCCAGTGAAGGGCTGAGCTAATGAGGTGACTGTTTCTAGGCGATGGAATTTTTTTTGTTTGTTTTTTTTTTCCCCTATTGGGAAGCCGATAATGTAGAACCTACCAGGTCTCCCCTCACGGTGGGAGGGTCCCACTCTGCATCGATGGTCCTCAGGAGGCGCAGCAGCAGGGAGTAGCACAGCCTCTGGTTCCGATGATGGTTGCTGTAGCACTGCCAGCGCCTGCATAAAACAAAAGAAAATATGCACCTTGCAGGCAAATGCTTTAGGTCTCATACTTAATTTAATCAATGTAATTTTGTCATTAATACCTACACAATAGCCTGCTGTAGAGGTGAGAGATCAGTTTGCACAGCATGGTGAGTTAGTACAGTCCATGCTGGAGGAGAAACCTGTCCATTCCAGTTGTAAGGCTCTCTCTGGGGTTTTAAAAGAGTGACAATGTAATTTTATTCACATATTATGCAAAGTAAGATGCTTTTTTGTCAAACAGATGATGTTTGTGTGTGAGTTGTTACAAACATCTAAATACTAACCAAGGTCTCATACCAATGTAGAACAAAAAGCATCTGTCACTTCAGAATAATTACAACACTTAAATCATAAAAGGGAGAAGCTGTTAGCTCCAAGAAAGGTTGCAGCAAAATCATAACCAGTGGAACAGCTTTGTTCAGTTCAGCAAATTAAAGTTTAACGGGAAAACATTAACCAATCTTTTTAAACAAGCTTTGGCAAGTTTATGGGTTTTACATGCTCAACATTTTTGCACAAAATCATTCACAGGTAATATTTAATTCTTTCAAATTGACTTGTTTTAGGAATCTCCCACTTTGATGCAAATAAGTTGTTGCTGGTCACGCCCTCCCAACTCGTTATTTACACTTGGCCTTTAAACACGTCCAAATGCCTTAAACTGTTGTGTAATTGTACAACCGTACATCTTTGCCCCTGGATCAGACCCAGAAGCATAAGAAGATGAGCCTTCTTTGGTTTCTAATTTTAATACTGATATTTTAACATTTAAAAATAATAGACAAAATGCTAAAACACTTGTCTTTTCCAGCAGCCATTGTACAGCCCACATACAGCAATAAATTGATCAGCTCCATTGTAACAAATACTGATGATTGAGAAGAACTTATTAGGCATGTTTTATCTCAATAAAGAGATCAGGTTATTGATTTTATGAAGATATGAGCATAAAAGACAAAATCCATACTAATCCATAACCTTTGAATATTTTTCTTCCAAACTGAAATACATATCTAGCCAGAATCATTTTATTGGCCAAGATTGTGTACACAAACAAGGACTTCATCTTCGGTTTAAAGCACTCAGAGGTAAGATGACTCAGATTTAGAGCACAGCTGTAAAATATAAATATAGAGAGTTTACAGAAAATAAAGTAAAGAAGAAAAAGAACATGCATACTAATAGTTTTTGTGTAAAGGTAAAAAAAAAAAAAGAAAGCTAAGTTCCCTTCTTTTGTTTCACAGTAGAGTAGCTGACCATGTTCATCAAAGACAACCTGGGGAAAGACATTACTGTCTGTGCAGGCTGGTTTTGGAAAATAGCACCAGCCTGACTATAAAAGTAGAAACAGTTTTAATATTAATCTTGTAAAATGGTCTCGAGGATTTCTGAAGGTCTTTGGTTTCGTTTTCTTTCAAGTTTTTTGGTTAACTTCATCATCACTTTAACAGGAATGTTTTCTCGTTTTTAATTGTGAAGGCACTTAACTCAGACCTATGAATGTATCAGACATAAAAGGCTCCCACACACAAGGCATAAGCCATTAAAAAGATAACTTGCAAAAAATACAAAATAAAATTATTTGGGTCTTTTTCATGCAGTCTTTACCAATGATATCTACTTAGATGAGTGAGAAAGGCAACATAATTTTATACAATTTCTGTGTTGTCTCAGAAAGCTAAAAGGACCTGACACAAAATAGATATTTAGCTTAGTTAAATCATCTCTCAGTTAATATTTTGTAGGATTTTATGACAAAAAGACAAAGTATGCCGTTTTGATGACGAAAGATCAAAATGAAAACAGGTGATACAGCAGCCAAAATCCATAGAAAACATTTAAAAGACCTTCATAAACCTAATTTGAGTTAATCAAGACCAATTTAAAAGCGTATGACAAAGATTTTCTTCTTAGATTATAAGAATTATGTAATTGTTAGATTATTATGTTTCTCATATTTCTGTTTCATATTTCTACTAATTTATATTATTAGTAGTTTATATTTAAAGGTTGGTTTAGTGTTCTCACCTCAGAGAGGGAGAATTTCTTAAACTGTGTGAAAGACATAACTGACCTGTCCTTGACCTCGAGCATGTTTTTGCAGGTGGTGTCTTAATCTCCTTTAGGAGAACTTCCTGAGATACTCCTCACTTGTAAAACTGTCTCTGTGTAGAATGTAGTTTCTGTGCTTCTCCTTTCCTTGTTATCAGAATACCCCCGATCTTTTAAGATCACTCTCCCACATTCCACTCACTTGTTTCTTTTGCTAATAAAAGACAAGCTCTGAAGCAGAGTGTCAGAACGCACGGTGAACTGAACAGCTGGTGGAGGCCAGGCTGGCTTCTTACGGGCCGGTTTCTGCCAGGCAGGCAGAAATGCCTGGGTTACTGTGTCTTCTCGCTTTTGCAAAAGCTTGGTTGAAACAAATAAATGTTGTCTGTGGTTCTTTTTTATATCGGTTGAGGAAGTACCTATCAGAAATCAACACCTTTGCAGAATACTATTAAACGGCTTGTTGTAATGAACAGTACATTACAGAATTGCTCTGTTTTTGCTTTTTTGTTGTGCTTAAATTTTAGAAATTATTAAACCTATTTGAAACTCAGCAAATATAACAAGAGTGTAGATAAAAAGTAGTTTTTAATAAATCATGATTTAAGTTAGTATGAAAAATTCTACCTATAAAAGCTGCATGACCCATGAGACGCCATGCCACAAAATCTTTAATTTAGGTCTGCACTTTCACTAGGCCATTCCAAAACCTTACATTTTTTATATATAACATATTTGAACAAATAATTTGCAGAAATCTTACCTTAACTTGAGCATGCTCGTACTCCACAATCTGACTCAAAAGTTTCTTGTGAATGGAGACATTTGTGTCCCTCTTTGATAAAGTTGTGTCTCTCTGAAGGTAAAACATGTATTAGAGGATGCATGAATAGACAGGTGCACATTTAATGGATGACGTCCTGTAGAAACCTGGCTAGTGAAGACTTTCAGAATAAGGTGACATTCTCCCTGAACTTTAGATGCACTTGACCGTGGCTCCAGCTTAAACCAGGTATCATATCCAGCAACAGGAACTTCCTGCAAGAAATAGTCAGTTTCCAGTTTGTTCCCAGTTTGATTTTGCATGTTTTGATGCAGTAGCTTTGCATGTTGATTGGACAGACATCGCCGCTCACGTTCAAAGGAATGTTGATGCATCCGAGGAAGTCGTCAACATTCTCCTCAGACCCCGATGACGCTGAGCCATTGGAACGCACTGACTTTGCTATTTGCTTAAAATACCTGGAAAGAAAAAAAATAATAATTTCCGGTTTTATTACTTGAAATTAAAATCTTGCCTCCATGAGCAAATGATTCTCTGGTCCCTTGGTTGTGATTGACATTCGGAGGTTTTCATTAGACATGTCTGCTATTCATCAGGCTCTACTGTCTGTGTGCACAGCTTTATGGGCGGCTGGCTTTTCTGTGACCGCCTTTCAAAGGATAAAAATCAAATGGTTTTGTGGAATCAACAAGCAGAACATAGTTAGTTTTTTAAAGCAAATGGATACAAAGGCCTCTTCATTCAATAACGGCCACTTCATGCCTTTTTCACATGAAAGTGATGGGTTTAATTTGTCTTCCGTTTACTGCCGCAATACTGACTGGATGAATTCACTGCTGAACCAATTATACATCAGGTTTTACACAGGATCAGGACCTGTTGCATCTTTACACATCAAAACAACCAGTAAACAGAAATAGTCACAAAGAAAAAAGGCCTTCTAGACATTTACCATCTTTTAGTAGATACACTGAACAGATTTCAATACAAAACTTGAGTTAAAAAAACTCTATTCAGGACAATCTGACCATATTTTAACATAAATGTTAAAATATGAGTTGACCTTGATTAGCCACATTGTCAAATAAAACCAGTTAAACAGAATATTATTTAAAACATTGTTTTAAAAAAGGCCTTTTTATGTTTAAATCTAAATAGTTTTTTTTTACAGTGTTGTAAACTGGTAAATTTTTCACCTGCCCATTCCTCGAAGCCCACTGACTTCATTGAGCTTTTTGCAGGCCTCTGCAACAGATACATCATCATCATGGTCCCTGCAGAAAAAGAAATTACTCACAGGTCAGCATAAGGTTGGGTTTCTTCTACTTTACTGTTTCACTTTGATTTACCATGAGGAGAACTGAGAAGTAAATGACGCGTCGAATAGAATGAATTTGAGCGACTTCTACTGTCTGAGTAGGAACAAGTTTCAAATAAGAAGTGTACATATTGTCCAAAATTGCCACAAAAAATAAAATAAAATGCAAAAATGCTACAAATAAGTAATTCATGACCATTCCCTAAACAAATAAAAAGCAACTACCAAAAAAAAAAAAAAACACTTATTTGTAAAGTGTTATCGAAGTGTCTGTCCTAGAGTTGTGATGAATAATTGAAATATTAAATTGAACAAATTCTAATAGTCACTACAATGACTACAAAACCACATCAACCACATTTGTTGACGACCTTTCTTAACCAAACAAGTGTTTCAGGATTCCAGGATAAAGTAATTTTTTGCATGAATTTCTCTTAAAATCAGGAACCTGTCTTGTCCACATACTTTTTGTGGATACAAAGAAATATTGCGGTCATGTTCTCCTGAGGGGACATTGTCCACGTATGTAACAGGTACAAGGAGTGCCAGGATAGCTTTTTGCAGGCTTACCCAGACACTGTAGGACCAAAGAAAGCACTGTGTTCACATTCTTGTCATAAAATGTGTGAAGTGGCTAGGCTCGCTAAGCCTTATTCTGGTTCTTAAATGGAAAAAAGGGAATGTGCACTTCATGTGAAAGGAATGGAATGATCTTGTTTGCATTGATGAAGCTGGTTAAGTAAGCATGATTGATAGTGTAGTCAGGATACATAAGGCAGGATGGAAACTTGGAGTTAAAGTTGTTTTTAAAGCATAGAGTTCTATAAAACCTTGCTCAGTGAAGCATTTGTTAGCATCAGTTCCTTTTACTTAAAGTGCAAATATCACAAAAGTGCAAATTATTTACTTTTTTTACTTAAAAAAGTAAATAAAACCATTTCATGGTCCAAGCTAACATGCAATTGAGTGTCAATGGAGTGTCAATCTACAGATACCATCAGAACTCTGCAAAAACTTCAAACTAACCTTTGAAGCCAAGTTTCACTGAAAGAAACTCAACATCACCCTCTTTGGGTCAGGCAGGAAACTGGCTACGTAAGTGTATCCGTCTAGTTTCATTGCTGACTCCATAAGGCATGCAGGGGCAGATCGTTTCTGCTTTTACATCCCCAGTTCAGAAGATTTGGGTGAAAACTGCTTAAAAATAGTTCAACATGCTTAAAGGCAGTCTGTTACACTGTCTCAGACTTGTACACCTATAGAATAATGGTAAAGTTCAATTAAAAACGAGGCGATAATGTTATTTATTTTCTTGACTTTTAAATTAAGACAGAACTTCATTTCAAACAAAGTAAATCAAATTTCCTTTGACATCCCTCAATTTAAAATGAGAAAAAAACTGATATGCAAAGAATTACATTGTAGCAGCTTTGCTTGTGTTCTCAACTTACCATATGTCCAGATGCAAGAGATCATTGTGAACATCGTCTATTTCACTAAAAACAGATGAAAAAACAGAAAACAACACATTGGCTTTAGATCCTCTTCATCACTAAGATTGACATTAAACACCTCGGTTCTGCTCTCACAGCAGTGAATATGTGGTGAGCTGGTCATACAAATAACAACTTGAGGCGTTAGTGTGAAACAAATGAAAGCGTGATTTCTGCATGTGACACAGTTATTGCCATGAACAGCATGTTTCAGAAAGCTTAAAGGTTTTTCTTGTACTCACAACACAAAGTGTTCATCCCACACTGGGTTTAGAGTCTCTGGCTTGACTTCGGTCACCTGAATGCATCTGGCAGGTAAAACTTCTTTGGTGCTAGAGCGTTTCTCCAGCTTTTCCCTCCTCTTTCTGAAGCTGAATTTTCTCTCCTTCTTCTCCTCAGTTTCTCGAGGGCTCTGACCCATCAGGATTCCCAGCATGCAGTAGGGGTCACTGTACCCTGTCATAGAGAAGGGAATAAACAATTTTTTTTTTTTATCCATCCATTTAGGTAGATAAATCGGCAACTGAAAATAATTCTTACAGTCCTGCAGTGACTCATTGTTAATAGTCAAAATGACTCAGAAACCTTTTAAGAAGCACTTGTGAATGGGGGTAGGAGGGAAAATCCAAAGAAGTCAAGTAAAAAAGCATTTCAGTCACATTTTACTACAGGACAAAGCATATTTCATGAAACACATTGTTTCCCATTAGAAAATACTTAGCTCAGGCTTTAATGTTTTTACCATTTGCATCCTTGGCCATCAGGCTCTTTGCTTTCATAACAGAGACTCTCAAGGAAAAACTGGCTCGCTGTAAGAAAGAAATATTTGTTACTTAAAAAAACCTGTACCAACAAGCAGCTTTAATGCTGAGAATGAAAGGTGGTGATGAGAATATCAGTATGTGCTGGGAAGGAAGAGTGCATTTACTCAAATTCTTGCATGACTGAACAGATTCAAAACAGAGATAAGGCTTCAGTTTAGCAAGGAGTGGTATTTGGGAAAGCTTGAGTTAAGAAAAAGTTTTGTTCAACTTATATAATTTAACCTCATCCGGGTTTTAATTTCTGCCGGATTAACTAGGCTGTCAGTGCATTACTGCTACAGACTTTAACAAATATGTACAGTATGTGTGCAATCAGAAACCTCACTATCAAAATGCGGTATTTCATCTCAAATTGCAATCCATCATGCAAAGTGCTGTGCAGTTGCTTTTTCATGTGAGATTGTCTGGCGAAAAAACCTCTACAGGCATGTAGGCCTGATGCGTTTCTCGCTCCATAACTTATTTAGCTGGAACCTTGTAATTTAGCTCTTCTCTTTTGCTTTTGTTTGCTTGCACTGTGGGTTCCAAAAGGCATCATTCATGCAAAACACATCCACAGACACAAAGCAGTAACTGCTCCTCTTCGAGGAGTGCTGTCTTGTTTCGCAGCTGAGTGAAGGAGAAAGTCTCTTTCCTCAGAAATAAAAAGCCATAATCTTCAGCAAAAACATGTATCCTAGTAAATCTATGTTTGAGATTGTCTTTATGAAGTAAAACAGGAAATAATTGTTTCCCTATTTTATTGACAGCTCAGGTTGATAAAAAACTTTGAACTGGGTGACAAGATTTGGTTTCCTAACAACTGAGGAAAAATTTAAAATATTCTTTAGAAAAAAAACATACATCTATTGTCAGTTTCAGAAGGCGACAGAATAAAATGCCTCACCTTTGATTCTTGAACTTTTTGAAGAATGATCTCATGTTCCTCATCACCCATGTCAAACACCTTGAACAAGATGTTCATACAATTATCTTTATGTAGTTACATGTCACAGTAATGTTTGCTAATTCTTTTGCAAAAAAGAAATTATTGAACATTACTATGGTTTTACACTGTTTCTTGCTTCTTTAGTATGTGAACTGTTGGGAAACCCTTTGAAATAGGACTCCCATTTCAGACAGTCAAAAGGCTACAATCCTTAGTGCAGCATAATCACAGCTGAATATCAGTCCAAAGTGTAACTGGGCTTTGATGTTTAATCAGTTTTGAGCCAAGAGCATCTGCTTGAATTCTTACAGCCTCCTCACAACAAATAACACTCTCTGGGAGGCCACCATCAGTGTTACTGACAGAAATTTAATGAAGCTACAGGAACACAGTCTGTTCTATGGTTGTGCTTGTGATTATTACAGGACACTCAGACAGACAGAAAGGCAGACACACATACAGATACCTTCAGCAGGTAAGCAAACAGCTCGTCGTCACTTTTCACATGTTCTGGAGCAGGCACACCAACCCTGTTGACCACCGTGTACACAGCTTCCTCATAAAGCAGATCCAGCTACATGAAAACACACTCCACTCAATAACTTCCTTTCAGGGACAAATGCACGAGTTCTTTTCCCTACATGATTTCTGCTCTGCTGCACATCACAAGCAGGGATAAAAGCCACATTTCTTTCCCCTCTTTTCGTCTTTTAAAACATAACTCCTGCTGAAACACAATGGAAATAGCAAAAAACAAGGCAACACACCTCTGTCCTGCTGACCCTTTCAGATATAAAGCCCTGGTCCACATGCTCTTGTGGTGGAGGCATTGTGCATGGCCCTCTTTGGCACTGCAAGGAGACAAATTCAGTTTAGGCTCTGATAAAAAGGTTCTGCTGGTCATCAGAGAAGAAGCTGAGGCTGCAGTCAGATATTGGAAAGCATTACTTAAGTCAAGTGAAAATACTTCACAAAGGTTGCTCTGCGAACACAATAAAGCAATCAGAAAGGGCTAAGGAGATGTAAATGTCATCGGCATGGACTTCAGAACTGTATGGAAAATTACCTGCTGTATTCACAATTAATAAGAGCTTGGCTGATATTCTCTATACAAGGTTACATTGTTCTTATTTAGATGTTTACATTGACACTAAAATTATTATAAGGTTTAAGGGTTATAGTGTATACAGTTGAGATTTATTTACTCTTACATAATACATAAGTGAGAAACAAATCACAGTTTTGTGAAGTAATGCTTATCTTTAAAACAGCATAAACTATTGAGTAAAGTAATTTTTAATGAATGTTAAAAACTGAAGAAAGAAATCCCACTAAATTTTAATGTCACAACGACAAATAGAAACTTAATTTCTTTTAGTTTGTCGATTTTTAAAGCAGTGTGGATGTGATTCACGTCTTGACCAACTTTGACGGTTTCCATTTGTGTCATTTTGCTGTGTTAACATGCAGCAATTTGGGTGTGAAGTCATGAGCTGCTTTCATCAGTCATGTCTTGCTCTGCCAGTAAAGTCTGAACATATCAGTCGACAGCAGCTTGCAACAGCTGAGCACCCAGTCTTCTGAGCACCCTGTTTAACCCAGTCCTTCTGTCTGTGGACGTCATAGTGGTCATGATGGTGGGCTGAAAGACAGCTCTGTGCCCTGCTGGCTACACAAACTGTTCACGTTTCAAATGTGTAACAGATGGAAAGGTGGAAGTTGGGTTGGGGTTACCTCAGCCTGGGCTGCCCGCGTCATGTTCTCCTGTTTCTGCAGGATGGCATTCATACGCTCAAAGAACTCCGCACTTTCCCCTGAAATCCTGCCAAGAAAGTGGAGCAAAATGAGAAACTGTTCTTCTTTCTACAACTTCTCTTAAGAGGACGAACTACACAGGTTGACCTAAACAGGCTACATCACCTGGCTCATGAATATTTATGAAATATTCATTTAGGTGAACACACACCCATGTTCAGTGACACTAGTGAAATCAAACAGTGTCTTGTTGACACACATTTTGATCAGGGTTTGTCAATACATGATATTTTTTGATCAAGTTTTATGTGCTACAGGACTTCCTCTCCTGCAGTTCTGTGTTTTATCAGATGTTTAAGCACCTTCTCTTGTCTAGCATTAGAAGGCTTTCAGTTGCTCTCTGCATGAAGCATGTTAATCAAATTTTATATGTCGGGTTGTGCCCAATATGCAAATGATGCTTTTCTGTTTCCTCCAGGTGGGAATGAATCCCAAAACTCCTGCTAGTCGCAGTTGTCATGGTGATGAAGGCATGTTCAGAAAAAGGGTAGCTGGCTGAACACCTTGGGAATCCCCAATAAATCCACCCTCTCCCTGACCTCTCCCCCTCCCAAATCTCTCAAGGGGTACCTTCCTCTCAGGTGGTATGGAAATAACAGACAACCGCCCTGATGTGAGCTGTAGCAGAACCGGCACAATCACTCTGGCTGTGAATTTTTGTTGTTTTTTTTAACTCCTCATCCTGACTATCCCCTCCCACTGTGATTCTGTCTTCTTCCTCATCTATCAGGCAACACTGTGCAGAAGAGCCCCTACTCCCTTCTTTATTAGCGTCATCACTTCGCAGCAGGCATATGGCAGCCCATCCCAGCACCCACTGACTTTCAGCATGGTGGGAGAGCGGATGGTAAACCCGTGATGGTGTTTATGGAGACTAATAGAAGGCATGCTGGCAGAACTGGGAGGATTTTCACTGATGTCAGGCCAAATACACAGTGAAATGTCTGATGTTTATTAGACAAAGTGACAGATTAATTCGAATTTCCTGTACATATAAATCTATTAAAGCTAGTGGGATTATAGCTCACAGTTATTATAGTACGAAACAATTACTGGGTTTCCAACAAATTGTCAATTTACTAGAATTGGTTTATTTTTATCCTGATCAGCTCTCATGAGTGACCCAAAAAAAAAGAAGGATTTTCTCAATCAGTAAATGCTATTATAATAATAAACGCTATTAGCTTGCACTGTGTGCAACAGTCAAGGATGTGAACTGTATTAATGAATGAAAAAGATTCAAAGGTAGCTGTGAGATGTTTGAAACAAAGTCAAATATAACTAGGATTAATTGGAATGTACGCTATCTAATAAGTAACTTGAAAATGTGACTAAGGTGAGTAAATGATCTTGTGATTTGTCAGAATATATGTTAAACCACTGATTGTGTAGTTCACAGTCCACTATGAGTTTATTGGCATGTAAAACTGACAATCAAAAGTTTTTTGTTTTTTTTAATTATGGTTGTAAGATGTTAAAAACTTAAAAGCTATTTACTTTAAACTGGAAAAGCCAGGATGCATGTAGCTACCAGTTCTGAGTAAAGTAGTGAACACATTTAATTAAGAAAGTTTAGACAAAATTACAAGTCCTCCATGATGACATATCTGAGGAGTGAGGTTATCGGTTATCTCCCAATATTTTGTAAGTATTAGAAGACTCTTAGAGAAAAATATTTAAATAGGTTTTTGCAGCTGTCACTTCAGCAAAGAGGTTTAGGATTTAACTTGGAGAGGTTACTATATGAAAAAGTTGCATGCACACTTATTGCTCATTATAAAGTTGGTTCCTTGGTATTTAGGGTTTTAATTTACACATAAAATATTTTGTGAGCCACTTGGTTTTTTTCTACAACTGTGTTCATTTGTTGTGTTCAACTGTTGTTGTCTCGTCTCTGGCGGTCAGCCTGAAGATTGTCTCTTTTTGAATGGGAGGCAATATATTTCAGGTAGGAAATAAAACCTTACTGATTAAAATGCACACAGATTATTTTGATTTCACATTTATACTTATATATAAACACATTTCAAATGCGTTTTTCAATCTGTCTTTCTCTCTTTGTTCTCACATACAGACACACAAACACACCAGCATAACCAGAATAACATTGATTTGATGTTGCTAGGAAACAAGTCTTTAAAAAAAGGAGGAAAAAAAAGTTCTAATTTATTTTTAAAATTCATCCAGATGCTTCAATCATGTTTTCCTCTGAAGAGAGAGAATCAGAGGCAAAGCAAAAATTGAAAATGTGAATCCCAGGTAAGTCTTCTATTTAAAAGAATTGTTTCAATCACCTCTAAATGAGTGTATGATGGGGACTGCATGCGCTCTCTGCAAACTTAAACATACCATGCCCTTGCATAAATGATGATTAGTTTTGTACCCATTACTGTTACCCCAAGCATGACAAAGAATGCAACATCCAGTTGGATCGGAACAAAATAAAATCCTTTTTTTTTCTAAAAATTGGTTTCATCAATGGCTGTGAAACTATATAAGCCTGCAACTCGCATCATAAACAAGATCTCTACGGCAAAGATCAACCTCAGTGATACAAAGACTGTTTTATTGTAATTATGTCTCTGATTAAGAAGCAAAACATTACAGGTGGAAAACCCAGAACAACCACAAAAGCTCTAATTACATCTCTCCATTCAGTAACTTGACAATTATATTTTTGTGCCAAAATAATAACAATATAAAAAGGTTAAACACAGAAGAGGCGAGCAGATAATCTCTGATTCTTTCTATTTTATTACTCTTTCAGTTTTAACTACTGTCATCTATGTTTTGTAATTTTTATTCTTCCCTTTTGGTTTTCAGATATAAAGCTTTCAAAGTTGGAGCTTCTTGAGAAACACTGTGGTACTTTTGTATTGTGACATCTTGCGTGACATCTTGTAATACCTCTATTGCTTAAAAATTACTGTGATTCCACAAACGAGGAAGCCTTGTAATTAAATTTGTGAGTGAATACTCAGCAGTGGGATTCATTCTAAGTAGTGTTTGAAGAACACCACATGAACGATGAAACAGGCTCAACAAAGATCTGAACGTCTAGACGACTCACAGCATCTTCAAAATGCTACTATTGGCAAATTGGTGCTACAACCCAAATGCAGTAAAGGACAGTGTCAGAGAGATGCAGTTTTCTGTTGGAAATAGCTTTACTCTCGATTAATGCCTTCCAGGTTGTTTAACCACAAAGTTAATTTAAGAATGTCAATTTTGTCATTCTGTCTGTCTTTGTATCGTGCCTAAGCACGATACAAAGACAGTTTGTGAACTACTACACTGAATTACAATAGAAAAATCACATTACTTTGTCTGAAACATAAAACTCCACCAGAGGACATAGCTTTCCAAATCATTGACAATTCATCATCAAACCCCACTCTGGGGTTTCCATAACTGCTATGTAATATGTAAGTTTTACTTTTGACTTAAATTTCAAAAACAACTTTTTTTAATACTCTGGTTTCATGAGGAATAATAATTTATAAATGAGCTTTTGAGTAAAACTATGTAAACTATGTGATATATTCAGGATTCCTAGTTAACAACGTTTTAATTCATTTTCTATAATATTAAGATGTAATAGCTTCCGTACAGGAACAACAAGGAATCAAAGCTATTAAAGACATTGCCGCAAGTTTCTGATTTAAAACAAAAGCAAATTAAGTGTGAAAAATCACATTTGCCACTGCTGAAAGCAATCAGAGGGAAGACTAAACATGTAAATAACCAGCAGAAATATACAATCAAACATAAATCCTGTGGGTTTTTCTCCACAGTCTGACCAGCTCACGTCCGAGTTAAGTTCTTTTTTTTTTTTTTTACATTTCTAGAGATTTAACGATCAGTTCTCACAGAGGTAAAACCAATAATGTGCTCAACTGAATTAAATATTTATGTCCTCTGTCTGCCAGTCACTGTCTACTCAGAGAGCCTCAGCTCTGACGACTGACTCTACCACTGGGTCAACAGCTGCAAACGAAGCAGTCTAAATCTACCCGGCCTCATTTGCAAATTCTCAATTAGAGTGAGAGTGCAGGCAGGTCAGCGGCAGTCTGAATGGATAACAAAGATCAACAGCCTGGATCTAATGATGAGCGCTCAGGCTGAGGCTCAGTGGGAAAGCTGCAGCTCCAGGAAACTGGTACGGAAAATGAGAAGAAGGTGAGACATAGTCTGTCAGTTCCTATCAGCTGCTAATGAAGAACTCCAAACCACATCTGAGCGGCATTAAAACAGAATAAATAAAACAAAATGACACTGGATTAAATAATAATAAGAAGAAAATAAATCAAATCATGTATTATCATGTATGCCGAGCTTTAATCATTCAAATCCCAAATGTAACTTCATGCAACACATAACTGCGGTAAACTTCCCTGGTAAAAAAATAGATGTAGTTGTCTTTATAAGTAAAGGTTCACGTTGTGACAGCATCCTGTATTTGGGTTGCCATAGAAACCTCAGCTTCACACTATCACTTTTGGGTTGAGATGAAGCTCAGAATGAGACTGGAAAATATGAGATGACTCTTTTCACCTGAGAGACTTCATTAGTTATCATATCAAACCGCATGGTGAGAACTATGCTGCCTGCCCCTCCACTGGCCAAAAGGAAAGCAAATAGAGATGCAAAAATATAAGAAATGATAGAATGTAAGTCAACATTGAGGTTGATGTTCAATCAAGATACAAAATGCAGGTAAATTTATCTTTGGCAACTACAGCGTCGCTAATCATCTGTCGTCAAAATATGAAGGTATTACAAATATTATCGTGTTAAGGTTCAAAACACAAGATTTTCTATTGGTTTGATCAAATCAGATAACTTTCTTTGTCCTGGTTTTATGATTTCTAATATTTTTTCTGGTCAAATTCAAGCAGCCCATGTCTGTTCAGCTGCTCTGCCATACACTGCTTATTTGTGAAGTGCATGCCCATTGGGTCCTTGGTCAGCCCTTTGACATTCCTCCCTGATTACTACCCTTGTAAATTCATTAAAAGCATTGAAATTTGGGAAATCTGTTTTTGTGAAATATTAACTTTTAAGAAAGTGTATACTTTGTAACGAGGCACCAGTCATTGCCTAATCAATCTAAGCTGTTTTCCCATAGTTCTCTGTACTTAAAATAGTTTGAGGCCAAATCACGGACTACAAAAATCTAAAGTGAGAATTGTATTATAATTAGATTTAAGCTTTCTCAGTAACATAAGTGGCCGACAAAATAACTAGCACAGTAGAAACTGTCGAGATAGAACATCATGCTACTAGTGGTCTGTTGTGTTCATGGAAATGGAGAATACTCTCTGCCTTTCTAGTCTGAATTATCATGAAGTTAGGATTGAGTTTAGACCCTAAAAAATCCAAATTTTTCTTGAAACAACTTGAATTATTGAAAGATCCCCTCAAACAAAACAAGTTGGCAGAGTCATGACCGGAATAATTAAATGTACACCTGAGGGAAATTTGAAAATGATAGTGGTTTGCTAAGCTACTCCCTAATCTGAGAAGCCTTTTTTATCACTGAAATAAATTCAGGAAGCTTTTTGACATCAGAACCACGTTTTAAAGCTGCTTTACAAGCAAGCAGCATTTATATCCCTGAAGAGCCTGTCTGTGCATGTAACAGTGTGGTTAATGTGTCACAGGGGGGAAGTCTGTGTCTGGATGGCTTTTTCAGAGTGAGCCATGGCTTAGGTATAAATGTGATATATCATCACATTGTGCCAGCAAGAAATTATGACCCGTAGCTTCGGCAACACAGCCAGTGGAAAACAAATGAATAGCAAACATGAATTATTACTTCAGAGCTTTTTCTGCCATTTCTGAAGACATGTTATTATCTGTTGAGGTACCTTGACCGCGCTGTAGTTTCACAAAAAAAGAATCTCATAAGCAAAGCTATTACTTATCCGTAATGGGAACAATCAAGCAAATAATAATTCAAGCAGTAGCTTGCAGCTTTAGAGAAAGTAATATGGATTTGTACAGACTGAACACTTACGTTCAATGTTAAGCAAGGTTTATGATTCAGTCAGGTGTTTTCGATCAAAAACACTGAATATCATCAACTTCAATTAAATATGTAAAAGCAAGAGATTTGTCCTTTTGTTTGATTGGAACATTCAAGTGTCTGTTACTATGATGTTGAAAAGCAAAGACAACAGCAACAATGATTCAAATTAAAAACGAAAATCTGTTGTACCTATCAGTGTGGAAAGTTCTGGATCCATCATTTCACAGAAAAAAACATTATTTGCAAATGAAAATAAATTCAGTTGTCAGTCTTCTTACCAATGTATTTTGCAAAAGTGTTACTGTTTAGTTCAAATTGTATTATATGAACATAAATTGCAAAAAAAATAAAAAAAAATAAAGTTAAAAAAAATAATAAATAATACAATGATACACACTCAGTCATCCTGGAATCACTTAGTGCATGAAATGTAAAAGTTATGAATATTACAATGATAAAACTAGAACTCAAAGGTGTTATAAAAAGAGTACATTTAAAATTACAATAAGTTGTCATTTAAATGGACATAAAGAAATACCTGTGAAGTAACAAAGGTCAAAATTCTCCCACAATTTAAGATAGAAGGCAATTACCTCAAAATTATCATTGCTACAAGATGTCCTCAAGAGTTTAGGAGCTTTTCTACACATTACTTTTGAATTTCAGCTTTGTCATGTTGCGTAAATATTATCTGAGGTTGTCCTCACTCAAAACCAGGAGATGAAAGGATGACATTTTTTTTTTACATATTCTTTGTGTAGGTGTACATTTGTATGATCAACAGTGACTCACCTGCGAGGTAAAGGCTCCGTAGGACAGTGTGTGAGGGGACTGCTGGCAGTGGGCGGGGCCTCCCTCCGAGTCCTCAGAGACTGGCTCCTCTGGACCTGCCTTAGCACACTACTCTTCAGGTCAAGCAGTGTCGTCATGTTTCTCTGGCAATGACAAAAATTAAACATCAGCCTGACTAGACATTTATTTTAATTCATTTGAAAGAATTAATACAAAAAGTTAGGTTGAGATTCTTTCAGTTTTTATGTTTTAACTGAGTAGAGCATTAATAATATATTTTTTTAGCTCTCTCAACCCCAAGATTCAAGACTATATAAATTTGCACGTTCAAAATATTTTTTTAAAATATATACTTATATGTATTCTTGAAAAGCTTAAAAAATAAAGAGCCACTCTAAAGCAATAATTGTTGCCATTTTTATGAAACATATAATTTAAAAAGTCACCTTAAAATTGTATTTAGTAACATGCCCAGATTAGTTAATGGAAAAGCTTTTTGGCATATGGTTTGTTTTGAGAAAATGCAGAAAACATAAAGGAAATGACACGTTAATCCTATATGTACATAGATATAATTACTGGATGTTATTAAAGGATAATTAAAATTTGATTGAACATATCTTGTGCAAACAGACTCTAGTGATATCTGTGAAACTTCTGAGCTTAAGAAGGACGCTTGTTAACTTTGTGCATCTCTTACTTTTCAGTCTAAGTTAATCTTCATACCATTACCAGAGGGTAATATATGATTTTTTAAAGTGAATGTCTTGAGTTATTCACTTTCAAAGCCATAGCTTTTGAAAGTATGTTATTGTAAAAAACCTAAACCTCTTAACTATGCACATGTTGACTACAGATATTAGATTTGGGTGACAAAAAATAAACATAAATTCTATTATAAACACAGGTAAAAGACATATTTAGAGAAAAAAAAACACAGTAAATAATTATTTTCTATCTTATTTACCAACATAAGGGAACTTTTTTTTTTTCAAATGTCATCCAATCATTGCAGAGAAAGTTATTCTTGGGTTATCGTGACAGCAACATGAGCCTACTAGGCGACCTCAGAGAGATTGGCAATGTGTTGCTAAGCAATTCTCAGAGACAGAGTTGGCGTACTCGGAACCACTTGCCACAAAGTGAATTTTCATTTTGGCTTCCTGGAGTCCTCTAAGCATGTCCAAATCATATGACCTCACAGTCCCTACTCTACACAGAGGAATGGAACAAACTGTTCCTAACAGAGATGTTTTATACAACAGAACATTTTGTCATATTCTCTGAGCGGCATGTAACAATAGAACATGCATAGAAATCAAACTTTATATTTCCTATGCACAGCACCAACTCATTTTACACAGAACAGGGACTGTGAGCAAACATAAAATGAGGTTCCTTTCGACTGCAGCTCCTACTTATGACCTTTTTTGCAAGACTTCAGGGAAGGACTTTAATTTGAGAGCAGCTTTCACTTTTATTATTAGTTAATTATTTTAATCATACCAGAACCAGCATGTTCATATCAAGCAGTCTTCATTGAAACAAACCATAATTTATCATAGTCCCTGTAGCTGCACACCTACTTATAAGTCTTTTACAAAAAATATTTTGTATTCAGCTCGTGCAGATTTCAAGGTTTTCAGTCATACAAACGTACCGTACATTTATTGTACAGCCAAACATTTAAAAATTTCAAATATTTGTCCAGGAAATAAAGAATAGCGGGACAAGCCTACTGATGGCTAAACTCTCGTTTTGAGAATGATGTATGTTCTGCTACATCTGTTGAAATTTGGTGGTGGTAGTGTGATGATCTGAGGATTCCTTACTGCCTCAGAACCTGGATAACCTGACTTCCTTGGTGGAACCATGAATTTCTCTCTCAGAAAGTCCTGAATGAGAATATCAAGCCATCAAGTTTGAGTTTAAGTTCAAGAGTATCCGAGTTAAACAGCAGGAAAATGCACCCAAACGACACATCTACCTCTGCCTGTCTCAAAAAATCAGAAACAAGAAACCTTGTCAAAGTCTGGAATTAAATCAGATTCAAATTCTGATAAATTACCATAAAAAAGGTTTTTCATACTCAAAACCCTCAAATGTGGCTAATTAAAATCAAAAGCTCCAAAATGAATTTGACCTAAATTCTTTCATTGTGATGTAAAATAAAAAAAACACTGGATATTTTATTTCATGGGTTCTACAACTAATTATTTGGGTTAATCACACAGCAACATCTTGGTTTGAAAGGCTATTCCTTAAGTAAATCAAATCATTTGAAAGGTACACTTTGGTTTCACTCAACGTATCTTTGTCTAATATCAAAACATGTTTGATGATCTGTCACATTTTAGTGGGACAGAAAAGGGAAAAAAAGACGAAAGCTGCGAGTGGGAAAATACGTTTTAACAGCCCTATTAACAAGCACCACCTGCTTAACTGCATCTTTTTAAACTCCAACAGTTGCGAGCAGCAGGGAAAAATAGAAGCAACAAAACACGCACAAAAAACAAAAAAAAACACGCAGCAAAGTCTAAACAGAGACGGGATTTGATTGATGGAATAGTTGTTTTCAGAGACAGCCAGGCACACTCAAGCTTGCAGTCAGTTACTCTTTTCAACAGATGACAGCTTATGTCTTTGCGTCAATGTGAAAATGATGCCATGAAGCATTGTCAGTGGTTTTGAGGACAATTAGCCTGGTGTGCTTGTAGGAAGAGGGTGCTTGTTGTTGTGGTCCATATTAGAGGCAACGCTAATTCATTTTTCTCCCTTGGTTTTGAATGGCACAGTTTAGGTTTGCCTATTTAGTAGCATAGTGCTTACACTAAATGGATCCAGCAAATGAAACATGTTGGCCTCTTTGAGTGTAATCATTTGGAGCACTGAGCCAACAGAATGGAAAGCAGAATGCACGAAGAGTTCTGGCTCAGAGAAAGTCCAAAATTCATGGTACAAGATGCATCATTGTCTGAGCCAAAGAACAGTCTGCTGTCTAGTTAGGAGGCTGACATGCATACAGTACATTACTATGTTTTCAGTTTTTAGTTCTTCTGTAATGAAAATGCCAGTGTGTTACTCACCTGAGAAAAACTGGAGATATTCAAATTATACCTTATATAATCTTTGCTGTGATAGCTGTGACTTGGAGTAACACATAGTGGCTACTTAAAAGTAGAAATGACAAAATCATTGTTAGCAAAAAAAACCCCAAAAAACATCTTGTTCTGACTGCTGAAATATCTCTTGACTTCCTTGATGGCACAATAAATTTGTGAGAACTCAGATGTAATGAGTTGCTGGGTCTTTGTATACAGAAGCAGAAATATTAAAAGAAGTTCAAGAAAATTTTAGACATATTTATGGAAAAGAAAATAAGATATTTTTTACTTTGTACATTTTACACCTGCAACTGTGGCTAATTTATTAAAATAACTATATTTCTGGTCATTTCATCATGTTGTCACTTCAGTCAAGCTCAAAGCAAACCCAATGAAGGTCACAAAAACTTAATTTCAGATGGATTTAAATCTGGATATTTCTTGTATTTCAATATGAGGTTTCTCATCCAAGTCTGACAATATCCACAGAAAAATAAAATTATTTGCTAAGGTGTTTTTTTATATATATATTAAAGATACAATGTATAATTTTCTCACTCCAGGCCATGATTCCCTGACTTAATTAATGTCATCAACAAGTGTGTATGTATGTCTGTGGGGGTGTGCATGTTTCATAAGTTGAGTTCAGCTTCAGTCATTGGCAGGCTCTGTCTTCTCTAACATTTATTTAATTTCCCTCTGGGATCATTAAAGTATTTTAGAATTTGAATTTCAACATAAACAGTTTAGAACCAAGCAGCATAAATGCCCTGCATGAGATGCTTAAAAGAAGGTCCCATGGGTTGCTGATGAGTCACAAAGACACAACAAAATAACTAAACGTTAGTTATTTTTAAAGCTGTCGATTGCTCTCTGAGCTTATGCAAGTTCTCTAAATGCTACATTTTGAAGCAGATTGTATATCTGCTTTATGGCATCCTATTTTATTCACCTTCATTTCTCTGCATAATTAAAAATAATTATTCTAAATATGAAAAAATATCAATGAAAAACTAGATATAACACAGGAATGACGTATTTCACGTGCAGACTTTGGACGTTTTCTGCTCTCAAGCAAAACAGACAAAGAACCAATATAGACATCAATCCATCCATTGATTTTCTGCACAAGATTAATCCTTGCAGGTTCGTGCAGGGGGGAGGGGGCAAGATGCAAGGATTGATGGACATAGGGCTCTATGGCCATCAGTCAATGGATTGGGAGTTGGATACAGCTTGGCCAGGTCGCCAATCCAATACTGGGCAAGACAAAGACCATGACCAAGACACACGTTTTGGCAATTCAGAGGTCAATTAACCAAATATGCATACATTTAGAGGGAGGAAGACAGTGGAATATTCCATAAGTGTGGAGTAGCCAGAGAAAACCCAGGTACACAGGAGGAAAAGACAAAAAACTCCATACAAAAATCCCCACATAGGGATTCAAACCCAGGACCTTAAACTTTTCATCTCCTCTCGAATCATACATAAAGTTTGTGTCTGGTTGGCTTTGAGCCAAGGAAAATTTGCCTTCAGTGCATAATGTGGAGCTGAGTTTAGGGCTGTTACTCATGCTATGGTACACCCAAAGCTTTTAAAAGTCACAGTTTGAAAAACACAAAAACGAAAAAAAAAAATCTTTAACTATTTCTATGATTCACAGTTCTTTTAAGGAGATGAAAGACACAAATGCAGGAGAGACTGGTGCTTTCCTTGACCATGTGGAACCACCAGTGAGCTGGCTGAAAGAAGGGTGCAGTATTTTCTTTTTTCATACTTACAGAAAAAAATGGATTGCTTTTTTTAGGAAATGTTTCCAGTCATGAAAAATACTGAATGATCACTCTTTTCAAACTTTTAAAACTACAGTTTTCAGTCTACAAGCAGTTCACGGAATGCTTAAGCTATTGCATTGTGTTTTGCAGTTTTATTTGAAAGTTTTATGTTAATGCCAAGATACAGTTAAATTGTCGTCAGAGTCTCAGTGAAGCATTTGTTGTTTGCAACAACAAACGCCAAAGTTTCCAAACAAATTGCATGTCAAAGTGATAAAAAAATGTTTTACCAGCTTTTTATGTAAAACTTGCAGTCAAAATTCTAAATGTCTGTCCTTTTCATCCTTTGAAGGATCAAGGAAGGGATCCATCTGTACGTCTCCCACATTGCAACTGGACATTAAAAATTTACAGTACAGCCGTAAAATTCCACGCGTGATCCAGCGATCTAACCACGTCCCATATACTATCCATACGCATTTCAGATCACAGGAAAGAGTTGTATTTCCAAAATCCAGCCACCTTACTACATTTTCATGCTGTAGTTTTTACAGCCATTTGTAACAGTGAACTAGAAAAAAAGTTTTTTTTTCAAATATCTCTGAAAATCAGAGATATTTTTTATATTACAGAACTGGCAGCAAAGCAAAAACAGCTGTCTGTTAGTGTTGAAAAGAGCTTCCGCAAACACATAAATCTTGTTTTTGGGTGAGTTTGCTTCTTAAGAGGCATCAAACCATATTCTGTTGGCATGATGATCCAGGATGAAAGGCTGCTGCATTGTGCCAACTCCACAATTACTCCTTTATGGTGCACAGAAACCAGATGAAATATGCAAAGTAAGATAATATACAGTGCAAAAAAAAAACAATAAAAAACAATTTAGAAAGTCTTACTTGAGATTATAAAATCAAAATCAAAGATAGTAGTTGAAATTTTCACAAATATTGTTAGAAATCCATGCTTCTACTCATCAAAACTCGCATGAGAGTGTAAGCACCTCCACCTTCAAGCTGTGCTGCAGCTATATTTATGTGGATTTTGTCACTGCAGGTGAACTGTTCAATGTTTCATGCTCCATCGAGTGACTCCTATTTACCAGCTCTCTGCTTTATATGTGATGCTCTTTTCGTCACATATCTAAATGTCATGCATCTGGAATACCTGAGGCATGTTTGCTGCAGTGAAAACGTTTCCCAACTTTGAAACAATGGTGTCACAGGCCGAGTGATAACTGCTCAGTGGTTCTCATATCACTTCCACATGCACAGACTGTGACAGCTTCCAGGCACGGCGCTGCAGCTGTCTCCCAGGTGAACTCATTTCAATTACAGGGGTGGATTTCTCCCAGCTGGATTTCACACGGTCTCGGTCGTCAACGCAAAGTGACAAAACGGGGTGACGTGCCGCCTTGGCCGGGCCACAGGCTTCCAGGGAAACACTGTCAAAGCTAAGTAAATGCCTTTCTCGCTACATTGGTGCCGAAGTCAAACCAGAGAGGCACTTGCCTACCGGACTCGCTCCTGCAAGAGAGCCGATGAGCCCTGCAACCAAAGTCGACTTGCTGATGGGGATGGAGTGTCTCTATGGTAACAGTAGAGGGAAAGGAGCCAGTAAATACAGGTAAATGGAATTCTGCGAAGGATGAAAAAACAACCCCTTTGGTCATAATATGTTTATCCAAATGCACACTTCATAAATAACAAGTTTAATGATGCCTGGTTCAACAGACAAAAAGATCAAATGATTTGAAAGGTGCACAGTTTTTTATGAGTACACCAGGCACTCCTGAGAATATTTCAGTATAAATCATATACCTAAGAAATTCATTGTCGAGTTTATGATTTCATACAAAATCTAAAATCACAGAAATGATAAAGATCATTTCAACGTACTTTCCATCCATTTATTAACACCGGCTTCATGCAGGAACACGTGTCCTTGTGTGAGTCTTAATAGCTTTAATCAATATAAATACCAGGGAGAAGATAATTCAATACATTCCTTTGAGTCGCCACAAAAAAAGGTTGCAGACAGCTTATGTAATTGAATGTAACAACACTTTCACTTAGGACCTTAATATTTCTCAAGACCGTGTTTCGCACACCAGCCAGAGGGAATACAGATTGAAATTATATCATAACCTTCAGGAGATTATTCTGTAGTGCTACTGATGTTTTATGATGAGGTTTAAGACAGAGCAAAAAGCTTTATCAATGACCACTAATGTTATTATGTGGCAGGCCCTTAGGGACTCATAGGCTAAATGGATCACAGTGTCAGGTCTTCATCGAACCCTTAACAAGCTTTCCAAATGGAGGGAGGGAAGGATGTAAAAACAGAGCAGACATGACTGGGATCTTTAACTGCAACCACCTGTGGATAACACATAATCCATAACAAGCTAAAAAAGCACAATACTGGTCTATTGCAAGCAGCTTACGACATTAAGACACATGACAGGCACTTTGGCTTCAGAATTGATTGCCAGAGAATATTCCAAGAATTGATGGCTGTGTGCTTTTGTAAAAAGCCTTTGCTGCACAGCCAAGCAAAAAAAAAAAAAAAATCACTGACAGTTGCACACAAAAAATGTTCATCTAGTACAATGGCACAAAGTCTTGCTTATTATACCCCAATAATACACTCTTTTGTCAGCTTGATAACACTCCAAAAGTACCTCTTCAGTCAAAAATAGCAGACATTTAGTTTTTCTGCAATAAAGCCACCTCCATAGTTTACACAAAAACATCCATCTGCATCCACAAGACACTATGCCACATTAAGAAGAATGTGATGAAGTCATACTACTGTTCAACAGGCTGTAATTACAGATTGAACAAAGCAACCCAGTTGTACTGCATTACTATAACCATTTTTTTTGTCATGACTCAACACATGCAGGGAAGCTGTGGTTTTAAGAAATTATTATTGAGTTATGAACACACATTCATTCTGCAGTTCTTATGATTAATTAGCAAGGACACACAGATCAGCCTGAAGTGAGGCTATGACCTGCACCAGTCTGCTTCTGAAGAAAATCAGTTGTGAGTTGTGCTGAAGGACAAATCATGATCCACAGAAGATTTCTGCAAAACACAGATATTCGTGACGATTACGCTCGCAGAGTTTAAGCTCTATTGTTCTGTATTCAGCTGATTAATAATGAAACCTAATAGTTTTTATTGCCCTTTTAATCAGCTGGGCATGTAATTATTGTCAATACAGGCAGCACAGGTAAATTGAAAGCACTGAACTGCTGGGGCTGTCTCTGGGGTAAGACAGTTGGAGCTGTGAATTCTGTGAGTGCGTGTGCCTGTGTGTGTAATAGCGAGAGAGAGTGAGAGAGACCTCCACAGGATTCTTCATAGCACTGCTTCTAAAACGAGCCATCAAGTGCATCAGTCAACTCAGGATGTCTTCAGTCTGCAGCCATATCTTCAGCTCTTCACTTTACCATATTTTATTGTTTTCTAATTAGTTTTTTCTTATCTTGGCATAATTTCCCGTTAGAAAAATAAAAAATAAATAAAAATGTGTAAATTTTGAGTCTGAGTCAATCCTTACCAGCTGATTAGGTTTGCATGGGTAGAACCTTCTTGTTTAACATGCAGGGAACTTCTGCTTATATTTCAGTCATATAGAACAAAAAATATTTTTCTTGTCAGACAAGTCATATTCCTTTGTACGAAATCTTCATCCCCGACATAGTCCCTTAAATTATTTTACTGTTACTGGAACATTTGTAGAACTTTATCCTTCAAGAATAACTGATTTGGAATTGTCTGGAACTTAATTCAAATCAACAGGTGCACGTTCAGGGTCATATTTCGCAATTATGGAATCATAAGAACAACTAGTGCATAATCTATCTTGACCAACAATGTTTATATTTTTTCATAAGTACAAATTACATAAATATATCTTACCTGCGTCTCTTGACAGTTTTTTCCAGTGTGATATTTTTTTTTCTTTTGCAAAGGTTGCGTGTGTCAGAGTTCCTACAATCACAGCTCTGATCAGTGCAGCAGGACGTCGCTCCTTGCTGTGAACGTGACGCAGTCAACTTATGAGAAAACAACGTTTGGGTCTTTTTCCTCAGATAGACGACAGACAAAAGCCCTTATTAGTCTCTCGAAATGCTCACCCCTTCGCTCCCCCGATGCCAACCCAAATATGGCCATAGGAAGTCGAGCGATACTTCAAGGACCCTGTCGACTGTCAGACATTTACCATTTAGCCAGAAACGTGTTCCCGCCATCGGCTTACAATTTGGAAAAAAAAAAAAAGGAAAAAAAAAAAAAAAAGAACGCTTCTGAGAAATAATTGGAGGGTTTTTTTTTTGTTTTTTTTTTTTTAAGCAAAAGTTATTTATAAAAACGATAATTTGTTAAAGCACATAATCCTTGTTATAGTTTAATTTTGTCAGGTTATAGGAAATGAGAAAATGTATGAAATTCCCAGGGTATTACAAGCTTCAGAAACAATACCACTATTTCAGTTTTTTTTACTTCAGTTAACATAATAATAATATATATATATATAATTGATTATTATTTGAGTTACAATAACGTTATTTGTTCTGATTTAGTAAGAAAATAAGTAAACATTTTTTGCAGAGCACCTTTTATAGAACAAAAATACAAGATGCTTTGCAGAGATACAGCTGAGTCTTAATATAAACAAAGATAGTAAGAACAATTGATAAAAACAATAAGCATATTTAACTTAAACTAGTTGCTCAATTGTAAAAGCCTTTTTTCACTTGGGTAGAGGAGGGGAAGGACAGTGCACCATACAGCGTTGGAAAAAAAAAATCTAACAATTGAATCGTTTTGAAAGAACAATGCTTTCAAACCTTGATATCCTTAATTAGACATGCCTACTTCCACAAAAGACTGTAGATCAGAGAATATGTATTATTTCAGCAACGCAATGTTAATTAAACACAGTGGCAATAATAGATTTCGTTGTTTCTCTTTGGAATAATTTGCATTAATTTGATATAAATAGTTTGGTTTCCAAATATAAAGACATTACTTTTTGAAATCAAGCACATATTTTATGTTTAGAAAATACGCTGAAGTTTTGCTTAATCGTAGAATAAATGTACTTTTTCTAATTCATTGAATATGCGTTCATTTTTAACGTGGATAAGTTATGAAGTAAATGTTTACAGAATGTCCGTGAACGCATCATTTGACTGTTGCTGAGGGGATGTCGCCGAGAAAAATCCTCTCTGAGGCAGAGGGAAGCAAGTTCAGCTGTCAATCAACACGTGATTCATGGGTTTTTCCTTTCTTTCGCTTAATTAGCTCGAACACAGCCAGGAGTTAATGTAGTAGTATGATGATGCATGACAGAGATACAACATGGCAAATACACAAAGTCTATTTAATGTTTAAGAGTGAGTCCAGCAAACAATATTGTGCTTTTAAATAATTTTCAAAATACAGAAGATAACTTCTGGAAGCTAAGGTCAGGGGTTAGACTTAAGAACTCAGTAAACAACTTACTGTAACATCAAACTTTAATTGCTCACTTTAAATTAAACCAAATGCTAATATGCAGCTAACATTTCAAACCAGAATTATAAAAAAAAAAAACAACAAAAAAAATTTAAAGATTTCCTTTGTTTATTTCTGTCATACCTGTTTGTGCATACTGTTCCTTAATTTTCAATAAAAACTGGTATATTTACAGTCAAGTCAGATTTGCATAACACCAGACATTTGCTCACTCTTTAGTTTATGACAGGAGGACATGCAAGTAAATTCTTTAAATAGGCACACGAGCATTCTCCTGCAGGGTATAGCCTCTCTTTAAAAAAGATTTCCCACATGGTCATTATCACAGAGGGTGCAACACATTGTTTAGAAAGGAGGAATTTATTTTTAGTCACAAAGTAAAATCTACTACTACAGCCTAATTAGAGTTTATTGGAATATCATACATCAAAGAGGTCAAATATAACAAGTTTTAAGGTATTAATTTTTCTTCTTATAAATTATTTCAAATGTCTGTTGTCAGTGAAAAACACTGATGAAGTCTTTGGAAACAATAGATGTTGTTTTTGTAAATAAACTCTCCAAACATTAGATTAATCATAAATCTTTAAAGCCTTTTCTCAATTCTTTGTCAGAAATTCAATGGTTTCGAAGGACATGAAAGTTGGTTCAGGATTCCAAAATGATTTAGTCACTGAGAGTTTTCATGCTTAAAGGTATTAATTAATGTTTAGGTTGTTTATGGTTAATGGTTTGTTGAGGGTTGGTAGACAATTTTTTTTTGCTCTCTCTTCCAAAATGTCTGTATATAGAGGGGTGTACAATCAAATCATTCAATCAATCTGAGAGAGGTGTTGAGTAAAGAATCCAAAAGGTTTTTGTCAGAGGCTTTGTTAAGCACATTAAGGAGAAAAAACACAAATGTGGACTTGTTCTCGACTTTGAAATGCTTTGGCATTGTTGTAAGATCCAAGATAAAGTATAGAGCTTTTCCTGAGCTCAGTGATGATAAGACACATGTGACCATGTTCCTTGTTTCCATGGACACATCATTAGAGAACTTCCCCAGCTGGTTTCAACTACTTGAAGTGTTGACGGCAAATAGCAAGTGAAGGATTTGGTCATAACCAGGGCAAAAGGAAAAGTGACTTTTTAAGTCCCGCACTCAGACAGATATTAAGCTATATTGGATCAATGTTTTCTCATAGGTGATTATTTTGTTTATTTATTTTCATCACGTCTATTCTTAGGTTTTTCTTTTAGGTTTGAATGTACAAGTCTATTTTCTGTTCTTATCTCCATTTTAACAAAATAATCTTATTATTGCAAATCAAAGTTTTGCATTAATTAATTCAAGTGCCCACCATAATCTCCCAATAGAATACATTAGTGTTGACCTCGGAACAAAACAATGTTGATTACGTCAGTCTAAGTCAAACAAATTTAACATGAGGAAAATTCAGTCTAATGCCCTCATTATGTTACACTGTTAATTTGATTCCTGTAAGTCTGAAATAAATTATAAAGCCCAGCCTCACAAGTTTCTCGGTTCATTTCACACAACTCATTGGGTAGAGTTCAGGACAAATGCCCAGTTCAGTTGAGAGGATTTAACTTTTCTATTTTTGTGAAGAAGAAAAAAGCAAGAAACACAATTAGATAACTATCTGTAAAAGTATTGTAAGTCATAATTGTGCAACTATAAATTTAACTACTAGGGTAATGAAAAAATTAACATGCCATCTTTGTTTATGAATAATTTAAACAATGATAATTAATTTTTTTTATTCCGTGCGTTTATGTGCAAGACTCTCATCTATTTTTTTGTTTATGCGTGCTTCTTGCGCCCCCCTCAGGGAGACAAAGAAACTGAAGAGTCATTTTTTCTGTTCTTTTAGTCTTCACTGGCAATGTTGGATAAAGGTGAATAACCTCAATACTATGACACAGAAGAAGGTGACTTTAATATTATTATTGTTTAATGAATGGGAATTGAAAATTGATTTGCAAGCACCAAGACTGTGTGTTTATGTGACTTAATGATAGAAGAATAAATAGTTTAATAATAATAATAATAATAATAATAATAATAATAATAATAATAATAATAATAATAATAATAATAATAATAATAATAATATATGTTGAAGCAGTGCTAATGTTACTTGAGCACAGATTTTGACACTGCTTACTGGCTATCAGCAGTGTCAAATGAGAAGTAAATCATAAAACAAAACAAAACAACAATTCAGTAAGACTCCCTCCTGTCCAGTGCGTGGTGCTGTAAAGCAGTTGTAAACTGTGACTTTCGCATCTCACATGAAGAAGAAGTAAATCAAGCCTTTCCAGTCTGGCCCGAATGTGTCTCTAAATGAACCTAAAATGTGAGGTTATTCAGTTTCAGCACGGTGTCTAACTTTGACCGTCGTTAGCTGCATGTCATGGCGGAATATGCCTTCCGACTGGACCAAAATATCTCGACCGAAACCGACTGTCACCGTTTCAGGTGTTCGTGTTGTTATTGGAGCTAGCATTAGCCTGGGCTAAATTAGCTAAGGCTGCTGTTATTTTATACTTCAGCATAACTGATTCATGGTTGCAGGGCAGAAAGCCGCAAAAACAAGGTAATTCCGTTGCAAGTTGCACCGTTCCGTAATAACCGGGTTAATATCTGGATATTATTCTATTCATTATTGCAGTTCTTTGTAGTAGTTTTATATATATATGTACATATATAAGTAATTAACTGTTGTGTGAGTTTTAGGGAGACGCATCTCAGGCAAAATGTCGCGTGCATCAACGGTTAAGGTTAGCTAACAGACTCGGAGTTGTCCCAGTACAAGCTGTTTTGAGATGTAGCAGCAGGCAGCCAGTGAGCTGACCCTGGTTCAGCACAGCCCGTCTGTCAGAAGGCAAAAGGGAAATCATGTCCTGCAAAGCCGCAACCAAGGACAAGAAGTCGAGCTTCAGCAAGAAGCTGTTCAGGCGAGGCTCTGTGCGCTCCGTGGGCAGCTTTATGAGCAAAGTCCTCCGGACGCTGACAGCCTTATCACACTTTGGATCTGAAGTACAAACTGATGATGACAAGGATGATGGAGGATTCTCCGCGTTCAAATCTGGGAGCAAAGATGTTCCCATGGAGGATGGGGACTTTGGTGGGTTCCTGTCCGGAGAGCGAGTTCCCGGAGTGTCAGGGCTGAAGAACCACGGTAATACCTGCTTCATGAATGCAATCCTGCAGTGCCTGAGTAACACGGAACTCTTCGCCGAGTACCTCGTTTTGGAGCACTACAAAGGCGAGGAATTAGAGGAGGATAAGCCCAAAACAAACGGCGTCCATCTGCAGAAGAAAGGACCTCTTGGTAAAGGGGAAGTGACCGAACAGCTGTCCGGACTGGTGCGGGCTTTGTGGACTTTTGAATACACACCTCAGCATAGCAGGGACTTCAAGGTAAGAACCAAAACAACACAGTATAAATGGACATTAAATTCTGATTTTTCATATTACAATGTTTCAAATTCTTTGTAAGCTTTAGCATCTTGACACTGATTTAGATGTGGATTAAGGTTCACAGTCAGAATATATTGTTGGGTAGAGATGCACTGATCAGGCTTTTTTTGAGCCAGTATCATGTGCCAGTTTTCTTTGGGAGTCTTATCTGTTGATTCTGATTACTTAGAAAAAATAATCAGTCTTTAAAGATAAATATCACTTTTTTTTCCAACAGGTTAGTCATTTCATTCAATAAAAATATCTCTTAATCTTTGAGGAATTTATATTCTAGAAAATGTGAATTAAAGTTGACGGTATTAAAAATTGTGGTCGTTTTTGCTTTATTCTTCGGAAGAATGGGAAGAAAATCCAGTTTATTATTTCAGCAAATGATCATCTGTCAGAGCTGATGGCAGAAAATGTCTCATGTCTGGTTGGTTGATCGATGCTGCACTAATTATCAGCATACAAATGATTAATTCCAAACATTTAGGGTTTATTTGTCAGGAAATTTTACATTCTTAGCCAGCTGTGTTATCATTGCACGTGTTAATTTTAGATGTGGAAATATTTACAACATATTGTAAATATTTATAGCTCTTGTGTTTATCTAAAATAAGGCTGAAAGAAACCTTAGAAATATATATAGCATAGATAAAATCAATTTATTCTGAGTCTTAAAATCAAGTTTGGATGTATATAGTCAAATTTCAGTCTGTATGTATAATTTCATGTTGGATTGATTTGATAATGTGTTTCTGTTTATGTTCCCCAAGATTTCATTTGAATTAATCTGCTAAAATGAACTAAAAAACAGGCAAAATGAATGTTTTAGAGTTTTAGTCAGTGTTTTGTATTGTTGGATTTTGTCGTTTGTTGCAGAATGCTGTGTCAAAAAATGCCACACAGTTTAAAGGGAACGCTCAACACGATGCTCAAGAGTTTCTACTGTGGTTGCTGGACAGAGTGCACGAGGATCTCAACACCGTCAACCCAAACACCAGGCCTGCTATTAAGGTGAATTGTGAAGCTATTAGAAGGATAATAAGTCTCATATTTGTGAGAAATCTGAGACTTTACTCTTGATATCTGAGCCATCGGATTATATTTTTTATGTAATTTTTTATCACATTGTTTCCTATTTAATTTTGCTCATTAAATTGTAGTTGGAGCAAATTAGACTTGTCTGACCTTGTGCTTCCACTTGAAGTTAGTAATGTATATTTGCATCTCAAGGCATATGCACCTCACTGACAAGTGTAATTATGACCCATCAGTCAGGTTAATAAATCATCTCATCTCGTTAGCCTCCCATTGAAGAAGATGACCAGAGCTTAGAGGGGCCCTCTCCTCCTCTCTCTGCTGGGTCGTTTGTGCAGGAGCTGTTCCAGGCTCAGTACAGGTAGACTTGATTCATTTAGAGTTTGCTAACACTATCTGTTTGTCACATTAAGTTATTTATTTATTTTTTCCCTCTTGTAGGTCTTCTCTCACTTGCCCGCATTGCCAAAAGCAGAGCAACACCTTTGACCCCTTTCTCTGCATCTCCTTACCAATCCCTCTGCCACACACAAGGTGAGTTCCTGTTTAAAGCTCTGGTTGTGGATCAGCAGGGAGGAACCAGTTTCTAGAGATCTGCTTACGGGTCCCCACATGTTCCTAACTATTGCCACTTGACATGGCTGTCTTTTCTTCTTTGAAACTACACGTACCTAAATAGACTGCATGTAGTCTCTAAAGCACTGCCACTTTTGACTTTAGGTCAAACAGTGTTTGTGCATGCAGGTGTATGTGTTTTGAGAAGCTTACAAGGGTGTGACAATAATGGAAGTGTTGGACTGTGTGTGGCGGTGAAGGGAATGAAGGAAACCTGTTTTGACAGGAGGACTGTCAGGCAAAAGATGCAGGAGCATCAAATGAGTTGAGTAGGAGCATGTGCTCCAGTTTTAGAACGAAAACAATTATGTGTGAGCAGAGAGGGAGGAGAGAAAATAAGAAAAACAAAAAAAAACTACTGTAGGTGAAGCATGTTGTTATGTTGTAGATCAGCAAATTTAACCTGTAAGCAGTGCATCTTTTCTCTTTGGTAGTACAGGATGGATGAGTTTACTATTCAGTTTTCCCCACTTGTCCCAAATTGCAGATTCTTGTCTTTGGTAGGAGTGAAGAAGTGAAATTTTTTAAAATGAGAACAATTTTTACCTTCTTAAAAATAGAGAAAATGAGAATGTGTTGAACAACTTGGCTTTGCAAGGATCAAAAATCTTGTTGACTGGAAATGAAACCTGGACATTACTGTTGAGCGTATCAAACATCTTCTCTCGAATGTGCAGTTATTAATGTAAACTTTGATTATTCTGTTGGAATAATTCAGAAATTATGTGGTTTCTGCACCAATAAAGGACACACTACTAATTTATTGAGTCAGAATGTCAGTCTCTATGTGATACTTCATTTTAAATTTACTGCTGGCTTAAATGAAATGATAATTTGCAAATCATCATACATAAAACAATACTTTTTACTTTGTTTTTCTTTCATCAGGCCCTTGTATGTGACTGTGGTCTACCAGGGGAAGTACTCTCACTGCATGAGGATTGGAGTTGCTGTTCCTCTCAAAAGTACTGTCTATCGCCTCAGAGACGCTGTGTCACGTGAAACCAAGATCCCAATGGACCAGGTGCTATTCCTGTCTCTGTTCAGGGTCTGACACTGAAAGGTTATGTTACAGGCACAAGGTGTTGGCTCAGTCAGTGTGTGTTGAACCTGTTCTACCTTCCAGTCAAATAGTAATTTGTAAATTGAACTAGTTTTCCCTGAAGCACGAGTTGAAATTGATGGTAGCTGTCAGCAAAAGCATTATGTCGGCTTTCCTTTTTGCTTTCCCGCAGTTTGTTCTGACTGAAATGTATTACGATGGCTTCCATCGCTCATTTTGCGATGATGACGATGATCTTGACATCATCCAAGAGAGCGATTCCATCTATGCCTTTGAGACACCAGAGACCTTCAAATTAGAAAACCTACGCACAAAAAGAGGTAAGCTGGAAACAATTTTCAAAAATTGTTTCAAAGTGTGTTTTTTTCTGCATATAATAAACAATGCAGAGACAGAAACATCAGTGTGCCTTTTTTGTCACAGGAAGCCTTCTAGCAAATCTAAATCATAACAATTTAAAGTACGGGGCAGAAATCAGCAGGACTCCATCCTTCATGCAGGGTGCAATGACTCCTGTAACTGGCTCTCCAAATAAAAATGTCGGGCCAGAAAAGGTTATTCTCCTAGTGTGTAACAGAGCGTGCACTGGCCACCAGGCAAAAAGGTACTGCTATGAAATATGTCAAAGCTTGTAATTTTGGTTAAGTGTCTTCCTAGTTAATCACAGCTATATAATATGTTTTATTAGATTTGGCCTGCCTTTTGTACTGTACATGGAGCGCACTGTGACTTGGGATGCTCTTCAAAAAGAGATCCTGGAGAAAATGCGACATCTTTTGAGGCCTGGGGTCTACATTCAGGTAGGGAGTTTTTCAATTTCTGCCTGTTACATTGTGTGTAATCAAATTTAAATATTTTGTCTGTGAACCGACTCTTTATTTCCAGCAGTGAGATCACAAAGAGCAATATAAAGAAAGTAGAACATCTGTTACTTTATTGCTTAGGTTGGACCTTTCAGTCTGCGGGTGGTTGGCGTTGTTGGTATTACCTACCTCCTTCCTCAAGATGAGAGACCACTGTGTCACCCAACGGTTGAAAGGTCAGTTCATATAGCTAATGTTATGTTTCCTAAGCTTTTATAGATTGAACCTGTGACATCAAGTGTTATTTTCATATATAAATTAAGCCTGATTAACATAATTAAGTTATGTTGAAACAGGAATTTGAGTGTTGAGATTCTAGTTTAACTTGTTTTGTTAATCCACTGCACTTTGCATTAATGAATCAGTACAGCTTGTCAGTCTTGTGTAGCAATCCTTCATATATTGTTGTTATACTGTTCGATCTATAAGTGACATATTATGAATAAAAGAACATTTGGTTCTAACAGTTCTTAACACTGGCTTTACATAACAAAAATATTAATATTTTATTATTAGTATGTAGCTGTGGCAATTCAGTTTTTACATTTGAATAAGTGTAAAGTTGAGATTTTACACTTTTACGGCTATTTGTCTCTAATCATTGAAAATTCTGAAGGACAACTAGAAATAAAACATGATTTTAGCAGTTAAGCACAATATTGTTTTGAATTAATCATAGGACGAAATGGGTGAAACAGGAGTATGAATTGTAAACAAAAATGTCACTGACTTTTTTTTATTGCAGAGCATACAAGTCCTGTGGACAAGGGGGACCTCCACATGTGAAGATTGTGGTCGAGTGGGACAAGGAAACCAAGGACTAGTGAGTTAAAACACAGTTGTATTAACAAAGTTAATGCTGGCTGCTAAATGCCATAAAAAGAGAGATTCTGTAATGCAGCACACTATTTAAGAATGTTAAAAAAGATTGTATTATTTAAATCAAAAACCTCCGGTCAGTGAATAACATCTTTTGTAGTGCAGAAGATTTTGCAGGTCAACAACAATTTATAAAAGTCACGGAGACCTTATCTGACAACTTTGATCAGAATTTCTGACGTTTTTGCTTTCAAAATAACCTCAAACCAGACTCAATCTCTTTTGAGCTCTTGACAGTTTCTACGGTGGTACTGCCTTTCACAATTGTCTGATTTTGAAAAAATAAACCAGATTTTTCTTTGAACTGATGCGAGCAGAAGTGATAAACTCAAATTGATTACTGCCACATTTATTGGTGTTAACCTGCAATGCAGTATCAAAATATACTCTAATTATAATATCAACTAAAACAAAAGGTATTTGAAGAATTCAAAGGCTCATTTTGATTGTTCGTTTTCTGTTTTCTGCAGTCTGTTCGGCCACACTGAGGAGGAGTATATTCCAGATGCTGAGAGCGTCTATCTGCATAGGCAGCAGCATCATCAGCCCCAGGCCTGCACCCTCGCTCACTGCTTTCAGCTCTACACTAAAGAGGAGCAGGTACAAACCAGCAGACAAATATGCTTTCACCCAGTGGTTTCCCATGAAAAGAATATAACCTAAATTTGCCTTGGCGATAGCAGTTTGAAAAAATCCCTCCCTTTCTTTTTGTTTTGCAGTTTGAAAAATTCTCCAAACATCCAAAAGCTATTTTGTTCTCACAGTTTAATGGCATGTAACTGCTAATGCTATGTTTCAGATAGACTAAAAATCCTAAGCTTAGTAAAATACCTCCATTGTGGTTTAACTTGCCTTGAACTGCTCTGGTGGAAAGTAGAGAAAAGGGTGGAAATGTGGGCCTCATCCTGTGTGGAGCTTATTTTAAAAGCAGTGTGGTTGAAACTTGTTCTTCTTTTTGGACTGCGTGTGTGTGTTTTAGCTGGCTCCAGACGATGCCTGGCGCTGTCCCCACTGCAAGCAGCTGCAGCAGGGCCGGATAAAGCTCAGCTTGTGGACGCTGCCGGATGTGCTTATACTGCATCTCAAGAGATTTCGACAGGTATTTGAGCTGAAGTGATTACAAAATAAATTTAAAATTGTCTTTCAAGCATTTAATTATTTGAAAACATAATTTGTTTCTGTAATTAATTACATTTATTCATGGTGATCTTGATGGCTTGCAGGTAGTTCAAACTAAAAATTGAGTATCTCAAAAAATTTTAATGTTTCAAAAAATCTATAAAAAAGGATTTGGTTTATCTAAAGGTTTTCTGTTGTCTACTCAAGTATAGATAAGACTGCTGATTTGTCAGTAGTTTTCAGTCATTGACACCCTCTGTTCAGAGGAACATAAGCCATGAAAAGACATTGCTGTGGAAGTTGGTTGGTGAAGCATGTTACTGGTTATTATGCATAAGTTGAGTGGAAGGAAAAAGTGCTGTAGTAAATCACATCACCTGTTTGAGAATGTATGAAGAACAGTCCAAGAAGATGATGAGAAACACCAGAAGCAACAATGCAGATGAGCACTGATGCAGTAATTCATGCTGCACAATCAAATTTGAGTCCATTGAACAGTAAATGGAGATTTTTTTTGTTTTGGCTAAGATTATGTAATACGATTTTTATTGGTCCTATAGTGATAAAATTACGTTAAAAAACAAAATTTAACAGAAATAAATGTTTGAAATACATCGCTGTGCTTAAGTAATCCCTATGTTACATACAGTAAGTCACACTTTTGACAGTAGATTTCTGAAAAAAAACAAAAAAACTTTTCAATCTAACTTGCTTCTGGATCGCGATCGGTTTCTGAATTCAGGAAGGAGACCGGAGGGTGAAGATGCAGAACATGGTGAGGTTCCCACTGATGGGGATGGACATGGCACCACATGTGGTCAAGAGAAGCCAGAGCAGTTGGAGTTTACCGTCTCACTGGTCACCATGGAGAAGGTCCTATGGCCTTGGAAGGAACCCTGATGACTACCTTTATGACCTCTATGCTGTTTGCAACCATCATGGCAATATGCATGGAGGACACTACACTGGTGATGCACATAGTTAAAGCAATTTTAAACAATGTTCATAATTCAAGATCCAAATGAATAGATTTGATTGTTAATTTGAACCTGTTTATTCTTGTTCTTTGTTCTCAGCTTACTGCAAAAACTCAGTTGATGGTCAGTGGTACTGCTTCGATGACAGTGAGGTGACACCAATTTCTGATGATGCTGTGTGTCAGCAAACGGCCTATATACTGTTTTACCAGAGAAGAACCGCAATTCCCTCTTGGTCTGCCAACAGCTCTGTTGCTGGTCAGCATCATTTCTATACTGTTTGTATGCAAACTTAACCCAATGATCATGTTTTGACAGAATTACTTGAGAACTCTCTTTGTACTGGAGCTTGAGTTTTGATCTGTGGTTGAATCCTTTGTCTGTCACACAGGCTCCACTAGCTCATCACTGTGTGACCACTGGATCAATAGGTTACCTGGAAGCAGGCCTGCCAGTTTGGCCTCTGGAGCTTCTTCCAGACGTACCTCGCTTGCTTCACTGGCTGAGTCGGTGGAGTTTCCTGCAGAACGTAATGAGGATGATGGTGAGGATAGATCTTCATTTATAGTGTTTGAAATTGCATGGGAAGTGGGCATTTTAACCACATTCATCTGACTGTACTTTCCCATATTAATTTTGAGCGAATCACAAAGCTAAAGAAGCCTACAACCAGAAATGAAATCAGGCTAAATAAAAACTTTTTTTTTTCCTTGTAATCAAGCTGCTACAAACCCATTCACCTTACCCCCCAAAAAATTTCTGATGAAATATTACTTAAACGTTTCTACATAGTTGATAGGAACAAATTCAATAATTCTGTGCCTCTCTGCAATATACATAATAAATAACTACTTATGATTTATGTCCATGTCAGTTTATTGATTCTGTTGGCAACCACAATTTTCATGAGTTCCAAAACTTGTTTTTGTGTCCGTTATTACTAGATTGCCTCAATTTAATAAAATACATATTATTATGCTGCACAGTGGCACAGTTGGTAGCACTGTCACCTTTTAGCAAAAAAGTCCTGGGTTCGATTCCTGGCCCGGGGTCTTTCTGCACAGAGTTCGCATGTTCTCCCTGTGCTAGAGTGTGTTCTCTCTGGGTATCCAGCTTCCTCTCACAATCCAAAAACACCACTGTCAGGTTAATTGGTCTTTCCAAATTTTCCCTAGGTGTGAGTGTGTGTGCATGGTTATTTGTCCTGTTTGTTTCTGCGTTGCCCTGCGACAAACTGGCAATCTGTCCATGGTGTACCCCGCCTCTCGGCCGGAACGTAGCTGGAGATAGGCACCAGCAACTCCCGACCCCAATAGGGATAAAGGTGGAAAGATGGATGGATGGATGGACGGACGGATGGACATATTATTATCATGTCCTACTTTTGTAAACACCATATTATTCTGATATTACAAGTGGGCAATTACTGTATTGTTTATCATTTATGAAAATTTCTTATCATGATAAAAATTTAGATTTATTGTTGTAATTGTTTATTGATGTGAATTACATTTGCTGTGATTGTTGAGCCTTACAGTTACTTAATAAAGATATAATACATAGTTTTTTGTCATGATTTTTATTATCACAATAGTACCACAAAATACTGTAATAAAATTCTAAGTCCATATCGCCCATCCCTGTTTGATGTTCACTCATTTAGTTTACAGAAAAGCAAAAATCTTTTTAGCTTAATAATCAAAGAATCTCTCAAATCTTTGCTGTTTTTAGGAGGATTTTCTGTCCGCCCATTTGTGAGAAGCATCCAGCGGCAGAGCTTGTCCTCAAGGTCATCTATTGCCAGCCCTTTGGCCTTCAGTGACAGTGGAATGAAGCCGTCTTGGTCTCTCTCTGCCAAGCTCCAGATGAGATCCAACTCACCCTCACGCTTCTCCTTAGACTCTCGATGTTCTCCTCCTCTCGAGAGGATAGGAGAGGCAGGCGACGATAAGGTATCCACATCCTGTTTTGGCAGCTACAGTCGACATGAACGGTACTTTGGCAGCAGGACTCCGTTGTCTATGATGGAAAGCAACTTCGGTGAAGACAGCAATAAAAGGTTCCTAGACATGATGTACTGCAAGGCTCCCACCCCAGTGGAAAAGAAGAGCAGCAAAAACGACACAACTGAAAACAACAATGAGATCACAGCTATTGACCAAAACAAACAACCCACTCAAGCAACCCCCTCCAAAGAGCAAAAAAGAAAAAGTAGCATTGGAGGATTTACCCTGAAGTCTGAAAGCACAGGCTCCACCAAGAGCTCCAGCAAAACAGAGTTGGAGAAGACCTCCAAAAAACGTCTTTGCTCAATTAATAAAAACCCAGCCTCCGAAGCGTCTTCCAGTTCACCGGCAAAAGGCAAGAAGCTGAGCAGCACGAAGGAGAAGACTGTAAATACAAAAAAAAGCACCTTGACACCCAGTGGAACTCCCTCGAAAACGAAGGAATCAAATAAAACTCCAGAGGCGACTCCACAACGTAAACCTTCCCTCTGCTCCACACCTCAGTCTTCAGCTTCTCCCTCTCCAACTGCGAAGAAGAACTCAAGCATTACTGAGAAGGGCTCAACAAGCTGCCGGAAACGACTGATGGAAAGGAGTTACAGCAGAGATTCTATGCACACCAGCCCCCTAGTTGATAGCCATCGGAGCAGCTGTGTGTCCCGCAGTTCAATTCCCAAGAATGGGGACAGTAGTCGGCTTGAGAGGAGGTCTGTAAGGAGTTCAAGCAGCAGTTCTTCAGTCACTAGCCTGCGCTCACCAAGTGTATCCACCAGAGACCTGCAACGGAGTAGCAAATCAGAGGAGAAAGGTTTGTCTTTCTTCAAGAGTGCCCTCCGACAGAGAGAAAGTCGCCGGTCGGCCGATTTAGGAAAAAGTGCATTGCTTACCAAATTGGCTTCAGAGAGGACATGCAAGCAGAATGGACAAGCTAAGGAGGTAGACGGTGATGATCAAAAGACTGGAGAAGCAGGGTCCTTGAAAATGTCTAAAGAAACTCTGGGAGGCGAGCCAAACTCAGACAAGCAGGAGTCTTCCAAGCTCCCCAGCTCTCTTAGTCGTACTTTACTAGGAAAGTCCAAGTCTTCCTCATCCGATGTAAGTAGCAAGTCTCGTACAGATGGGAAGAAACCTCTAGAAAAGATGACATCTTCTCGAAAGCTGTCATCAAGCATGCAATCTCCTGCACGAACAACACAGAGGCCTCAGTAATACATCGGTAATAGTAATGAGAAATAGAACAATGCAGCTATTTACGTTGAATCTGGGTTTCAGTTAGCATCAGATGTATTTGAGACATACTTTTTGGTGTTATGGTTTTCTACATTAGCCCTAAAATCTTTGGCTTTGAAATTTCTCTGTTTAAGATATTTCTTTTTTTGTTTTTTATTAAAGTAAAAACATTCTATTGTCTGCATACAAGAATTCATGGCACTTGCCTGACATGCTAACAGTATTTTTCCAGCCTTTTGATGCTTATGTTTTGAATGTCTTCTGTAAATATTCAAAAGCCAATCTCAAAGAAAACAAAACCATGACATCAAAATTAGCCTCTGGTACCAGTTCCCAGTTATTTTATAGTTCAGAAAAACGTTTTAAGAGTTTCATTCTGAAATCTTTAAAAATTTTATTTTTTGTGAATTGCTTTGAGCCTATGCTTTTCTCACTTGTCTTCATGTTGTCTACACATTTATTACTATAAATGCAAAGTTTTTAAATTGAAAGCAGTGGAGAAAAATGCATGCCATATTTACTTCTAAAAATTCGCTAACATTCTTAAAAGCCTTTGGTATTGATGTATAGGAGCAACAACAAATGAGTCTTTATTTTGAATATTAAAAATATTAAAGTGAATGATGGCTCTAGACCAAACCCGGAAATATAAAAAATTACTCTATAAAAGAGGTTCTGCAAAATTTTGAAACCTTAGTTTTTATTTTATAGAGTACTGTTTTGATAAAAGATTTTTTTTAAGTAAAAATGTATTTAAGTTCTTATGTATATATAAAAAAATTGGATGGTTTGAAAGGAAAACCCTTTAAAATCTAAATGTATCAATACATATTGATGTAACTATAAAATTGTGGACATAACATAAATTGTATCCATTTTCCCCCCTCTATGAGCAAGATAAGAAATAATCTTAAGCGCCTTTTAATGCTGCATATGGAACAAAAATGGCCTTTTGGCAAAATAGTCTTTTACTGTAAGTGTCACCTATAGGAATGTTGTTCAATAGCACTTTGTATCGTTGAAAACATAGGAAAGTTATTATATAATAGTTTGTTAAATATTATAGGGTACATTGTAAAGTAGAGTAAGGAGCCTTAGACTTAAAGTGGTAAAAGGGTACATTCATCTCAATGTTGCAGGGTTCACCCTACCATAAGAAATATTTCATCTAATACAACTAGTGCTGTAACAGACCACTGCTTCAGTAGCACTGACAGGTTCTTTTCTTTTAAATAATTACGTTAAGAACTGTAACCACAATTTTAATGAGTTACAGAGCTGTTGGTGTTTGTATCATAACCTTTGGTACCTCATTCAAGATGTTATCTTAAACAACATTTTGTCTTCTGAAGCCTGAATCACATTATTGGTAATGAGCCATTTACTTAGCTAAATAACTCAACATATGTTGTCCGGGAATAGTTGTCAATGTGTGGACATGAATGCTGAACTTTCTCATCTGATCTTCCGGACAGTGCATGACAGATTTACTTAAGAAAAAAAAAATGAAACAAAGTCTGGCGCTTGTCATCAGGTTTGCTGGGCTTATTTTAGATTGTAACTGTAGCTTAGTAATTGTTAAACTGTGCCACCTCTACTGGCAATACTCAGACATCAAATACCAGCAGACACTTTGTTTTCAAAGATTTAAATGTCTGTAAAGGATCAGAATTTAAGTCTCAAATGTTTTTATTTTTTCATTTTAGCTATGCAGGAGTTTGTTTTCGTAGCATTTGTCAAGTTTACAATAGCTCTCGAGTTGTTTGAGAAAATGCCACCTTATTGAACCTGACTGCATTATTTAAATGGTCTGTGACATATTTGGCTAGATCAGTCTATTAAAGTCTATTATTGGATTGGGATTTGCCAATCTTAAGTTTAAGACTGGAGCGATGCACCAAGATCAGGTTGGAAAGTGTATAATTCTCCATCTAAACTGCCAAATAAAATTATTGAATCAAATACATTGTTAACATGATAGACAGGATCTATCAGTAATAATGTTTCATAAAACAAATAGGCTTGAATTTAAAAACTAGACACCTCCTTTGTGACCATTAAAACACAATGAAACACATTTTTAATTATGTTTTACTTCCTGTAGGTACGTTTCTTTAACGTGTTTCTGCAATACTCAAAAGTACAATCAGACATTTGGATATGGCATCATCCTCAGTTGATGCCTACTATAACAGCTCATTTCTGTCACAGACCATAAAAATAAAAGGCAGCATGTTTAGATAATATGGTGTTGCTGTAGCTGCTCTATTTACCCAATCTATCAGGAACATGTGCATGGCACTTGAATCAAAGGAGATATTTTTTTTGATTCATTTTGCTTTGTCTTTCTGTAAAGTCTGTAACTGTTGGTATACATTTCAGAAATGGCTCATCCTTCATGTTTGTTTCCAGTCATGTCCAAGTTCATGTAGCCATAAAGCGGTGTGATGCCCTTTTACTTACAAAGCTTTTTTATATTTTCTATTAGGGTTGGAGGTCGCTGTTAGACAATCTGATAAAAAAAAAAAAAAAAAACATTAAATGTTAATACTTTATTACGAATATGTAAATATAAATCATCTCTTTTGGGCACATCATCTTCCCAAAGCATTGTTGAGTTTTTGGGACCCTGTAAAGACAGGTGGTATGTTCCACAGTTTTTATTACCACTACATTTCTGACAGTTTCTTTAAACATGCAAAATACTTAGAGATCTGACTGGTTAGGACTTATAGTTCAGTATGAAACATCAGGCAGCTAACTCTTTGGAAATTGGGCAGGTTTTCAGCTGAGATGCAATTTAGTAAATTGAAATATTACTGAGAGATAAAAATTATTTCTGTAATTCAGTTTAAAAAGAACCATTAATTCTAATGATTAAGGCTTACAGCTTAAAAAGTCAAAATACAGTTTCTTGAGGATGTTAAGATACTGTGCTCTTTTGCTGCAATCTGAGATCTTAATTTTCTAATTTTTAAAATTTATGTATGAAAGCTGCTTCCAAATGTTCAAGAGAGACAAAAATTGTAACAAAAAAAACAAATATAATTTGGGATTTACTTCATATAATTTTAATCTCCAGATGCTGGATTATGTGAGATAAAAAAAAGTATAAAAATGTGTACAATCAAAGATTAAACCAATTCTCATTCCAGTTGAAAACATTAAAGCTGAATCATAATCTTCTCATGAATCTTCTTTGTTTACCCTTCTGCACTGCAGTGCATGTCTCTTTTTTCTTTTCATTTTCCTTTGCTGTTTCCTGTAAACTTGTCATTGTACAGACCAGAATGATTAATGAATGCAGTATTGCATGAAAACACTAATGCATGTATTTTAAATCAACTATGCAAGACTGCAGCTGTGTAACATAGATTGCAATGCATGGCAGGTATATCCCATTGCTTTATTTGCACACCTTTACAATAGTTCAGAATTATAGAACACAGAATATTTCATTTTGCTGTAAAGTGTTTTGAGTCATTAATTTCTTCCATGTTGACTTTCTCTAATCTTTATGGGTGCTCCCACTAGTCTGGTGGGTTTTTTGTCATTGTCGTTTCACATTTACCGTTGTACACCAGCAGAGAATACTATGGATGCGAAAATCTATATGTGGTTACTATGTCGACTCATTATCTGTGACTGTATTGTGAAAGCCTTTCATTAGTTTACTTCAGTGGGGGAAAAAAGTGTGTGAACCCCTGTTGCCATTTTCTCAGCTGTATCCAAGGTGTGGTCAGTCTTGAATATATATAATGAAAAATAGCAACGTAGCTACATGCAATAAATAGAGATAGTAAATTTAGTTTTGTAATACAGTACATAAATATGACATTATTTTTTTTAGTTTCATATTTATCAGACAGTCATTTCAGTCATGCTGATTTTATTTTTATTATTAATTCAAATTTTTAAAGAGGCAGTTTTACAAATTACTCTTTTTTTTCATGGCTTGTGAACTTTTGTTTATTGAATATTCAGCCAGCAGGAGCAAACATCTATTACTATTAAGATAAAGTAGCATGTTACATATTCAGATATGCATTTTGCTGCTAAACTGAAGCCGCATTGAACTTTGAAACTAAAGTACTTGCATTTTACATTTGAGTAACATACATCATTTCTGCAGGTTCCGTGGCACTTCAAATATATTCCCTCAAGTAGAGCGTCGATGTTTAAAAGGCTTGCAGTACTTTAAAATGGATTTTCGAGGCATTTTTCAAATGTAAGCACTACAAATGTACTAAAACTGTTTGCTAGCCTTAAGCAGTCACATGTAATGGTTATGTCACTTTGGAAGATGCAGAATTTAGAAAGCTGTGTAATGAAATGTCTTGAGTGTCATTTATTTTTGTTAAGCTAGAAAATCATTCTGGATACACAGATTTCTTTCTTTTTTTTTTTTTTACATTTTTATATAATCTACAAACTTTTATAAAATTAAATATCTTGCAAATGTTCACTTTTTAAGTTTGAGAATAGTTTATTCCTTTTTATCAGACCAACAGCTGCATTTTGTGATTCTTGTTATACATTACAGCCTCTATTCCACAATATGCCTGTACATTTTTTGTTAAACTGTTAGGTCATTTAGCTGATTTGAGCTCAAGTCTTTTTAATTTAATTTATTTTTTTATTTTGTTTTTTCTATCATGTGCACTTTTATATTTGTTTCGTCCAAATGGACAAATGTGTACATACTTCCATGCAAGTGCAAAATTAAACTTCTCATTAATATGTTGAGTGTTTGGACTTCTTTTTTAAATGATTTTGTAACTATACTATGTTCCCCCACCAGGTGGCGCTTTTGTCAAGCAAACTAGCCACTGATGTTATTGTAGGATATTGTTGGTTATTTGACATTACTGCTGAAGACAACAGGGGCCTCAATGTATTTACATTTTATTGAGGTTTTGCTTTGCTACTTTAACCAGTGTTCGTCTGTCATGTCACTAAATCTACTTTACTGGCATGAAGTTGATCGTGGAGTCCAACAGCCCCCACAACATGCGTTTTAAAACGTAAAGTGTTTGTGCAAGCAGTACATAAGCACATAAATACAAATTATTGTATTCTTGTTGCAGATACTGTGTGTACTCTGAGCTATCAACACTGAGCAAAGCACAAAAGGCTCTAAATTTGTGAACTGGGTTGTTATTTCAGGCTTTTACTGGTCACGCAATATAGAGGTGGAGGAATGAGGATGTGCAGATGCAAGCATGTCTGAGCTTAGCTTTTCTCAGAGAAGAGTAATAATTGAAGACCTTCCACTCTCTGGGAAAAAATAAATCACAGTTGGAAAGTATTGTTGTATTAGATTGGCATGTAGCATTTGAAGATCATAAAAAAAACATTTCTTTTTACTGTGGTTCATCAGTATGGAATGAAAAAAACAGCTGTGTTAGAAATGAAAACTAGATTTCTTTTGACAAGTTGTAGTACAGGAAGCCTGGGTAAGCGTTATTATTTGAATTATTAAAACATTCCTTCAACAAAATCTGCCTCAAATTCTTGAGAACTTAAATTAAAATTAATTCAGAAAGTTTTACACAAAATATTTCTGGCTCAAAAAGAGAATAAAACATACTCCCAGGGAATGACTTAAGATTGCTTTTGGTTTCAAAATTTTGTATTTGAATGGACTTTAGGGTAACGCTGTGAAACTCCTATACATCACATATCTGGTGAATATCCTTTAACTATGATTTTTAAAGAACTGATTAGAATTTTTATGCATAATAAATAAGAATTTGATCACCAGTCAATTTAAAAAGAACTCCAACCTTCACAAACTTGTTGGTCGATTTTTAAGAAGCCTTCCTATCCTCCATTCATTACCTGTAGTGATTGCACCTGTTTGAAATTACCTGTGTAAGACACAAATGTCCACACAAGTAGACTTTTAAATACAGAATTCATGAGAACGTTTGAGAAGTAATTGTGTTATACAGTCATTTACAGCAGGTGGCGGTATGCACCTTGAAGTTGCTTGGTGTCTGCCATAATAGAAAAGAAGACCTTAACTTTCGTTCCATGGGCTGCATTGCATAGGAACACAACTGTAGATCTGCAGTTGGAATAAGCTACATAGGGTGGCTGTGTGGCAGAGTTGTCGTCTTGCAATCGGAAGGTTGTAGGTTCGATTCCAGCTTCCTCCTGCCATATGTCGATGTGCCTCTGGGCAAAAAAAAATTGCCTACCGGTCTGCGTATCGGTGTATGAATGTGTGTGCGAATGGGTGAATGTGACTCTAGTGTAAAGTGCTTTGAGTGGTCAAAATGACTGGAAAAGCACTATATAAGTTCAGTCCATTTTACAGGACAATTAGCAAACAGCTTGCTGACAAGTAAAAACAATGATAGGAAATGGAAGAAATTCAGGATGACATGTACATTTCCTCAGACTGAGGCTCGTGGAGTATCATTGACCATGAGAAAGATGAGGTATCATCTCAAAGCTCCACAGCAGGTGCTGGGAACAAAAAACATGAACCACAGTATGGATTAAAAATCATGCAGCAAGTACTTCCTGCTTGAGCCATGTTAGGTTCATCTAAAGCAGGGGTGCTCAAGTCCAGTCCTCGAGAGCTACCGTCCTGCAACTTTTAGTTGCAGCCTTACTCCAGTAGACCAGGCCTGGTAACGAGCCATTCATTTGATTCAGGTGTGTTGGAGCAGGGATGCATCTGATAGTTGCAGGATGGTAGCTCTTGAGGACTGGACTTGAGCACCCCTGATCTAAAGTGTGCCTGTGACCATCTGGAGGATCCATGGAACACGCGGAAGAAGGTCCTGTGGTCAGATGAGGCCAAAATAGGACGGTTTGGTATGAACTCCACTTATCACTCATAAAGGAAAAAGGATGAGTAAAATCCCAGGACGCTTATCCCAAGTGTGAGACATGGGGATGGAAACATCACTCTTATGAGCTGCTAATCTTCAAAAGGAACTGGACGACTGCACCTCATTGAGAAGATGATGGCTGGAGCGATATGTGTTAAGGTTTTTGGCCAACAGCCTCTCTCCCTGAATAAGAAGATTGAAGACAAGTCATAGCTGAGTCTTCCAGTATGGCAGTAACCTGAAACACACAGTCAGGGCAACCTGTGGACAACCAGTTAAGCATTTCAAGGTCCTAGAGGGGCCGCGCTGAACCCAATAGAAAATCTTTGGAAGGAGCTGAAGCCCTGTGTTTGCCAGCATTAGCCCTGAAACCCTAAAAGATCTGGATAATATCTGTATGGAGTAGTGGCCCAAAAACCATCTGCAACAGTGTGTGCTAACCCAGTTAAGAACGAGAGGAAACGTTCCACATCTGCAAGTGACCCTGTAAGTATCAAATATTAACTTCAATCTTTTTCTGGTATCAAATAGTTATTTCATAAAATAAAATCCAAAATAGATTTTAAGGGTCACAAAATATAATGTAATTTTTGTAGATTCTGTCTCTCACAGTTGAAGTGCGCTTATTATAATTACGGACCACTAATTAATCTTTGTGAGGAAACTTGTAAAATTGTTTCCCTACAATTTTACACGTTCATGATCTCCACTGTATTTTTCCGGTTGGGTTTACTATGGAGATGAACTCAAAATGAAAATGTGTATTTCATTGTAGAAAGTTGACCTGGAGCAAATTTTCTCATTTTTTGGGGGGCTGATTAGTTGACATAACATGTGACATCACATAATCCTTGTAATGCAGGAATATCAAATTTTTATACATATATATATCCTTTAATGTATGCTTAGAGTTTCATTAAATGGGCTGAAGTTGTTGATCAGATATTAAGAACATTACAATGTGCAATACTTATTTAAATTGTTCACTGTAGAACTATTTTCATGAATTTATTTGACTTTTATAGTTTGTGCAACAGCTGTGTCTGCTCTCCTTTTGATGTATCCTTGCTTCAGTCTCTCTCTTGTCGTCAGCCTATTTATTTATGTTATGAATTAGACCACCCAGCCAACCTGGCTAAGATCCACCATCGGCACCAGATGCGATTGTGCTCTTATTTGCCAGTGCTTTCAAGCGCATTCAAACCAGTATCTGCCTCATCTCTCATGATCGGTTAAGTCCCCAGCGGTATGGTGGAGTTACTCTGACAATCTGCCTATGGTTTTATCTCCTTTGTCCCCTCTTTTGACTCCACCCTGTAGAGTGCAAAGAAATCAATAAAAATTGATTTTACAAGGCAGGAAAAGGAGGTTAGAATTCAGGGGAAGGACCAGGGGAAGACAGAGACGGAGAGGCACTCGCAGAGAGGTGAAAGACCCCAAGCATAATACGTATGTGCTGGCACGGAGAAAGGTCAACAACATGAACCTGTCTGTAACAACAGATTATTAGCTGTCTTGCACTCATAGTGGCGAGATCGTATATAAAAAAAAAAGGAGAATAATGGCAGGTGTAAACAAACAATAAAAAATGTGTAAAATGACAAGTACCAGAGCTTCTTGAAGAAAAGAAAAAATAAACAGGTTTTCTGCACATTTAGCTCATAAAAGCTTCTTCCTGTTTAATTTTTGCTTCTAGTTAGGAATAATTTAGAAGAACTCGTGAATTTTTATGGCAAATAACATACATCTAGGTGGAGCCTGCTTTACTTTCACACTGCTTGTTTATTAGTTGTTGGTTTTTTTTTCACTGTCAACCTTCTGAGAGATATGTTCAAAGGAGAGTAAGAAAGCATCAGGCTCTCACTGCACAAAGGAAGAGCTGTTTGATTTCTGTCGAAGGATCCGTCTGGGGTCCAGTGGGTCAGCGTGGCTGACAGCTTAGAGATTGATAGTTGAGATCTTTCCCAGGCGGAACAGTGTTGGACAGCATGACCAGTGATCCAAGACACCAGCGAAACAGGGCGGAGGTGATGCGGCTGCAGATGCATTATATCCCACAGTGAAGGGTGTGTGTTTGTGTGTGTTGTATGTGTGTGTGTGTGTGTGTGTGTGTGTGTGTGTGTGTGTGTGTGTGTGTTGTCTTTTACTGAAGTCCACTTCTTCCCACCATCATCAGGACTGCTGAACTGTGCTCAGTACTTGAAGACTTAAATGTAAAGCACTGGGAAGCCATCAGTCTCAAGATTGGTGAATTTATATGGTAAATAAGCTACTTATTCACTTTTTCATTCCTCATTTTTTTTTTTTTTTTTGTATTGAATATATATATTTTTTATCATTCCCTGCTGTCATTTCCTTTCCTTCCTTATCTTGTGTTTTCAGACAAAGCAAATACCCCAAGATAGGACTGAGATAAATCGCCACTCTTTGAGATTTTGATCAGAACCGTCCAAACAATAGGCTGATTTTTAATATAGATGTGGGCACCCATGGGCAGCCAATCACAAAACTGCTGGGGTGTTACTTTTTCCTGTTTTTCTTCACTGTTAAAGGAATTATTTGTTCAGCATCACAACAGCTTCTTTAGAAGCGGAGACGGGCCATAAGGCTTTGGCCCAACTCACTTTGAGATGCATCCAGCCAAACCTTAAAGCTGGGAATGTACTTCATACAATCTATTCAATAAGACATAAAAATTTGCTCTTCAAATACACACTTGGTCAGTCATTTAGATGCACATACAAATGATTTAGATTTATTTTTAAGATCAACAGTATAGATTAGTATGTCAGAAACCTATAAATCCCTTGAGTTTGCAGCAAACGGACAGACTGTGCAGTAAATATCCAATTTTTCTGTTGCTATGGCTGTCTGAGCAGACGTGTAATGACCCTTTATACAGTGTAGGTGATTTCCGCTGACGGCACTTTTTATGTCATCACAATTACCCTGATAGCCTGTTTTTTATGTTTGGCTGTGTGGTGGAGGAGAAGAAAAGCAAGAACCTATCAGTGAATGAGAGTGCTTCTGTTGCAGTTATGAATACATGGATTTTCATTATGTCTTTACAAAAGCAGTAAAAAAAAAAAAAAGATTAGGCATGTGGCATATTTCTTGAAAGAGAGAATACAGATTTGTGTAATAATGGGAACTCTACTTTTCCCAGAGGATAAAGAGTTGGAGATGGATGAAATCTTAGATTTGTGAAAGGCTTTGGAGCATGGTAATCATTGCCATTAGCTGTACTTGGAGATTTTAAACACAAAGAAAGAAAATCTTCCAGAGAGTACTCCTGCCTAAGTGCTTCTCTTTTGTTTTGTTTTTTTCAGCTTTTTCTATGATTAGGGTTTGTTTGTGTGTGTTTTTGTTAAGGTTTTGTTTTATTTTGTTTGTGTGTGTGTATAGTTGTCATCCACCTGTACTTTTGATCTCTGGTCCTTCAGTCATTTTTACCAGTTGATATATTGACAATTAGCAAATTGAATTTTGCAATGAATTTAAAGATATGCTATTGGTTTGGAATCTGACCACACTGTTGGATATTTTTGGGTTTGAATTTGTCATTGAAATGAATTAAATGTGACTGTGAGAAGGTTTAATTGGCGTTCCATTCAAAACATGGCACGAGTTTGTGTGAAACAACCTTTAAAACGCACACAATTTACTAACCCATTTACTAATTTAAAGTCAAAAAGTGGAAAATAACAAATCCATAGTCTTAGAAGTCAGTAGGTTATAAAAAGAACCAATTAAAAACAGCAAAAAGGATGGCGCAACGTGATTATGTATGTGTTGCCCTTGAGGTATATTGCACTTGTCTATCAGGTGTGTGCATGCATGTTTTATGAATTCAGTGGAGAGCTCTTGGGAAGAAGCTGTTTTTCATTCTGTTCGCTCCAATGTTTCTCAGCCAGCCCAACAGAAGGATGGTGAGCAGGTAGAGTCCACAGCAAGAGGACTTCTCAAAGATGTTAAAGACACATTTTAGTAGAACCTCTTGCAAACTTCAGTCTGGTGCTAGCAGAGAGTTGTCTGTTTTTCCATCAGTTGAACAAATTCATCCTCTCTGCTGGACTGTAACTCGGTTATGAGCATCAAAACAGATGCTGGATCCATTTGTTATTGAAGTAGAAAAATTCAAGAAGAATAGGAAGAATTACAATGCATCTGTATGAGGAAATAAGCTCAGTCAAATCAACAAGTGCCTCAGGAAGCTGGAGATCAAAGAGTCCAAGACACAAAACATACAACAATAATTTGATATTTATTTTCACTTTTGTTCTTAGAACTGCTAGATGTATTAGTAGAGCTGGAAAAGAGATTCAACATGACTTTAATATTGCACATTTCCACAAGAACAAACAGCTTGAAGGAACCGTTATTTAAAAAGGAACAGGGCTCATGAATCCTCTTTAACATGATACATGGTTTCATGAGCACAGCAGCTAATACGAATATAAAGCCAGATGCCTCCCATAAGCTGCTTCACCATTATTTATTTATGAATGAATATTCTCCAGCAGCACTAATATGTCCCCGGGCCTTGGGAAATGGGCTAATATATGTGTTAAGCACGGTCTTGGATTCTTTATTGCCTGTCAAATCTATAAAAGTACCGCTTTGTCTTGGGGTTTATTTCTTTTTCCCTTTTGGCCCCAAACAACATGGAGAAACTGCACAAGTGGATGTTTAGTTAAAAGATAAAAATAAATAAATAAATGCATTGTTTATTAGTAGCCCAACTTACCACTTTGTACAAAGTGAAATTAACATTTGCGGATATTTCTTGCCAGCAGAAATGTAAATGACTTCATCTGCCTTCGAATCAGAGCAAATCACACGTTTAATGAAAATAGAGCAGCTTTATGACAAAGATTTATCTTTTTTTTACTTCTTAATGACTCTGGTGTGGATGCTCCCTCTTCGCTCAGGTACTTTCATCAGCAACAAAAGATTGTGCTTTGAAGTGTGCTGACTGTAACACGCGTTTCAAGTGGAAATGTTCTTCTTCAGCAGAGATGGGAAGCTGGTCGGGGTGGATGAAAGATAAATCAAGCTAAATACAGGACAATGCAGGAATAAAGATGGTTACGGTTTGTTTGAGACTATGAGGGTTTGCTTTTCAGCAGAACAATATAGGAAAAAAAAAATATATATATATATCATATGTCAGAATGGCCCAGTTAAAGTCCAGACCCAAATGGAATGACTAAACTGTGACAGGACTTGAAAATTACTGTGTGGAGGTTCTCCTTCCAAGCAAGGAGGTCTTGCAAAGCTGGTTAAAAAAATAAATAAATAAAAAACATGTACTCCTGGGATTAGAACAATAGATGGCTCTCCATCATGTTCACTCAGTTTGTTGCTGAATTTTATAAAATGTGGAAAGGTTCAAGCGATATTAATGATCCTCAAATCACCAGAAGTGCTCATTTATTCAGCTATAAGATTTCTGTGTATCCTTGATGCAAAAAAAAAAAAAAAAATAAGCAGAATCGTTAGCACACACTTATGCAATGGACAAAGTCATAGAGATTTCAAAAGTATTTACTTTTCGCCATTTGTCTGGAGAGAAGATGCAACCACAGACTGCATTTGTGCAATTTCCCCACAAGTCAAATTTCACTGTCACCTAATGGCTTTCTGTCACATTCACAATATTTTTTTTGTTAAAAAGCCAGCTTCCCCTCTCTTCTAATTAACTGCAAGAATAGACCCTATCACATTCCCCAGAGTACCCTTTCCACCAATGAGAATAACAATGAACCTCACAGAATGAATTATATATCACCCTATGCTCTAAAGAATAATTGCACCACTTTTGTACACAGAAAATCTTGGTGGCCACTCACTGCACTTTTGAGCTATTTTGAGGGGCCAACAAAGATATTTAACGAGTGTTCGCCAAGTGCATCAACTTTGCTTAAAAGGAGAGCAGCACCCTTATACAAAGCATTGCTTCTTCTGCGTTTATTATGCTTTAAGTTTCAAGACAGATGTGGGTTTTTTTTGTTTGTTTGTTTTGATGTTACCTGCATATTTCTTATATTTGCAAATGTGTTTATACCCACTGGACTTTTTTCTGGTTTGTGGTTCTACAAAGATTGTAAGCAATAAACCAATGCATAGTAGACACAACTTTAAAAGGAAAGGGGGGATGGGTTTAATTTTTTTTTTGGAGATATTAAATTAAAGAATACTGAACGCAAAACCATTTAAAGTTTTTTTAGGTTTATAAAATTAAATCAAAGCTGAGTGCTCTATATTGAACTTTGTTGGTAGCACACATGAGCCTTAAAAGTGACGTTTGAACCTTTTATTTCCTTTTAAGCTTGTACAGACAGCTTTTGTTTTGTCCTCATCAGCATCACCGGTTTGTCAGCAAGCAAATATCCTTTAGCAGTGACGTCTTTGCAAAACCCCCAAAAAGTTTTCCAGACAGACACCCTTGGCCTCTTTTCATTCCTTAGTGCAACCTAAGTTAGTCTCAAGGGCAGTGGGCTGAGATTCTGTTGTCAGGAAGATAAGGAGCTGGGACCGCTGTACTGTCCGCTTGCAAGGAGCCTGAAATCCGGGGAGTGGAAGATACACATTCCCTAATCGACCTGAAAGAGAAAAATCCTTTACATTTCATGATGTGAAGGTAGAGGCAGAGGTCAGAAGGAGCAGTGTTGAGCAGGTCACTTTGAAAATTAAACTGCTTACGAATAAACCCCAGTTAATTCACTTAGAATATACTAATTGTATAACAAGTAAAATCACTTTATCAAGAATATGTACTTGCATTTAGTTATTAGTTCAGCTTAGTTAACTTTGAATACATTCACAGCAGTTTGGATTTTAGGGTCTTGCAGGCTCGAAGCAAATGAAGTTCCAGATAACCTGGTGTCACTGTAAATGTAGAAAGCAAAGCAACAGTTCTCTGAAATGAGCCAAACCCATATTTCCTCCCAAAGAGATGTTTAAAAGAATGGCTTAGCCACGTATCCATCCATCCATACATGCATACATAGGAAGATGCAAAATAGATGTTGAGCCAAACTTTAATAAAACATTTTCTGAAAAATATTCTGTCCTTGACTACTTTTTTCACATTTTTTCTGGGAAGGCAAAACATTTACATCATCTATTATTTTTTATTTTTTTTATTTATGCTTTCATCAATTTGTTTCATCCACAAAAGGAAGAATGAAACTGAATATTTAGATTCCATATTAACATATTTACAATGGTGTGAAAATGTGAAATATAACGGAAGTTTTGATAGAATGAACAGCAGTATTCACCTTTTAAAAGTAACATTCTCAACACATATATAAGCTGTGTTTTATCCCCTTCAGTTTTCATTTTCCTTATTTATGTTATTTATGGCATTTTACAAAAGAGAACAGCTTCTTGCCCTGACGTGATTCATGCCCTGGATGTGAGCGTTTATCAGTTTTACCGATCCAAATTGTCCTCAAGAACTCATTTTGCCATTGCTCTAAGGGATGACATGAAACCCTCAACAACTGGTGAACATTCAGTGCAGCTGGCTCTTCATAAAGGAAGAAATGTCAGCCTTGACTTTAAGGCAAACTCCTTAAGTCTACCTCTATAATTATGACGTGAGGAAAGTCATTAATGAATAAAATATCAAACTCTGCCTCCAGTGTGTAAACTTGAAAACCCCATGGCGACTTATGATGAGGATCTTAAAACTTCTACTTTCATGCATTTTTAATCAGTGGTAAAATAAAGTGAGAGGGAAAGAAAACAGACCAAAGTGAACTTCATGAAAAAGAAAGTATTTGCATGCCATACAGAAGCAATTTACAGCATTTTACTGTGGCTGAAATCCAGCAGCTTCCTTGGGCGCCTCTTTTATTTTTATACGAGACTCAGTGAGTGTAATGAATCATAGTTAAGACCAAACTGCAGTGTAAGCTTGCTGTTTAATAAACAGCCACAAACTCATTGCTTTTATTCCTTAAGAACGTCACTGTGTTAGATTACATTGCACCATGTCCAGAGTTTTCCCAGTTATTCCTCTCTGATTTTTTTCCCTCTCATTCCTAGCCTCAAAACTTAAAAAAAACAAAACAAAACAACAAAAGAAAAAACAACCATCAGCAGACCCAAGGAGTTATGCTTTGGAATGTGAATACACTGACCTTGGCTGGTGTTATCCTCTCGAGCGCTGAGGTTCTCGGTGGCTGAAGGCAGGAATTTAATCACTGCATTCTTTTTGTCTCTGAAACAGGTTCAAGCTGACATTCTGGTGAAGGACGAGATATGTTTGGGGAGAGTTATCAGGGCCTACGCAGAAGCAGAACAAATTTAGTCTCCCTTGACTGTTTCATTCATCACCAGATGATGGATATTTATATCTCGTGCTGACATGGAAACATTCTTCTTAATTCTTCTTCCAGCGTCTGCCAGTAGTGTCAGAGCAGTGAGTCAGAATGGGGTTACCTTATTGATTAGTGAGCAACATCCATATTACTTTACTTCTCTATGTCTGCAGTTTTTTTTTTCATTTTTTGACACATTTAATTATTTTAAATTTATTACATACTTTAAACATTGCTGTGAATGAGTATTGGCTTATTTTGTTGCACATTTGTTTAAAGACAAACTTTATGTTTTCTTCTCAAAATCCCTTTAGAATAGGACTTGCTGCTTTGCAAAATCTTTTAGCCTGCTTCCTTCTGTCAGAAACCTTTAATTTTATTATTATTGTTATTTTTAATTCAACAATTCTTGCAGTGATTGTGAAATTGAACTCTTTATGACTAATTGCAGGTAATTCATTATTTAAAGGTGTGTGTTAAATTATTTTACAATAGATCAGTTGTTTTTTTTCCCCATTAGATAGTCTAAATTATTTGAAAGTTGAACATTTGGAAACATGACCAACACGGACTGAATAACTTTAATCACTTCGACTGCTGCCACTGATAAAACGACAGTCAGACTACAATTCTAAAAAATCAATGCAGAACATCAACTTCTTCTTCTATTTGCTGATTGGCCCTGTCAAAAATCGAGTGGAGACAAGGGGAGAAAGCCAAGTCTATGCTGGAAGGGTTATTTTTTTTCCAGTGGAGTTGCACAGGAAGGCAATCACCAGGCTAGTGTCACACATAACTATTACTCTCCCAAACTAATTTTAGGTTATTAATGAAATCCAAACAATTTGATCTTTTTAAGAAGTTAAATGTAAAACAATAGATGGTAATATATTTCAAGCATTGCCTTTATGTCCTTTACAGTCAACAACAGTGACCCTTACTATCAATAAATCTGTGTAAGGGTTTGCTTACATTTGCATAATTGAGGATCTTGATACTATGGAGATAATCCACATCATTCTCACTTTAAATTAAGCACATGCTGATGTCCTCTGCATCTTTTTGTTTTGCCACACTAACAGAGAGCATTTTTACTACTGGAGTGCAGTAATCAGCCTGTGTGAGTAGCAGTAGAAGTAAACATGGGAAGAAAAGCATTACAGTACAGTGCTTGCTTATAAATACATAATGAATATTGCCCTGGGTCAGGAAGTCAGTGGGAGAGGGATTGAGAATGGTAGACACCTGACAAATTTACTGTTTTTCACCTTCATTAGGCTTTTTCCTTTCTTTCTACATACCAATGTTTTCTTTTACATCAAACATTCTTAATTAATGTTTGATAAAAATCTCAGAGTTTATTCTAGAAAGAATCACTTTCTACTTTGCCATTCTGACTCGCTCTAAAATAGTTCACCTGAAACTGGAAAATAGTTGATTTTGGTCTTTCCATTAAAAATCAAGGTAAGCCCTTCCTCAAAGATAAGATCAGCAAATTTTTCTGAACTGCAACATTTGGATAACAGAAGTAACAAAAATAAAAAATCTATCAACATATACCGGTTGCCATAAGTCATCACTCATTTCATATGCTGCCTTTGAAGATTTTCTTTGGTTTATGACCTGATGCTGATGAAGGCCACAAGCAGAGATGTGTTGATTAAAATTTTTATTTAATTGGTTTGCCAGTTACCTTATGCAGAAGTTAGACTTAACCAGCATTTAAACAGCAAGTAATTAAGTATTTCATAGTTTTTTCAGTTAATAGAAGTTTATATTTACAGACCTCCATCATAGTCACAATTTAAAAAAGATATACATGTCATGATAATGCTAAATATTTACTATACTAATAGGTTATAATGCTATTTTACCTGCAAATTGTTGTTTACTCAAGTTTGTATTTTAAACATGCCTCATGTTCACTTAAAAAGCATTATGTGTACAATGTGGATATTGGTTTCTTTTCAAGAACTTTCTTCCCAGTTCCCATTTTGCTTTGACAAAATGATAAAGGGAACTTGCTTATTTAGCACTCCAATGTGTCTCCATGAGCTTGATATAATCAGATTGTGTTTAATTTTTTCATGAGTGTGAAACAGCTCTGTAGCGTGTTGCATCCACCAGCTGCTCATCTCATCTCATATTTGGCGCGAGAATCAATCACGGCTCTGGACGTGACGTGTCGCCAATTGCAAACACACAGAGATGCATGCTGAACATTGTGGCTCTTGCTTTTCACAGCTCACTGAAGCATTAGGTTTTTTCTCTGGCAAAATTCATGGAGGAGAAATGACTGGTCGAGATGATCCAGCTTGGTCAACTTTGATGTCTGGAACAGCTGCACAGAAATACCATAATAAGTTATTTTTGCTCAATTGCAGACCTGCATTAGCTTATTGGGAGAACTGGGAGCATTCCCAGTGGGTTGCCTGGATAAAGTAAAGTTTAAGTCAGTAATTGGATGAAAACAGAAGAGACAGCCTGGAGTCCAAGTTTTTGCACAACCTTCTGTAACCAACACTAACTCTGCAGCAAAGTTTTATGTGTGGCATGTTGACCATACCCAGGTATTCACAGACCACATGCTTTTATACATTTTGTCTTGTGTCATTATTTATGTGATTTCCTGCATTTTGAATGTTAATGGGGTGGCAGAGGTAACCTGGTTTTATTTAGTTTTATTAGAAATACCTTATTATTAATTTACTTTCATCTGCCTTTTTATTCACTGTTTTTGGGTCTTATATCCAACCCCAATAGGATGATATATGATTAGCTAACCATGTAGCTTATTTTTCCATTATTATGACAGGCTTTATTTAGCATCAGAAATATAATGACAACTGTGCTAGTAAGTAAAATTGGACTGCACTTTAATACAGAACAGGAAGACCAAAAAGCATGCAAACATTCTAAATTACGGTTTCATAACTATATTTTTGTAGGGCTTGTGGATGACAGCATCTTTTTTATTGCTTGAACCGTGAGTCAGTTACTCAGTAAGTCCACATCACCATGCAGAGTAATTAATCTATTCAGAATGCTATAACAATTACCAGGCTGATCCTTTCACAAGGCGGCAGCGGGTTGGAGCATACTTAGATTTCCAAGCTGAAAATCCTTTCGACGTGTTTAAAATATCAAGCAGCTCAAAACTTGCATCGACTGCATGTTTTTTCAAGCAAAGACTTACTTAAGTTGAATTAAATAACAGCAGGACTATATCATATAGGATTTATTTTTCAACTTCCAACTGATTTTTTTTGTTTGTTTTGAAGTTCTTTAAATCTAACTCTTCCTCCCCTTATCTCTCATTACTTCTGTTTTTATAGTGTTGGATCATAAGACAATTCCTTGCTCAGCAGCAATGGATGATTTGATCCTCACTCTGTGCTGCGATAAAAAGGACAGCTGAGTATATAAGATCCCCACAGCTTTACCCACACACAAAGTGATGGATTTTTGCAGCCATCCATGAGAGGAAAAGCAAAGATACATTGTTAGACTACAGCTGACAGGCCTTGCTTTGTTTGTCCAAATATTGGCAACACAAAGTAATGAATACTAATAAAGATCTTATGCATGGATAGATAAAACATTTCCCATTATCCTGTTGGTCTTGGTTTATATCTTTAATTTGTTCAGATGCCAGAAGATTTGGAGCATTTTTTACATAGTTTTGATCTGATACAAAGTTATGCAACTTCTGTCCTTTGGAAGTGATGCATCAACACAAGCAATCTTAGTTCTTTAGCTGGGATTGTGGAAATTATTTAAATTCCAAGAATTTGCAAACGACCTCCATAAACTTGAATTTTTACAGGGAAAATTGACACATCTGTCACTAAGATGTTTATTTCTCTTTATTTCTGTAAAAAGCAAAAGTAGTGGCTGTTTGTGCAGGCATGGAAAGAGCAACTTGCTCGTGCCACTCCCCAAGGAGCACAAGCCACTTTAAAATAAAATTGACATGAAAGGATGTTTGGATCAAAATCCCAAAAGTCTACATAATGTTTTCTGTTTGCGCTTTTGCTCAACTGGTTATCATTTTTTGTGAGTCTTAATAGGAAAAGAATAAAAATTGCACTGATGTTGCATCAGACATGAAAAGAAGCACACACCCTTGGTCCTGGGATGCACATGTTGGTTCTAATTTTTGTGCAACAGAAAAGAGCTTCATGTCTACAAGACTGCTGGTTTGTTAAAGAGATGGCTGCCTTAATAATGAATGAAAGCAGACAGTTAATTTAAGGCGTGTGGCTTGAAGCTCCTGAAAATCATGTCTAAAAGGAGGCCACATCAAGATTGGTTACAGTCAACAGTTCTTATGATTTATTATGAGTATAGTTGTTATTGATCTGAGCTCAACTCTAGTCGTATGTTTTGTAAAATGCAACATTTTCACAATAGTTGTCCATGTTTTAATTATTGCAAAAATCTGTGACATCGTAGGTACGATGATCCAAAAGATACATAGTCTTGCCTTTATGTGCCTCCAAAGACTAATGTCTTTGAGAACATCAATGAGCAAGCTTCATAATTCTCATAAATTATAAAAGAAAATGTTGCTGATATTTTCTACAATACCGTGCACGCATCTCTTGAAAGTAAGACATGAAACATCGATGAAAAAAGAGCCTCAACCTCCTAGACATAGTTTATTAAAGAGCTCTTCTTTGCCCCAGTTTTCTGCTCCCTTCTTTAATTTCAGTTTCGCTCAAATAAAGGTGAGCTGAGGATATGCGCGAATGTTTCTGAGGTTAGAGACCTATCTGCCGTCACCCTTCATCCTCCCAGTGAAGAACTTATCTTTTGGGCATGTTATTTTCCTGACGCTTGCTGCATCTTTAATGTAGTATTGAAGCCAAATCCGCCATGGACAAAATAAGTCTTCTCTCGTCATCTGCAGCCATAAACAGACAAAACAGATGGATGCAATCTATGATTGATGTCAATTATTTGAAAAACAGCATGGAATAAACATATTTAGTCTTGCGCTTGCCATATGCCACATTTCTTTTTCTTTCCAAAAGTTGCCAACATCTGGAAAGCTTTTTCAATTGTAGCTGTGAAAGGATGCCAAATTGAATGCGCTTACAATCAGAACTTATTGAAGTTATTAGTGGTGCATAGATCTTCATTGTACTACAGGTTGTTGGCAAAAAAGAGGAATAATGTTTAAAATGTAGGCAAGATTGTAATTTTTACCTACACATCCTGTAGCATGATGATGATTATCCCTTCTCTCAGAAAATAGATCCTGCTGACCATGGTCAGACTGTTGTTCTGCAGGGTTGTGAAATGAATGGTTTATCTCTAATATGTAGTATTAATTAAGATGGCGATACCACCTGGGGCTTTTACTTATCCAAGATCAGGGCGAGGAAATCCAGGAGAAAAATCCCAGACAAATTCTCAGACAGCCAAACTCCAATGAGCCCCTCAGCGGTTCAACAATGACAAAACAAAGATCAGATGTCCTGTTCCTGGTGTTTATCCATATTTTGGTGTTTATCTGATTTTGACAGTCTTCCAAAGAGACTGAGAAACATTATTCCTTGATATATTAAAAAATATGTTCATCATTCACAGTCATCCATTCTGCAAGAGCTTTGGTTGTGTTTATTGTGGCTCTGAAAAGAACTGATAACAGAACGATGGCTCTACAACAGCCCTAGCATTAGCCATTCCAGAAATACGTCACTGCTTCTTGTTTTAAAAGTTGAGTAACAGCCTTTAGGCTCTGTGAACTTAAGCTGGAATTGGTGTAGCTTAAAATCATCAAGAATTTATTACTGATTCTGGCTCTAATAGAGTTTTTTTTTAATAATACAACATTCTGACTTTAACTCACCTCTGTTGTCCAGTTTACATCTATATCTATGATATTACATGATAATTCGAATGAGTAGTTATGTTGTATACCCCTCCTTCTCTTGGTTGCTCTGAGGTTTATAGCCTAGTTAAAATGCCTGTCCACCATTCGTAGTATGAAGATTAATTTTTAGGCTGGAGGCAAAGTGTCAAGAGTTGTCTGTCTCTATCAAGGCTACCTGAGAGAAGGCTCACTGTGCATAACAAAGTGGCCAGTGAACTTTCTTCGCACTCGCTTAGAGTGAGTGATGCCAGTCTGTAAAAGAAGGAAGCACTGGTTGAAAAAATACAAATAACACTTACGCTCATCATTCATGCTACATGTCACTTCACTTGTGCAATCAGATGTGTGAAACCAGGACGCAAATGAGCAGCTTGTGTGTGGTTGGTGTGCAGGAAAAGAGCGACTGTCTGATTCCAACGGCAAAGCCTTCTAATTGTTTTAGCAAACCAGTTTGTGCTGTAACATCTAAATATTCAGTGTCACTTTGCTTTATCTGTAGTCACAGAGGACATATTTTAAACCACGATCAGGCAGCTCTATGTTAACCAATACACCTTTCTTAGTCTTGTGCACCTCACACACATATTTTTGATCAGCAGCTGTAGGTTGATATATCGAGTTAGCATTTTGTTCAATTAGAAAATTTCCATTCAGAGCAACAACAGCGATTATTTTGGTGAACAGCTTGTGGAGATTATTTGACTTCTCCAGGCTGTCTAAATCTGTGAGTTTTCCAGTGTCTCCTTGTTGTTGTACTTAAGAGCCATTTTACCCCACATCCCAAGAAAATATTCAACACAATTCATCACACTATCAACATCACATTGGGCTATGGAAATCGATACACAATAATTCCGTGTACTGTTAATAAGACTGAAACTTAAGTGCACAAAAGAAGCTTTTCAAATTTTCGACTCAACCAGCTCTTTCCAGAGTTTTATATATCTCAAGGAAATCTTTCAACCTGTCCAGCGATCTTCACTCCTCGCAGCTTCTTTGTACTGTGTACATCTTTTGTGTATCAGTTGTAGACCTATGAATGTGTGTCCTAAAATATTATGTATGCTAGTAGGTTGTTGGGATGATTCTAAGAGCTAACAGAGCCTTATGTAAATAAAGCTAGAGCTTTGCCCACATTCTCTTCAGAATGTTGAGGCTGTTCCCAGTGTGTGTTGGACTCAATCCAGATTGGCTCTTGTTGCCTAATCTGGACTGGATTCAAAGGCTTGGTCATAGAAAGAAAGATTCCCTTTTGGAAACCTTAGAGTCTTATCTTGACTTTTTGCAACTGACATGGTTCTGTTGGTTTCTTTATAACCTTCAGTATATCCTGGAGCAATTCATGCAAAGTGATTGGGATGAGACTGAGCTCCTTTTAAAGACATATATATATATTTTTTCCCCAAAAAAACCTAATTTACTTGAACTTTCGTTTTTGTGAGCATTCCCACTGTGAGGTCCAAAACAGGGCTAAGAGGAAAACTCCTCCCACTGCAGCAGCATTGACCAAGATCTGCTGCAGAGACTGAAGAGAGACTCCCATTATAAAATAAAAGCCATCATTTTTCACTTCTCCACAATTTTACATTTAACTATCATATTTAGCTATACCAAATTTTAAATAGATTTTGCTTACACTATCTCTGCCTCAAGTATTGAAGTTTAAGTGTCACGGTGTCTTGCTCATGAGTGATAAATAATGTGTTTTTACATTTTTTAATTTGATGTACATTTAAAACGTATAGAAACAGCAATTCAAAAGATACATTTTCAGTTGCCACAAAGACCTTTGATGTATGTGTTTAGTTAAAACATATTTCAACTAAAAACTGTGGAAGAATTCAGAAATTCTTCAGGAAAACAATTGATATACCTGTATAAGTCATGACCTTAACTGAGCAATAACGCAGGTTGCAGCCACATTTAAAGTTACCAGGAAGAGTCACCCTTTTTAAGTATATAGATATTGTAGAAGTAAAGTTGGAGATCTTTTGGATTAAAACACGTCAGGGATGAATAGATGATTCCCAAAACAAATCACTGTCACAGTTTTATGTATTCACAAGAACTCGTCCTTCACTCTGTATTTTTAAAAAGCAAGGGAATGATTGGTAATGAATTTGGAACATGCTCCCATTACAATGAAAATAGTAAGGCTAACTTTCTTAATGTTTCTCATATTGTGCATAAATCTGTTGTGATGCATATTGTGTTGTAAGGCAGGTGTTCACTTCTTGCTTTATGTTGCTCGACAACAGCCTTAATTTTACTATTGGAGTGTTTAGTCAAAACAACACTGTATTTCAATGTCATGCATTTTGCTACACGGCCTTAAGTATGAAAAACTGATGCTTTAAGATTCCCAGGCACGGCTCTAAATTAATCCCCATGGAGCCATTTGCACTCCGTCAATTCAAAAAATGTATACCTCGTCTCTCAGTAACGGATGGCTGTTAAAGAGCAAATGGCTTCATAATTGTAGAAGAGTCCCTGCAGGTATTGTACTTTACAGTCAGTAATGCATTGTACTTTTCTTGGCATTGATATTAGAATCACATTTCAAGGCAGGTTGTTTGAAACATTTCTTAGGAAAGCCTGAAGCATAAATATTCTTTGAACATGTAAGATCAATTGTCTCCAGTGATCAAAAACTACAGCGCCACAATGATTCCTTTTGAAGTTTTATGCAGGGCTGCTGAAGGCTTTTCATTTCAAACATTGCTGATTCTGTGACATTTCATGACCCCTACCGCGCATTATCACTTTTAATCTGTTTTAGATTTATGAGCAGCATCTCACAAACAGCAACACCTGTCCATTATTCGACACTGCAATGTTTTGCATAATATGACATCATAGAAAAAGTCCATTAATTTAAAGTAGTTGATACAAGATACATAAATACTGCAAAGAGAGGGATTAAATAAGACTCAACGTTTTCTATTGTCAGTCAGTACAAAGTTACCAAAGTTGTTTACATTTTCTTAATGCCAGTATACGGACAGATAGATTTTTTTAGCTTTTAATTTTAATTCCTATATCTATATTAATTTATTTCCTTCAAATTTAAAATAATTGCTAGTTTACTGTGATTTTGGCCCATTTCTTCTGTACTGCTGTAACCAAGTCAGAGTTCTTTGCTTATAAAGTGTTTCACTTGCACTGAAAAATAGGTCTCTAATTTGCGGTAAAATATGGGCTGTTGCCAGAATTTTCCTGTACAGGTACAGGAAAATCTGTATATTAATATGGATTTTACCGTATAAATATGATAGAATCCATATTTTACACAGTAAATTCAGTGAAACTACAGCTGCCGGTATTTATTATTATTTTAAATTAGAGACGTTTCTTTTCACAGTGTGTGGCGTGCTCATACATTTTCTGTGGGATCATGGCTTCTGATGATCACCCCAAAACACTTAACATTTAGCTAGAAGTAGAAAAAGCAGAGTTAAAGGATTTAAAACATCTGTGTGTACTCTCTATATAATGTGTTTCACTTAGTGAATTGAGTTACACAAAAAAATTACATTTTTAATGCTATTCTTATTTACTGAATATGACTGTGTAACAATGCTAAAAAATATCTTCTGCATGACTTCTTAGCATTTTTTCTGGAAGTGCTCCTGTCTCATCCCTCCCACATTCAACTCTTTCCTTTCACTCTTTTGACCCTCCTTCCCCTCTTCAACCTTATGGCTTAATATTTCCACAGTAACAAAAATAAATAATGTTGATGATGCTAGAACAAAGGCAGTGGAAGAAAAAAGTGAACTCAACATCCAAATATGATAATACAAATAAGAAAAACAAAAACAAGGCACTGAAATACGTTGTTTCTTTTTTTAAGGCTGTACATATGTGATATTTAGCTTTTTTTCTTTGCGCTCTTTTAGGTGGCAACTCCTCAGCATCTTTATCTCTATCTGCATCCTTATCTCCTCTGTGACTAAATCATTTTCTTAAGGACAGTCATGGAACTGTCACGCTTATCATTCTCAGTTTCACTGAGATACTGTAAAGGATTGAAAATAAAAATGTTGTAAAATGCTCCTAAAGTGAGCTTGAGTTTAAAATTTGAACTGCTATCTTAGCCCTTATCACTAATTGATGTTAATATTCCTTATTAACTGTAAAAAAGAGATGGTCTTAAATGACTGTTAATTCATTAGTGAGGTGCTATGCATGACTGGCTCTGTGGGTTTGAGGTAATGTCTTGTGAACTTACACGTTAAGTTCAGGTCTCTTTTTCCTCCACAGCCAAGATGAGAAATGTAGGAGCTATACTTGATTCCTGTTTGTACTTTGACTTGCATATTATCTATTGCTCACACCAGTACTTCTCGACTAAGAAGTGTTTCTAAAATATGAAAATGTGATTTTTCCTGGCAGCTTCAGGGAAACGCATAAATGTACTGGTGTCATAATTCTGATTGTAATATCCAGGTTGTGCAAATCATCAATTTCACAACTAGCTATTCACATCCATCACCCAGACTTTGCCCGAAACCCAGAAAATGAACCTATGTCACAACTACTTTACACCGACTTTTAATAGATGTTAGAAGTATGTTTACCCACCTATGGATTCTTGATTTTCTCTCTGCTTTTCATAAAAAATACTGCTGTTTGTAGCCTTCAATTCTAACCTTGGAATACAGTTTTTGTGTCTCACATTTATAGTTAAAACCAAGGAAGACAGAGTCTTGTGGCTCCACAGCTCTGGAAAGGTTTCCCTCATAAACTTTGTTTTGCTGACTCCAGTTGACAGTCTTTTGCTGTCAGGCTTGTAAGTTATGATTTTATCGTAAATCTTTTTATTTGGGTTGCACTGTTTGTAACTTCATTTCACATGTACTGCACAGCACTTTCCGACTGTCTGGGAGAGGCACTTTATAAACTTACTTAATTACTTGAGACTTGCTTACAGTGGTCGCTCTGTGAGATGCAGAGCTTGGTGTGACACCCATAATGAACTGGCAAGTTTACAAATGACATGAAGAAAACTGCCCCATTTTGAAAATTCAGTACCTTGTAATGAACAATGTGCATGAAACATACATAGCAGTATGATATGTGTTGTTTGTATGGTGTGGTGTTTTCTAATTTTAATATAAAGATGTGGATTAAGTCTGCATTGTTTCTGTTTAAGGTCATGATCATGATCATGATACTGGGAAATGAAACAATGCATATCCTACATCTTTTGTGCATTAAAAAAGCAAAAAATATTCAACATTTTAGTCATATTTAGTAATTTAACTGAAATACTCTGGGATTATTAGAAAAAAAAAAAAACATTGGCAAGTACAGAAACTCAAAAATCCTTTTCCCAGGAATGATTGATTTGGTTTATAAGTAGTGGTTGAACTGTTATTTTTAAATCTTGCACCAAAGATTTTAGATAAAACAAAACTTTAGGACATTATGCAAAAAAAATAATAAAATAAAATACAATAAAAATGCTTGAATAAAAATGCAGTGTTTGGCTTGTGAGATGACTTTGATGTTGCAGCTGCTGTCTGAAGACTGACAGCATCAGCATTTCCGTGTTTAACATCTCATTATGCTGAGTTTAAACCTGCAGTATTATTTGTGACAGGCCTGGCTGGTCAGCTCAAGGAGAATTTAAACTGGCAGCTTTTTAAAAATGAGATCTGACAATGCAATCCTGTGCAAAATAGGGGTCAATGAGAATTTCAAACTGAGCTCCTTTTTTCCCCCCACTAATCCACCCCAAATAGCAGTGAGTTAAAATGCAGTTCCTGTTGACCTAACATAGTGTTTCTTTTAAGGTGCCGATCAGGCCGTCTCTGCAGAGATAGGTGTGACCTTTACATGATGAACCATGTGGGGGTGCAGTTCTGACATATCATTTTGTCTCGGCAGTCTATGCCAAAGAGGCTCTGCTCTGTTCTGTGCAAGAATGCATGACAGAGTTCTGGGATTTTTGAAATGCCACTATCCATTTTCAGAACATTTAACAAGCAGCCATAGGACACACTGTTTGTTTGGCCCCATGAATCATATCTGCTCACCCACATCATTCCCCTTTATTCGCTCTAAAGCGTTCTTAGCTTCAGGGAAGAGGGGTAGAAAGAAATATTTAGGTGTCTCAGTGATGATGCAGAGTTGTCTTTTTCCTTGGCACTATTTTATTATTATTATTATTATTTTCTTTAATCTACATTTCTGTTCTAAGATCTATTAGGGGACAATGAAGTAGGAGCTTTTTCATGTCAACTGATATTAACATTGAAGTAGATTTGAATTGTTTACATGATTTCCTTTTGTAACAGCTGGGAAAATGCTCCACTGCTGTTATCAGAGCACATTTGTGCCTATAAAATTGCAATATGATTGAGATAAATCAGGCCGGCTCATCCTAAACTTTGTTTTTTTTCATTATCCATCAATCCATCCATTATCTGTTCACCCTTATCCGTATTGGGGTCGGGAGTTGCTGGTGCCTATCTCCAGGTGCGTTCTTGGCGAGAGGCGGGGTCACCCTGGACAGGTCGCCAGTCTGTCGCAGGGCATTTGTTTTCATTAATTATGATTAAATTTGAAAAGCATCCATCCATCCATCCTTATATAAGGTTTAAATTGGTTGTTTTAGTTGCTTCAATCCAAATATCAAATATCAAAACGCTGTCCCCATCACTTAAGCCTGAACTCGGTTTGCCAATATGGCCATCACAAGATCCAGTTATTTATTTATTTATGTTTTTTTTGTGTGCTGCTTACAGCAACTTAAATGGTGCCATTGCTGCACCATTTTGACAGGCCATGATGTGGCTCAGAACAGGGTGTTGGAATGATGCAATTTAAGTGCTTAAACTGATGCAATTGTAATGTTTTTGTTTTATGCAAAAAAAAAATGGTTGAGCTCAGCACAAAACTAAAACAAACATAATAAATGCTGGAAAAAATCCACATGAAGTTTAGTTTTTAGTTAGGTATGCTTTCTTAAGTATTCTCTCTAAAGTTATTTATTCCTCTTCTTCCCTCAAAAAAAGCAACATGTTGATTTTTTTTGTTGAAGAAAGCTTTAATATAATAAAAGAAAAAAAAAGTTGGCCACTGAAGTTTTTTTTTCAAACCATTCTGGGATAAAACACTGCTCTCATTCTTTGGAGCAGATAGTTGAAAATCATTATGGCATATGTGTGACCTCAAAAAATAAGACCCATGCAGTCCTTGAATTTTAAAATGCTTTCACGTCTTTCTTTTTTACAGATGCCTGCTGTTGGATCCAGCACCAAAGTCATTTATTCTGCATGGAATAAAGAGAAAAAATCTTTCAAGAACCTTCAAAATCTTTAAAAAGATGTGAAAGCTATGGCACGCTTAAAAGAAAAAAATAAATTCACTTTAACATCAGACAGTGATTTCAGGGTGTGTAAAGTGCCATCACAGCTTCCAGAAACAGAAATAAAGGAGAAAAAAAATACTACACTTACTCAATCTTGACAGTTTGTGGCAAATCATCACTCTGCTTTTACAGATAACTGACAGTGGTGATTTTAAAATCCACACAAGTCCACAAGTTGGGTTAGAAATGGCTCTGCTTCGTATGAAGAGAATAAAAAGCAAATCTTCATTCCTTTAGGGGTTTTCTCTTGTAAAAATGGATTCACTTACCAAAGAGTTCAAAAAGGTCTTTATAAAGGTTTCTTTATTCGAAGAAAATAACATCAAGTGAGCAATTAAAGGATAAACTCTAATTTCTGAGTCATTTCATCGCTGTACCTCAGGATTAAGATGTTTCACATTTTTTGGCCCACCAAAACATTTGACGCCAGCTTTCTTTTGTTTTCTTGTTATTTCAGATTCCGGGAAGGTCTTTTTTTTTAAACTGCATTGTTTCACTCTGAGTTATGTTGATGGAACACTTTTAATATTTCAAGGCTGAAACATCTTTGATGTTGTAAGACACAGAGGCTGACAATTCCAGTGGAGCTCAATGTAAGTCCCAGTTATGTCAGCAAATGTTACTAATCCTCCTGCATTCTTTGCATCCTTGTACTGCAGCTTGTCATGTCTCACAGACTGATTCTTTGTTTTCTGCATCTGGCTATAAGGTTTATCTGTCAAGCGCAAGCCATTGAGCTGGGCCCATTTTTACTAACTTGGAGGACAGATTGCTTTTTAATGTTTTCTCTGTGCTTGTATGAAATCTTGAGATTAACTGTTAAAATTTGAATTTCAGTAAGAAATTGACACATTCTTGGATTGTTATTTTGAGAGCATAAGCAACCTTTTCAGCTCTTAGCACATGATTTTAAGAGATGGCAAAATGATGATGCATTTATTCATAGCAATGTGTTTTCTTTTTCAGTTTTGAGATTGCATATGACTTCTTCACAGCAAGAGGCTTTGTGCTCTTTAAACTTTAAATATTTGCTGTGAAGCTAACATTGGTTTGGTGTAAAATTCCTACCAGACATCAAATGTTGAAGTTCATCAACAAAAGAATTAAATCATGCTGTAATTACCATAAGCTGCCTTCATTAATTAAAAAAAAGTACTTTCTTAGAATAGCCCCAGTCATTGAAAAACCCCTTTTGTAACATCACTGCCCTCAGAAGTAGAAGTAGAAGCTAAACCTGCATGCTTTGTGTTAAAATTATGAGGAGACATTGAATAGTCATACATGATTTCAAATTATGTTTTATATATATGGTGGTTTGATACTCTGCCCTCTTCATATGTTTCTGATAGCGGGAGCGAATGTCTATGTGAGCTAGGCTACTTTAGCTATGTCCGTGTTTCTAGTGTCACACTCAGCACTAATGAAACACTAACAAAGGACTACACAAAACACTCAGTAGTAAAATATGGTGGTTGTAGAATCATGCTGTCATGATGTTTCTCTTCAAAGACTTGAATCACAATTGGAGGATTACCTTAGCTGGATAAACTCAAACATGAAGATCAACTCACGATGGAAGGGTTTAAGTTAAAGATTAATTATCTGCAATTGCAGTTATTTATCATTTTATAGTTATGTCATAAAATTCAAATAACATGCAATAAAGCCAACATATAAACATGACGTATGCCTTTTCCAATGTGCAATGAATAAATTACAAAAATCAATATTAATAATAAAAATCAATATTAATTGCTTAAAAACTAACAACTAGCCTCTGATGCCACTTTAAGTCTTTTGTTTCATCGCATTGACTATTTTGCTTGTTTAATCTGTGAACAAGACTAACATGAACCAAAGTGTTTTTCTCCAGGGGAGATTTAAACCTTAGACCAGAAGTATAAATCTCTTCCAAATGATGAGTTACATTTCTAAGGTTCTCAAACAAACTTTTTCCAGTTTCCTATTATTAGATTTGGCCTCAATGCATTTATTGAACATGTTGGTTGAATAGATACCAAAAAACTGAGTGACTTAAATGGCATGTCTCTGATCGGTTTGGACGTAGCCTGTAAGCCTAATTGTAGATCTAAAACTCTAAAGAAACAAAGAAAATGGTTGTCTTACCATTTCACTTAGAGGTGTGTTGAGATTGATCTAAAACCTCTATCAACTTCAATGAAGAAATTCTCCCAAGTCAAACTTTCTTTTACATCTCCTGAAAGATTTGTAGGAATTCAGAGAAACTTAAGTTTTGAGCCAATACCAACTTCTCCAAAGTTTGAAATTTGACAGTAAAAATTCACATAAAAAGAAAACTATATGTAGCAAATTCAACCTTTTTAACTCTGTAAAAAAAGACTCATTAGAGCACAGAGCAGCTGCAGTGAACTGCAAATATCTTAAAATATTTAATAGGGGGTGTGTGAGGGTCGCTGATAGCGGAGATAACAGATAAAAGAATGAGATGGACTGATACTGACTGAGTGAGCCCATTTTCAGTGAAAGCGTGAAACTAATGATTCAATGGAAATGCTTTAATAAGTCACATTACACCAGAGCCCAGCAAGTGTGATTGCAAAAAGCTTTGCCACAATCTCTGATAATTTCCCTCAGAGACGTTATCCCAGGCAGGCAGAGGCAATCTCAGTGGCTTCGGCTTTGATCCGATTATTGTCTCCTGTTCTCCAGAGTGAGGCCATTAGTTACACAATTACAGAGAGTTATATTCAAGAACGATTTAGCCGTTTTTTTTGTTTTTTTTTTCCTCCCCTTTTCTTTCAAAATCCCTACACAGTAACGGCCAATGAGGCAATATATCAGCTGAGCTCATTTTCCATTCATGTGTATGACACTAATGGCATTAACTCACACCTTGAAAACAACCATGGCAGCTTTATGTTTCTGTTTTATTAAAGGAGCTTTCATAGATCCCCACCCAGGAATAACAAATTGCATCCAAACAAGCAGCTCACATTTACTGTATTGATCAGCGAGTAAAACAAATTAAGAATGATTTCAATACTGTGTCAAAGATGCAACAATGATTTAGCTACTGTGTAAATTTTGTATCACTGTACAGTTACTATTTTTTCTATTTTTTTTTCACAAAGTGACTGGATTTAGTTAGAAAGGGGCTTTATGATGCACTCTATGTGGGACTTTTGGAGCAGAAGTAGCCATCTCAGGGTACTATAATAGAGAGCAAGAAGCAATTCATTATAGATTAAAAATACATAAAAATGTATTTTTTATTACCCCAATCTATACTTCTCAGAGCTGAGTCTGCTCTAAGAAAGTTTTATTTTCAAACTTTTTTCTGTCTTTAGGTTTTTGAATGTGTCTTTATGGAGTGTATGCAAATAATTTGGTTTGGCCTATGTGTGGAAGAAGTTTAAGCAAGTGTTGGTCAGTTCGGCTCTTCTGAACTAGCTGCTGGCCACGTTTGCTTAGTTAAGCACTTTAATTATCTCACAAACGCAGGCTGGCTGCATTTATCAGGCCTCCTGGAGAGAGTGTGTGTTATCGCTGCCGTCCCTTCGTTTCCTTCAGGAGTCCCCTGGGTGTTATTCTGTGGAGAGAATTGACTTCCTTCACAATCTCACATTTAAGCAGAAGGCATAGGGCAGAGCATAGTTCTCTTCTGCCAAAAAACAGAATGATTGTTTTAACTTGCAAAACTGTAACCTCCAAAACAGCGGTTAAAATATTCTTTTGAAAAGTACTTCTAACCAAGCAAAAGCATTTTCAGAAAATATCTACTGCTCGTTTGAGACTTGTTTGAGGAAAACAGCATCCACTAAAATAAATCACCACTAAAATTTGGTCTTTCAGTTGTGTTGAAAATCTTTTTATTATAAAGAGCTAGAATAAGGTGCTGGTTAGCAAAAATTTTAAAATAACAAATCTCAAATCTTACTACTGAGCAGGAGAGTTGCAAAAGTGTCTCGTGGTCAGCACTGACATCTTGGAGTCTCCTCTTGTTTCCTGGCAACTGAAAGAACAAATTAAGCAGTTATGCACAAACATGGATCGCATCGTAGCAACCCTCTCTCCCAGAAATTAGATTTCCTTTGTCATGTTTTAGGGCAATGTTTGCGTATACTTACTCTTAATTTAACGTCTGGCGGCAAAAGTATAAAAAGGAAATAATTTATGATGATGAACTCATTACATTAAATGCAAGTTCGACTATTTAGAGTTGGGGGATGGTAACATTTACATAGCACTTTTCAGAAGACAAAATGTTAGACTATGAGCTTTACAGAAGCTAAAACAGAAGGACAGACATAAAAATCATTAGACACACATGAAAAATATTAAACAAATAAATATGTAATATAATGAACTAGAGATGATTAAATAGAGCTACTGAAACAGTCTTGCAATTTGTACCAATATTTATGAGCAATATTTTTTCAAGGAGTTTATGTCATGGACACCATGGGCATGTTGGGGGCTAATTACCTTATTATTTTAAATTTTTAACATCCGATCCCCCATGTGGTGCTCTGGATAGAAACCCATGCTCTACATAAAAGATGAAGTGAAGCCCTGGACCAAACAAATAAATGCATTAAAGAGGCAAGCAGTACTATTATTTTAAATCTCCTGACATTAAATTTGTCTCAGTCACTTGATTACCTCATAAAAAACGGTTTAAAAAAATAATATGATCTTTTGTGTTGCTAATGACTGTTTCAGAGGACAACATCCCAGCTTTACATGTCAAAACATTTATTTGTTGCCTCAGAGAGTGGTATCCCAGGAGCTGGTACTCATCCACCATTGCTACTGGTTAATTAGCCTTCTTTCTCTGGGGAGGACTGTTCTCAATTTGACCTTTTCAGAAGGTTAGGCATGTTCAACAGAACACAGGAAATGAGGTGAGTGGAAAAGGTTTGCAATGGTTAGTTGTGTGCATGTTTGTTTGGCTACTCGACAGTGATCATATCTGTTCTTCCTTAATGGGAAACTTATAAGTTTAGTGCAGAATTTGGCATTTGGATTGCATCAGACTTGAGGAAATTGGAAACACATTGATATATTTTGAAAAAAGTACCAAGATCCATCTGCAGAGGAGATAAGTGTTTTTTTTTTTTTTTCCAACTGCTTTTAATTCAGAGAAACTGCTTGAAGGACCCACGATGCACAGTGACAGTTCCAGGGAAAAAACCTGGGTACTGATGACATATTCAAAAGGTGCATCGATGCAGATAGAGGTTAGCTTGCATGCCATCTTAGTATTTAATGAGATTTCCTCTGGAGGGGTTACAAGCTGCCAGGTTTCGAATCATCCAACAGAACGTCTGTTCTCATTGTCCATTGGAAAAAGGGAACACGATCATTATCTGGCATGGTTTGGCTCATTAATGGGGACAAGAAGATGCCTCGATATAAATACTTCAAATCTGTCCTCCACAAGTATAAGTCGTGTTGTAGAAACTGAACCTCTCAGCAAGAAACAAGGCAGAAATCTGTTCCACACGGAATTGTCAAGCGATGGCATAAAAGTTTGACCGACCTGAAAAATTTCACACAGTGTATCACTTCAAATATTACAATGAATGTATTGAGCATATTATTTTTTGATATTATGTTTTGATCAGCTTTATTTTCTTCAATGTATTTTTTTAAATCTACTGATTTGTTTTTTTATTTAATTTTTTTTTAAATTAATTTCCCTTTGCAAATCTGGAATTTAAAAAGCAACCAAACCCTGAAAGAAATAATGAGCACAGGGTAACCAAGAATGCTACATTTGGAACACTGAACTCAGACATCAAAGTACAGTATAAAACAATTGTCATCATTGTGTGAAATAATAATAATAATAATAAGTTATCCAGCTTTAATTTTTGTTGTTTAGATGATGATTTATATAATGATTAGTTCAGTATGGTAATGAAAATCTGAGGAAACGTCTTAGAACAACAAGCTTGGAAACCTAACATACTGGCACCGTATCCAGGGATTTAAAAGGACCATGATGAGTTCAGTTTTGTTGCTATTCTAAGACCAACTCTGCCCTACCCTATGAAGTTGAGTTGGATTTCCATTACAATTGAGTAAAACATCTAGTGTACAGCCCCAGTGTTTGAAAAATAGCAGGATCTGTTTGCCACACAAATACAATGCAACAAAGCGAACATGGTCAGTATGTTGAACATATATGCTTAGTCTCTGGCTTTTTGTCTGAATAGAAAAAGAAGAGAGCCTGGAAAAGTAGGGGTGGAGAAGTAAAGGAGCGTGAGTTGATCTTGTGACACAACATGTGACTGATGGTCTTCTGATGCTGCACTTTTTGCCTGAACTCACGTGCTTGGAACCTCAGCACGGTCGGTTCTGAAAATGGGGTTGGCATTTGTGGAAAACCCTTATAACCTAGTAGAAATGAGTGCTAAGTAGGTACCAGTGTAAAATGGTTGTCATACTTTTGCTCACCACAATAATAAAACACCACTTATAACAAAAACCTTATTTTATAACACAAAAGTTTGGAAGCATTTAAGTAGATGTAATTTCTGCTCCTTTTTTGACCAGATGTGTCATTGGGATGCATACTAGTGTCTGGACTCACTTTTTTTCTGAACAACTGCCTCACAGGGAAAGCCTCATTTACATTAGTGAGTCATCCATGGGGTGACTTGAAGTCTGTTCTTAAAACCTGTTTACTTTTTGTGAAGCTTACTCATATTTTTTGCTAATTTTTCAAAGTGAAACTGCTCACTCCATCATGTGTCATCAATTAGTGCCCACACGTTGATTTAACATCTGTTTAAATGATCGTTTTTGTCAAGAAAACAATCTGTTTTTTGTTTATAACAATACAGAGTAGGAAAATTGGTGACAGATGCTGTGTCATCATTTATATCTTGAAGTATCTATCGACTTCAGACTGCCTTTTGTTATCAGAAAATGACATAGAAATAACTTTTTGCCTTGAAAAAGGGGGACATCCAATTGTAAGACATCAGCATTTCAAATTTCAAGATGTCTAAGTTTTCCAGTTCTAAAATTTGATATCTGCCGTTTAAATGATCATTGTTTTGTGTCAGTCTTTCATTTTGTGATCTTTACAACATCTCATATTTCACAGCTGTTTCTCTTTGAGATGTTTGGTGTTAAATTTAAGAGCTTTAGCAGCAACAGTTATAAAAGCCTTTTGGACTCATTATGTTTTCATTTAATGAAGTGGAAAATAAATGCGCTCTCACTTAATGGATTCCAGTATGAACTGTTAGACATTTCTGATGAGCGCCGGAGGTTTATTTTACCTCAGAGTCTTTCAAAGTTCATGACATTTACAGCAGCTTCTTTGGTATTTACGTTGAAGGTTAGAATGGTCAGTCAGACAGCTTTTAGTTTTCCAGTGAACCTTTGTTTCTTTATAATGAGGAGTTATTACAATATATACACAAATGGCATTGCAGGTGTTAGATTTGATGTCCTAGAAAAATATTCAAAAAAGTATTTCAATATAATCCTATAATCCTCTATAGGAGTTACAAAAACTGACTAAAACATTCATTTGATGTTTTAGAAGCCATCTATAGGATTAATTAAACATTAAAGCATACATTAAGTGTCATGTGGTTTGTGGGGGAGAAGAGTTTCCTCAGTGCCATGTCATCCAGCCCTAAGCATTCTTGGGGAAAACTTATAATTAACTGAACGGAGATAAAGTTGAGCTTATTGCTAAACTGGTATGTCTGCTGATGGCTCACTAAGTAGCAGCCAGCTGCAGACAGCACTGGCAGGTTAATCAAATATTAATAAAGAATATCGCAAATGACAGTTTAAATACTGCTGTTGGCCAACAGACATGAGTTCATCATTTGGAAAGCAAGTGAATACCCAATTTTCTTAATATGGTGGGTCACATTGTCGCAAAAGCACATTAGTCTAACCGTGCCTGGATAAGGCGGCTGGACTCACAGGCGTGCAGCAGGGGATTAAGCAATAAAAGTGAAACGTGAATAGATGAAGTCAGAGAAATCTTTTATGCAGTAGCCCAGGCATACAGAAACTGGTGTTAGTTTTCACCTATTTCAGTCTGCGTGATTTTCTTCTTTTAATCCTGTCATAGAGAGCAATATTAGTTATTTTTATGTAACTATGTTAAAATTAAATATGTTAAGCTGAAAGTGTTTGCATTCAGAGCTGGGAAACTCTGGTTTGTCCACACCCAAATCAAATAAATAGATCCATTATAAGGAGTGTTGAGAACTTAGCTTTTCCCAAGAAAGAAAAAAAATTAAATTGAAAAGACACATGAATAAGATTTTAGATCTAGTAGTTGTATCTAATTTCTGAAAAAAGGAAGTAGGAATTAGATACACCTTGACTTTGGGGATTTTGTTAGTGATCCCCTTGATTTCTTATATAAAGATATGCTTTAAGTTCTCATTAATTAAAAGCTAATGTAAAATTAAATATTTTTCTAAACTTTTTTTTAAATAGACATGCACTCAAAGTAAGATGGTTTTGTTATTTCTAGTTTAGGGCGTATTGAATTCAAAAATTAATGTAAATCATCATTAGCATGCTATAATGATTAAAAGGATTAAAAGAAGATCCAGTTTAGGGTCTTGACTCATGAAGACTAGCAACAAATGGTCCTGTTAGATGTTCTGGTTTTACATAAAACCCACATACTGAAATGTCTAACCTTACTTGTGCACTTTTGCTATGGGAATCGACATGACAACGTTTGAGCTTATAATGGAAATTTATATGCAAATAATTTGAGTCGATTATTACTCTGATTCTGAAGCATTTTTTTTTTCAGATACTGGACCCATTATCACCCCCTTCAGAAATGCCCTATTTCTTCGTTGTCAAAGATGTTGATGGAAATTATTAATGACAACTCTGATTGGCTTCAGGGTGAAAAATCAAGAGGTTAATGCAGCTGCTCAGCACAGAGAGCCATTCAGAGCAGTGACAGCATTAAATCTGTCAAGAAAAAGAAAAAGAAAAAAGGATTGCTAACGAAAATGACATCAAGACATGCAGAGAAGCATTTGGAAAGGAACATTTTAACTTTTAACAGGATCGCTGGAAACTGTCAGCTCAGTAATTCAGTATGTTTCATATAATCTTCTCGGTGGGATATGGATGAATAGTCATTTAAAAGTAAATTTTTGATTCTGTCTGTGTAGAAGTTATATTTTCATCCCAGTTTTACTTCAGGGACAAACTTTAAGCTCCGATTCTGTCTATTTTACCTCAGAGTCTTTCAAGTCAAGTCAATCAGTAATTTATGAAGCCAATATATACTTCTCTAAAGAATGTGCAGGGGTAGCCTGGAAGGCTCACATTGATGAAAAAACAAAACAAAAACGGTCCTAAACTCTAACCTTTAGACCTGAGGTGACTAAGCCTGATCTTGTAGAGTAAATTTCTCGCATCTGTTGGATACATTTATTCTCCAATACAGTGCACATAAATTGATGGAAATCCCTAAGCATGTCATTCAGTTCTCCAGAGGCCTGGTAACAAAGTGTTCATGTGAATTCTGTGTTTTAGAGAAGGGATGCATCTAAAAATTGCAGTATACCAACTCTCTAGGACTGGACTTGGAAATCCCTGGTTTATACCTGCTTGTCACTGCAGGGGACTGGTGCCTGTCTCTGGGAAAGATTTCAAAATCCAGTGTTTTGGAACCAACATGAATTGTTGCCCTCAGCTCTTCTTCTTTAGCTGGAGGGATTGTCAGGCTTTACAGCTGTTCTCTCTGCCCAGGTTGGCTGGCTGTTCTCTGTCACAGTCTATCATGCAACGGTTCTGGGTTCTGCTCTCTACAGCAGAAGCACAGAGACAAAAACAAGATCTAATTTAAGATTATACTGGATGTGTACAAAACAAAAAGTAACAATTAGTGGAAATCAATTTCACAGCCAAACTTTAACTGAGTTGATCCATGCTTTGTTATTTTAATTAGGCTTTCACTTAGTGCTGGGTTAGTATGTTTTCTTGTGTCGGACGTCATTTTTGCAATCTCTCTTTTAAGACTTTATGCTGAGTTAGTCCTAACCAGCTCACAGAAATTACTCTGTCATGCTTTCATCAGGCAGAAAGGAGGAGTTACATATGTTCATTTCATGCTATTCTTGTTTTCATTTAAGTATCAGAAAGCAGAGTTTGAAAAAAAATCAAGATATTTAGTGCTCTAAGGATTCCAAGTGAAATCGGTCACTGAGTCACTGGGTTTAAACTAGAAGAACAATATCATTAATTTGACATTTCATTTATTGACATAGACATAAATAAAAGGCTTAATCATAGCAACTTTGCAGTATAGTTTTCAGACATCTTTTAACAGTCATAAACAGAGTATGTTTTATAAAATTGTGCAAATGTGTGCAAGATATTAGATTTCTGAAAATTTGGTCTTATACTTAAAAAGACACCATAAAATGTCTTTTCCATGCGCTCTTACTGGAAATAAATTTATTGCCAATAATTTTTTTTGGTATTTAGGACTTTTATTTTGATGATCACAATAGGAATACAAACACAGAAAAAGCCCACCAAATTTATATATATATATATTAACCTATTAATTAATTGATTCTCACAGTATTTTTCAATTCTATATTAACTGCAGAAAAAAACTAACAGGCTGATTTGATTATTCATTTGACATTTTGAGGTGACTTCATGTGGAGTGCTCATTTTAATAGTAAGGACAGCAGATCATTTTCAGAGAAAATGATGAATAAATGAGGAATCTGAATAATAAATATTTAAGCTGCGTCATGATTGTATGGATGGTGACAGCAAATGGTGGGGAAACTTTGTGATCTTATTTGGTAAATGAGTTGATCCATTAAAGTAGATTAAAAAATATTTAATTGGTATGATGGGAAGAAAAATTGATTGGTATATATTTTATGTATCAATGAATAAATTACACTTCTCCTCAGATGACCCACAGGATAAACCCATATTTATAAATTTATATTCTTAATAACACTTTTTTGATCACTCTGTTTATTACTCAGATAAATATATTTTAAAGGTATTCTCAATTAACTTAACAGAGGTAGGCATTTTTATAAACTGTTCTCTCTCTTTTTGTTTAAAGTACATTCAATCCCACTTGAAATCTTGTCCCACAGTCTCATAGAATTTGATGTTAAAAGGTCTATAAAACTCCTGCAGCTGCTCTATGACCTCCTGCTCAATCTGCACATGAGTCCTGCCCTTGGATTTGCCAAGGCATCGAGGTTGGCTGCTGCTTTCGGGCTTTTTTAAACAGGGGAAACCTTTGGTTCGATTGAAGTAGAAGTGCTTGTCTGTGATTATCCGTTTCAGCCCCAGAAAGTCCTGGACACGGCCTATTTCCCCCGCTGGGTCCGTTATCAGTCGCTCACCACTCACAAAATGCATCTGTGATAGTCGAAAATACTGCAGCCAGTTTTCCAGGTGAAGAATATACATTCCAATCCGAATGGCGTTCCAAGATGTGTCCACAAGACCTAAGCTTCGGTTTTTGAAAGCTAGCTCTTCAAATGTGGGAATGTCGGGCTTCTTAGATAGAGTCTGAGTATAGTCAGAGATGGCTCTGGTGACAGGGTTTCGAACCACAACAATCAGCTTAGTATCATGAGACATGCGGGAGATGCGGTGAGGTGCCTCTCTGGTCACAAAATAGCTGGGAGTCTTCTCTAGCGTTATCTGGCTGTCGAGTGTGCGTGGCATCAGTCCCCTAGTGTGAAAAACAAACAAACAAACAAACAAACAAAAAAAACATGAATAAGTTAGAAAGAGCTTTTTTTCCCCTTCTAGGACCATTTTAAAATGCTTTTCATGGATATGTATGTCAGGGGAATGCTCCTACTGGAACATAAAAACAGCACCTGCATAAATTTAATGCATATTAGAAAAGTTACAAAAAATAATAAAAGGCTGCAAAAGTGAAGTGACAGCTACTAATATCACAATGTACAGTTGGTATCAAAAGTCAAAGTCAGGCAAAAAAAAAGTCTTCTTGCTTAGACCGAAATGTACACTTATAAAATATGTGGTCAACAAAAATGCATGACATCCTGCTAGATATATTAAAAATTAGATAAAATGCATCAAAGGTTAGTATGCCAGAGCAAATTAATAATTGTGTTGGTTTTATTTTATGAAGCCTGTAATGATTTCACTGCTTTTATGAAGTCATGCTAGGTCATCATGACTTAGGGGAGTTTCTACAGTCACCCTTCAATTTCATCCTAATATTGTTCATAAGAGCTTTATGTGGAGCTGCTTTACGTTGTTTCTTATCTGTTTTATATTTTACTTTTATTTTTTATTAATGTTGGCTTATTTCAAATGTATTTTATGTGAGTCTAATTGTAAAAAAATAAGGGCCTTTTGTAAAATAATCTTGTCTAGTGGAATGTGTAATTTATAAGTCAACCCTGTTTTTTATGAATGATCAAAAACATTTTAAGCTATTTCAAGCATTTTGGAAGCCAAAATGAATCTTCATTAGTGAGGACAAAGCATTTGTATTGCTTAACATGAGGTAAGCAAACATTATTATGAGGACAGTGCTGCAAAATTTTAAAATTGCATAAAATACTAGTCTGAACTTCAGAGTTAAAAAAAGGGATTCAAAGAATAATTTTCATAACTTTTTGACTCTGAGGAACTGCCTTAGACAAATGGATGACACGTCTTACTCTCTGCCCGTGTCTTGCGTCACTCTTAAATGAGCTAAACTGGATGTCTGCACTTCCAGTTCTGACCGACACATTTCTAATATCACATTTGTTCAACCTAACATCAAGCTTCTCTCTTCAGCAAGGCACTATCTATTTTCACCTGGCACAGTCCTTCAATATTTGGCGGCTGTCACAACTGCATAATGTTCATATCATTCCAACTTAATCAAATGTATGCTGATGGTTTTCTTCTGAGCATGGATAAGAGAGCAAAAAGATGTTGCATAAACTTAGTTTTTTAATCATTTTTTCATATCTTAGAGCTGAAACTACTCATCATTCAGGTTGGTAAATGTATATGCTTTGCTAAAGTATTTACAACAAATTAAAAATTAATGCAAATATAATGAAGACAATAACTTGTTTTACATTTTAAACTTATTAAATAAATTTAAGCAAACAAAGCTATATGTGAGTCTTAGATTTGCTGCTGAGATAAAACACAAAAACATCCAAATTTTGGATGAATTTTCAGATACTCAATAGTTTCAGGTCAGGTTGTATAATCAAAACATGCATCACAATTACCATCATCATACTGCACCAATAATGAGTCTGCAAGCTTCAGGCAAATGACTGCATTTGTCATGTTCATCAAGGCAAGGTTTCCGTCCACCTGTAATACATTTTGCTTTGGCACTTTGGTCAATAAAAGTTGATTAATAACTAAATGTGGCTAGCAGTTTGGAAACCAAATGTTTCATTTACCATTCAGACACCAGTCATACATTCACGATTGTCTCTTCAGACAGAAATGTGACATAGTTGCATCATCAGCCCAGAAACTCTGTAAATTAGGAGAAATTATCTCGAGTTTTTTTGAAACTAGTTATTGGGTGAATGACATCAGAAGCTACGATGTCTAAATTTCTATAGATACTGTTACAAAATGCAGAGCAGTTTCTTGATTTTAGGCACATTACGACACAGTGCTGATGATAAATAGCACACTTTCTTTATTATTACCAGAGGAAGGGTTCGATTAAAATCTAACCTTTCACACAGCTTTCTCTCTCAAGGTAGGGGTAGCCATAGATTACTGCTAAAGTCTTGGAAATATTGATCCATTTAGTTTTATTTATGATCCCCGAGTTGTTGGCTTGGGTGCCTCAGGGCCACCGGGGAACTATTAATCTTTTATGAGAACGACACCTTTCTGAGCAAACAGTTTTGCAACACACGCAGATGCATGCACACCAACACACACTGGAATAAAAAAAAAAGTTGCAGCTACATCCAAGATGCTGGATAATCTTCAGAGCCCTTATTTCCGCTGAAGGCAGGACCTTTGATTTCTGACTTGTCAGTTCCATGCATTTTTACTATCTTTAGAAAAAAAAAAAGATCTGTATGTACTAGTTCAAAACTGCAACTTGTCATATTAGAACTCTGAACTGACAACTCTCAGTAAAAGTTCACAAATGTTGCTTTTCAAAATACTACTACTAGCTGGATTCATGACAGTTACAACTCTAGACTGTTGACCACATTTACAAGCATTTCGCATCACTTGCATGAAGATAGTGAGACATTCAGAAATAAAAAAAAGATAATCAATCTGGAGAATAATTCACAAAGATATGGTTTCATTCAGGCTCACTGTTTTGTTTGAATAGAAACTATAAAGGTGAGCCTGTCCATCAGATAAAGTTGCAGTACCTAGCTTGTCTGGAGTTATTGATTTTTACAGCTGTTCTGTTTGTTTACTCCCAGAGAGTCTTAGTGCCTGATAGATTAAATGACTGCAACACAGAAGATATAAAACACTGATAGAGCTGATAGAACAGACAAACACATTTCAAGGTGGAAAGCCAGCGAGAAATAATTAGATATTTTGCAATATAGAAAGCCACTTGTTATTTTATTTTCTAGTTAGCGATGCTCTGTTTATAGTATTGTGATTAATGTAAGAGTTTAATTTTGAAAGTAGATAATATCGTCAAAGCGTTTGTCAGTCATTCCCTGGTATAAATTAATTTGCATTTGGTAATAAGATCGAGCAAAGCACATTTTGAAAGACGTTAATGTATGCATTACACATTAGGAATCAAAATGCATCTGGAGGCAGTCTGACTCACTTTGACTCAATGGTCTCAAGCTGAATCTGTCAAAGTTGGTAAATTTTCTTAAGAAAAGGCAAATTTTAATATATGCATATAATTGTTGCCTAACAATGTAAGATCAATGATGTTTTCTCCCAACATCCAAAATCATTCATAAAATGTTAACTGGCCAATTAAAACTGGCGAGTTACAACCAATGTTGAGTTTGACTTTAGCGTTATTCAAACGCTATGGAAAATCATAGCATTTGACTAAATGTTCCCATCAACAACCAACATCACGTGAGCTTTCATAAATGCAGTCATAATTATAGAGAGAAAAAATTTAAAAAGTAACATTAACATTTCCCAATTCTTGGTTTGCTAACGTCTTACTTTTGGCTAAAGTCCAGTTCTCTGTTCTGTGTTTGAAACTTCACCACAACCTGTTCAATGTGTGTTCCTGGAAGAAACAGTGCCAAAAAAGCACCTTGTAGAGGTAGTATTATGTCTTCATGCCAGCTAATGGCGCAGCCAGAGCCCATCTGTTATCATTACAACACACCCTTGAGCTGCCGCAGCTGCCATGGTACTTCCAGAAAACACAATGACTCAGCCAGGGTGTATCGAATTGAAAATGGCCTCGTGACATCAGACAACCTTCACCATTGGTAGCTAGGCAGCTGTTACTACTCACCAAGACTACGGCAGATCCAGGCTGTAACACCACATAAAGTCTACGTGTGATGAGGATGCAGTTTAGGAATATGCATTTTAGTTAGATAACATTATTTTCAAGTTTATTTGGGAAGTTTATTGCTGAAGTTGTTTTTCACCTTGGTTTAATATGGTGTGAAAATTACTTTTCTCCCCACATTTGTTACTGTTTCACATGTTTTAGCCAGATTATGCCTTGGCAGTGTTCTGGAATGGAAAATTAGTTTACGATGAGAAAAACTGGCCTCAAGTTGTTACTGACTCATGTGAATGTGAGTGCAACTGGCTTTTCTTTCAACTCTGAAACAAGCAATGCTGTTTCATTCAAGAGGAACTTCAAGTTCAGTCTGAGTATTAACTGTGATATAATGGATAGTGAACAAAAGATGTTTCCTGTTGCATCCTTGTGGATACTAAATTGTGATGAGTCTCCTCTTGCCTTGATTATATTGCCTTTGTCGTCTTTTTGAAAGTGTAAAAGTTAAAAGTGTAAGCTGAGGGCATATATAGCAACTGTGAAAACTAATAGACTAAACTGGTCATTTTACTTACTTATTTATATTTTTATGGGCAGGATTCACAACTGAGACAACCAAAAAAGTAATAATTAATAGGTCTGTGACATCTAACCTTTCTCAGTCCGTCATACATATAAGTTCACACAAGATGTCATAAATTTACAAGTTTGATGATTTTTAAGTTAGCTTAATTGTTCACACAGAATCTATAAAAAAGGAATTTAGTAAGCAATTCACCCTTACTTTGCCATTTACATGAGATGCCAAATACCATGTTACTCATTTGGGGGAATGGATTTATTGGTATGTCAACTGGTGAATTACTTTGCAACAGTTATGAAGGTACAGAGTACATGTGTGAAAAATGAGAGGGGCACATGTGGAACGGTGATGCTACAGGAAGCAGAAGTCATGAAGGTTCAGGACTTTAAGTGGTCCAGAGCAACGGAGTGTGTGGAAAAGAGGCGGAGAAGCATGAGCATGGGTGGAATGGGTGGAGAAATGTGTCAGGTGTGATGTGTACTGAAAGGGTATCAGCAAGAATAAAAGGAAAGGTGAACAAGACAGTAGCGAGACCAGCAACGTTGTCTGATTGTGCAAATGAGGAAAGGCTATGAGGCAGAACTGGAGGGTACAGAGTTCAAGATGTTGAGGTTCTCTCTGAGAGTGACAAGGATGTGTAAGATCAGAAATGAGCACATCCGAGGGGCAGCAGGTGTTTTGATTATTTGCAGATAAAGTCAGACAAACCAAACTGAGATAGTTCAGACAGTTTCAGAGGCAGTGATTATATCAGATGCTGAGTTTGGAACTAACATGGCTGGAAGCTGAGAGGTTGACCAAAAAGGAGATTTAAAGATGTGTGGAAAGATTACATGAAGTTACTTGAGAGCATGAGAGTTGGTTGTTTTATTGGATTCCTGTAAATAAAGTCGATTTGATGTTGCAACCCATGTAAAGGCCAACACAATGCTTTGTTTTTTAATCAGACAAATTATGAAGACTGAATGAGAACCAGATGCTTTGAGAGGTGTCAGTCTAATACAGAATGTTTAGGTGGTGAACCAAGAACATGAATGAATTATTTTTTGAACATGTACACTAAATTTAAAATGTACATGTAAGCTTTTGCTAAGCTTACCCATAGCAAAAGCTAAGCTTACCCTTAACAAAAAGGGTAGCTTACCTGTCAAAGCATCTGGAGGCAGTCTGACTCAAAAGGGTAGCTTACCCTTATTAGGGTAGCCTTTTAAGGGTAGCTTTTTGCTAAGCTACCCTTAGTAAAAAGGGTAAGCTACTACAAACCTGGTGTTTACATATCTAAATATTTTGCATGTCCGGTGGTCAATTTACTCAACTTCAACTAGATCTAAAAGCATGGATAATTTGTGCATTTCAATGCTCTATTTGCATTTTAATCTTCTAAGTTTGTCCATTAGTAAAGTTTAGAGCCAGGATATGAGGTATTAGATATGAGATGAAGCTATTGTTCCTTTAGTATTTTCAAAGTGAAATAACAAGAAACGAGGCGTGTGTTTCTTTGTGTTTAGTAAAAGTAAAACTTATGGTCTACTCCTCATTAAAAAGATATTAAAAGCATTATGTCCACTAATATTTCACCTTCCAGTTGTGTTTTAAAAGGATCAATTATGTGTAACCACAGGAAAGGAGAAGATGGTGCAATCAAGTGATCAAAGAGGACCAGTCCTTATTTTTGTATTGAAATCAGGGATGCTTTCATGTCAGTGGGAGCAGTCTGGGGCGATGGATTCCATGTTGTATTGCTGTACTGTTAATGAGGAACACTGAGGGGTGCCTTTAATATCTACAAAATCTTTTTTGATCTGGTATTTGTAGAGAAGCCTCATGTTCAGGTTCATTTGTCTAGTTTTAACCAAATTAGGATTCACAACTCACATAGCTCTGTGTGACTGACTTTATTAGATGTTTAAGAACCAACAAAGTTTATCACTTGAAGTGGTGCTCATAGAAACAGTAAACTTAATGACAAAAATGCATTGCACGGCCCCGTTTAATGTGTCTGCTGGTTATTGAGATAGCCAGTCAGTGGGAGAACATGTTACACCTGAGGCAGATTCCTAAATCAACCATCAGAAATGTACTTTTTGCTTTTTTTTCTTTCACTACGCCCTCAAGAAATTAATAACGCTGCACATGCTATCTGAAATGAAAAGATAAAACTGAGCTCAGAATGCTCCAAGTTTCTTGGCTCTTAGAAGATAATAATTATAAGCAATTAGAAAACCCACATAGGTATACCCAAAAACTTGCTCCAAGGGTTACTAAAGTTTATAGAAGTTGGAAACACTTGAAATGAAATGAGAAAACCTGTCTTTCTGCCTTGACAAATGGGAAAACTCGTTCACACTCACGTGTCCATGCACACAGCTTGATTAACAGACATTTCAGAGAAGTGCCTCGATTGATTACAGCCATCTCACTCAGAATCAACAGCAAATTTCTTTGGGGTAATTTACAATCTTCTTCACGACTCTTGGCCAAACTTTAAGTCAGGATGCATTACAGACTCAGCCCTGACAATTTAATCCCTCTGGGAAAATGAACTCGAGTGTGAAAAATCTGCTCGATACTGTAAATGAAACCTTCTACTGGGGAACATGGTTGAAAGCTAATTTGTGCAGGATCCTTTACCACTGCAATTGATGTCGTAACTGCAGTTTTTTCCCCCTTCTTTTTTCAAACCTAAGCAAAGAACAACTGAAGGAAAGTAACTGAATCTGTGTAATACAAACCACACCACAGGCAGCCACTATAAATGGTGCTATATTAGTGTTTATACTTTTTATTTCTTTGTGTGTTTTATGCATCTTCTAATGCTGGAAATTTTCTCTTTTAAAGTAAGTTGAGAAATTAATTTATCACTTTTATTGTGAACATCTTTGGTCAGTGAAGATTGAGAAAACGTCTTATTGCTTGATTAAATGTGGAAAATAAATAGGTTTCCTTTTTGTCGTATTTTTGTTGAAATCACAGTAGTATTTGCAAATATGTTTTTTGGAGGTCTTGGTTTTAGGTTGGAGACAAGTTTCTACAAGAAGAAAATACTCTACTTTCTTTCCTCATGACTGCATATCACTTACTTTGGTAAAGTCGAGGTAATAAAAAAGCTACTTTATTTTGAAAAACGAAAGCATTTACACTTTATTTTGATTTAAAATGAATACCAAGAACAAATGGTCAGTAGGATAAGCTTTGTTCATTTCTGCTGCGATCAATAAGAAAATATAAGTACATTGTTAAATCTAGAACTATTAACATGAGGACAGAGACTGCTTACTTTATTACAGACAGGTGTATCCTGCTGAAAAACCTCTTAAGAACAGTACAGACTTATCAGTGATGCACACTCTCTGAACATGTAAAGGTCAACTTTGACTCATTTCTTTGTGCACAATCAATGAATTTGACTTTATAGCAGCAATACCAACATTATTTGTACTTAAAACACAGTTTTACATGGTGTCAGTTTAAGAAAAGTTCTCTGCTGTTTTCAGCATAACTTGTACATGTTCTGGTGACCATCTAGAGTCAAAACAATCAGAACTAGTAATGTAGAAAACAAGAACCTTTTCACATGCTTTTCATTGAACATCATGCATAAAAAATATACATGCTTAAATGACAACTCCAAATTTTCTTTCAAAACCCACTTGTGCTTCCCCTATACTTTTTCTGTATTTGCTTTTCTTCCCTCTCTGTTCTGGACTTTACATAAATTCCCATAATTAGACTTCCTTTACTTTAAACCTTCCATCGTCAATAATGCTTGCATTTTGCTCCTATAAATTCACATTTTATGACTAAGCTTTATCAAGTGCAAATGTTATGCAAACATTGATCACCAGATGTACCCTGGTTGGTTAATCACAAAGATTTCTATGGGCAGTGGGCTTTTACTTAATGCCATTTGTCTCTCAAAGGACAAAAGCTTAATGTTTGCCATTAAAAAAAGTTTGATAATGAACTTTACCCATTAAACAATATTCATTCCATTCCATGGCTGTCTGCTCTCTGGGGTAATTTAGCAACAATACATCAGCACAATAACTTTAAAGACGAATTCCCTTGGGTTCAAATTACCAAAGTGTACAATTACATAACAGAGAATTAATGGCATCGGTTTGCACTTTATTTGGAAAACAGTTATAAGAACTAATGAACATATGTACCAAATCTTAGCATTCAGTGAGTAAGAATTTAGGTAAGTGGAATTTGAAAACCATGTTTTTAAAACAAGCACAACAGTTTTTTTTTGTTTAATTTTAAATTGTAAGCTATTATAGTAAAACATTATTTCCTGATAATACTGCTTACGTTATTCACATGACCACACAGATTTGACAAAAAGTAAATGTTTGATTTCTATATGATTTTCATTCTTAATTAAGGTAACAGTTCAAACTACAATATTAATCATGACATCTCATGAAAAGGCAGTTTCAAACAAAGGTGGACAGCCTGCTGTCCTCACAGTATCCATAACACAGATTCACAGAGCAAAGTGTTCTTTAGCTGCTTGATTCTCATAATGTCTGTGGCACCGTACTTCCTAAAAATTGCATCGCCCTCTCTCCTGATATGACAGCATAAATCTTCACTGCTGAGGCCGCTCCATTATTAAACTATCACTCACTTTGATTACAGATGTGATATCTGATCATTAATCAAAAGTAACAGAAACCTGCCACCTCCAAAAGTCTATTAGGAGTTAACAGTCCAGCAGTCCAGGTGATTACAGCAATCCTGTGCCCATTTCAGCTCAGTGAGGAACAGAGGTGACTGGCAATTTAGCATCACGGGAGCTACACATCTATTTCTCTAATTTAATTGGAGAGAAATTGGCTAAAAATAAAAGGCAGAATGAGCCTGATGTTTCAAGGGACCTTTTTTGTCATCAGAAAGCTTCATAGTCAAATATGTAAATCAAAAGTTTGACAACGCAGTGATGGAGAGGCACCAAATTAAAAAAGAGAGAGAGAGAGAAAAAAAATCTACATTGAACGAGTTCCTATTTAACTGCTGTCATTTCAACTTAGGACTCTCCTGAAATAAGAATTTCTCATGATTTGGTCTGCAAAGAGAAATGACTGACACTTGCTCTCCTTGAGTAATAACACATTCAATTGAACTGAGCTTTGAACTGTCACATTAACATGTAGCAAGGCAAAATATCCACAGACACTGAAATAGAGAAGCCTTTGAAATCCAAACATTTACAAATAAATGTTAGTGCTCCTTCTGAGACTTTTTTTTGTTACCTTTTTAATAATACTTAACAAAGAAGATCATGGCCAAAGCAAGAATATTCTGCTGGGTTTTTCAACAGTTAGAATTTTGTGGTGATGCACATTAGGCTGAAAACAGATCAATTTTTCTCATTATTCTATTGGTGTCAATCAGTGATAGTCATGACAACGAACCTTGTAAAATTCTCTCTTTAGTTTAGTTTTTGAATGTTGTGTGTTCCTTTACTGCAGAATCATAGCTGATACAAATGGAAATATAAACACAGAAAAGGCTTCAGCAGCTTTTCAGGTTTTATAGTAAAGCCTCCAGCAATGTGACAGTCAAGGATATTTATATATAGGGAGCAGACAAATTGCATATCTTTAGAACATTTCACTCTTGGATGGTGGAAAAGTACAAAAGAGAGCAGAAAGTTCAGGCAGAGGAGGAACAACTCAGACAGGATTTGATCCTTGGTCAATAGACATGCACTGAGTCTGACAAGAGGGGAAGGTTAACAAGCTGAAAATCTCCAAAAGGGAATGAAGAATGGCAAAGCACTAAATATATCCACAAAGACATTGTCTGTAAAGGCATGTTCCTTTCTATTTCTGTGACTAAACAGAAACAGCTTGAAATTAATCTGTAGATGTTAAATACTTTAGTAAACATGTATTAATGTACACCATCAACACTTAAGAAACATTTAATCTGCATATAAGCAGGAAAGTAATAACATTCTCTCAAGTTTACAGAATACGATGAGACAAAAATATCAAATAATCAAGCAATAATGGGGATGAAAATCACTTGTTGATGTCTAGCGACAATAGGAAACAGATTAAATTCATAGCATTTGTTAGAGCCACATTAACCCATTTACTGTCCCAAATGTGCACACATCAGCTTGGGGAAAATTAGGTTTAAGTACCTTGCGCAGGGCATGTCAACATGTGGCAGAAGGAAGCTGGAATCAAGCCAAACACTATTTGATTTCAAAGCAACTACTCTGACCAAAATGCCATTGTTGCCCCAGAATTGGCAGACTGAAGATAATAGAAAAACTGCAACTAATGTCTTGTTGTCTGTAGAATCCAATCACTGAGACCAAAACCTTGCAGCAAATGGGGTAAATCAAAAACAACTTTTAAGGTGCAACTCCACAACCCAAAACTGAGGTCATTTTTGGTTTGCACAGGCTCACCAAAATTGAACAATACCAATTTTAGAACAAATTTACTTGGTCCCACAAGTCTCAATTTCAGTTGCAGCATTCAGAATTTGGTGTAAAAACACAGAAGTTTTTCACGATGATCTGAGGGGATAGTTTTTGGCATAGTTTTAACCCCTACTGGGGAATGAAAGGGTGTTACTTTTTTATGTATTCACTTACTTAAAAATAAAAGTGGCTTACAATGAAGGTTAGTGATTTATTTTGCTAAAAGAGAATAATTCACTTTATTACTTTCTGCTACTAAAATAATATATTGGTTCGCAACATTATTATACTGTTATCTAAAACATTCATTTACATTCTGATACACTGACAGATATGAAGAGAATGGTTTTGTGTCTTGTCGGTGTTTAAAATCAGATGCAAGCTAAAGTGGAAAACAACAATGTTGCATATAAGCTAGATAATGTAACAAATGTTTTTAGTTAAACGTGCTCGTTGTGAAGAAAAGTCATTCCTTTTTGTCATTCTGCTTCTTAGTGTCCAACAAGCTTATATTAGCTGGTTAATTGAATTGGTTTATCTGCCCAGACAGCAAATCCACAGTACTAAAGTATTACCTTAAATATCAGTAATGGCCCATGCTCCTTTAATTTTAATCCATTACTTGTCCAATGTTCTTCTTTTGAACAAGAGAAATGTGCATGAATGTCAAGAAATGTGCTGAAACATTTAAAGGAGAAGCAGGACAGGCAATTTCTACATCTACTTTCCCAAGTCCACACAAATATTGGGGGTCCACTGTGCAGCTTTACTGGGCGCATAATTCCAACACATCTTAATGTCAATGTGGCATGTTAACATTGCAAGATTTATCTATGGCTGTTTATGTTATATAGTTAGAATTGAATAATACAGCATAATGCTATAGTATTTTGATATAAGACAGTTGCTTTTCATTGTGGGATTTTATCCTTAGCACTTAGCTCAGTTCAGTTATTATTACATTGTCTTGGGATCTAAAGCTCCTGCACCACTCATAAAGTAGTTGAGGAGATATAGGCTCAAACTGGCTATTTTAACTGGGGCTACTGTACAAGGGTGAAGGCATTAAACGATGGGCAGCAGGTCTCAGTGTTGAATCTTTGGAAATATGTCTTTTGAGTTGTTTTGTAATTAATGGTAACAAGTTCATGTCGAATTCTGAAATGGAGTGAAGACAGCTCATTAATAATGTAGAGTTATTTCTCACCATTGCTCAGTCTGTAATGTGCAGTTTTCTACGTTAACTGAGAACCAATCAGGTTTCTAACCTCATCAACCTTCTGATGGTACTGTTCCAGAGCACCCTGCCTCCCCAAGCCAATTAATGTGGACATTTGGAATATTTGCAGCTGCATCCTCTCATGCAATTTCAACACTTCTCTAAGAAGTAACTGCAAGCGCTATAGACTTCTGTAAAATCAATAGAGCTGAGATGCCCTTTTAAGTCTTGATGGTGTATGGCAATGTGTTTCTGTTTGATCTTTATGATTCTGCAGAGAATGGAAAAAGCAGAGGGAAAAGAGTAAGGAAATTGGTGGCAGAGGAATGTCTTTTTCATCAGGTCCTTTATCGTTGTGTGAATACCCGCACACAAAGTAAATGAGGCCATGTGTGTGTTCTCTTCAGGAGCCACGGTAATGAACACTGCACCATTTTTCTTCTGAGCCTAAATGGTCTGTCACATGCTTAATGTAACAAGACAGACTGTGCAGAACTGGACAATACACTGAAACTCTAGGTGAGTTAATTTGGTGTTCCAGTTTGTATATTTCTTCCTGACTCTATAGGACACATGCATTGATAGATAAAGAAAATCATAATGGACTTACTTTGAGTTGGTAAGGTTAAGATTACGGTGATAGTTACTTGGTATTTGGAAGTTGGTGGCAGAAATGTGTGAAAAAAGCAAAATGTGAATTATCTCTCCAGCATTCAAAAGTATTTATTTGATCAAGGACATCAACGAGGCAACATAAAATTGATTAGTCGTCGTCTCTTGGAACTGAGTAGATGGCGCATACCATCAAATATGTCTGAAGAAAAGATTTGCTAAACAGAAGAAATGGGCATAAAAAGTCACAATTTAATGTTTTTCTGAACAAAAAATAAAATAAAATAAAATAAATCTAACCCGACTGATTTTTACTTTGTTAAAATAAAGTGCAAAACACAACTGTAAAGACAGCTGCCAGGAGTATTTTTTCAATATTTCATAATTCTGTGGAACCAGTGCTACTAAAAATATTCTCCAGGCCAACCTGCCTCTGAAACATTATATTTTAAGGGAGACGTGACAACGGACACAGTTTTTACGACGGATCCTTACAGTAACCTTGAGAGTGGAACATCATTCGAGAGGGAACCTAAACTGGCTGCAGTGCAGCTGCTACAGACTAACATCATGTTAAAAGAAGATTACACAGTAAAAACTATTTTTAAAATATTTTAAAAATAAAGGATTTTTAAAAGACCTAGTGCCCAAATAGTATAGTAAATAAAAATAACAGCTCTTAAATAAATATGTTATAGCTGCAATTTCCTAAATTATAATTGTTGTGCGACAGTGCTTGTTATGGGTTTTGCCATATTAGCCTTTTGCTGAGGTAATGTGACAAGCATTAATGTGCATGGTTACATTCAACTGTCTTAAAAACTATCTAAAAAAAGAACAGTTGTGTTTTTTGTTCTGAAAACAAATATGTATACCATATAATTTAATTTTTTTAAATGTTGGGGCTTTGTTTGTGTTCCAATCTGTTATCACCAATAGTTAACTTACCAACAATAAAAAGTTATCTAACTCTTTGATTTTCTGAGTTGCAACCAGAGTTGCACTGAGAAGTTGAGCTGATGTGCAGTTCCACCAGGTGTTTGCTAATTGCTGCTGGCTAGGTCCAGTAGTTGGTTTAATATTATCAACTCAGATGAATATATTGAACCAGCAGCTTCACTGAAAGTTATTCAAATGAGCAACATGGACATTCTTCAGGTGGGAAACAGAAGGCAAACCTGTCAAAGATTGGTGGCGCTAGGTCCACCAAACTTTGACCGAGCAGCAATCTTCAACAGCCCACTTAGGCAAAATCACCTAAGTGGGCTGCTTAATGTGGATGACTTATTCACTTTTCTGCAAACTTCTTAAAACATCTTCCTGCTGCACATAATAGATGTATGACTAACGAGAACTTCATTAAATGATCAAGTCTGACCACTTCTTTTATACCGTGTTGTTTTCTTCATAAATCGACAACAAAATTATCTTACATTGCTTAAAAAGAGTAAGTGGTCCACTATAATAAGAAAAGCCAAACATTAACTCAAAGGGGAAAAAAAGCATATATTGAGCAGGGAATTCTTTTAGAGAGACAAACTATGAAGTCTGTCTTATTCTTGATAGTCTAGTTTGTGTATATACAAAGGCCATAAGCAACTGTAAGCAACTCGTCAGGTTTACAATTCCCTGCATCAGATTTCTGTCACATAAGTGGCTGATAACAAAAACTGAATTTAAAGAATAGTTTTTAACAGTTGAAATGGTTCCTGTTTGTCACTTGTTAGGACAGAAACAGTCAATTTAATTCCAGAATGCTCCTTATATAAACAAAATGGACCAATAATGAATGAAATATGAGGTTTGATAAAAGCAGAAACTTTACTTCTTTTATGTACAGTGACAACAATGTTCCACTCTATCGCACCGCTGTGCCTTTTGAACTTGATGATTCCCCTGTTGGTGTTTGTCTCTATTGCCTTGTTAATGTCCAACCATCTCCAAGTTTAGAGAAACCTTACATTTCTCCAAACCTTTTGTGTCTGTAGTAGATACACAAGCAAATGTGTTATTAGCTTTTCCACCAATCCTAAATGCATCGGTGTAATTTGTTTTCCCACAGTAATGTAGGCTGCATTGTGTTTATAAGAGAGTCAGCCTGGTTAAAAAAAACAGTCTCTTTGATGGCTGGCTTTTGCAAAAAGCATTTTGTACTGCTGATCTAACGATACAAGTTTAAACAGTTTGTGTCCTAGATGTGTGGGGTCTGCAGTCAGGTTCGTTGCTCTTTTCCTGACCCTGTATAAGTCCTGGGTGGAGGAAAGGTCCTATCCGCAGACATAATTGTTTGTTACAGTTTGGACCTGTAGTCTTTTATGGATGAGTAGCAGCAGAAAAAACTTACATATGACTACTTAGAATATCCAGCAATTGATCTATGCATCCATTGCCTATTCATCCTGATGGGTTGAAGGGGAGGACAGGCTGGTGTCACCTTGGATTGGTTGCTGAAACCAAACCAGGTTTTACTAACTTGTTTTTACCTTGTTTATGCTATCTGTTCTTGAATTGTTACCACTATTATAATCATTTCAGATGGACACATTGTGTTGTAAAGGTACAACAAGAAGTAAGGTACCGTACATGTAGCTGAAGATCTGTTTTTTTTTGTCATCTCCATATGTAAAAAGCCAAAATGATTGTGTTGTAAAGGTACAGCACAATGTGGGAGCTGTAGAGGTTCAACTAGGGACAGCTAAAGTGCCTGATTATCAACAGGTCTGCTTGTTTGCAGCCATCAGTAATATGCATTTTTCTGCTGCTCTGGGCAGTATTAAAATGAGCTGGATGAGTCTGTGTTCATTGTGCAATTTTGAAATTGCCACCCACAAAACTTGATTGCAGCAATTTCTGCCTTGTATTTAGTTAATTGTCCAGATACTAGTTAAGATTCATGTCAGAAATGCCAGAAATTGCTTAAAAACATGAACATGACAGAATACTTTATTTTGGTCTGTGGGTTATTTATTTTATTAAGTAAAGGGCAAAATCTATTCATATTAGCATAGAAATACTTTGGTGTATCTACAAAATATGCATATGTGTGTGTCATTCTGACATAACATAACCTCCCTGAATTTTAGAGTCTAAGTCAACATTTTTTCTTCTTACTAGAAACCTTCTTCTTATTTTTCTCTATGGCGTGTGTTCTAATTAATTTAAAACATGCTCTCTTCAGCTTCAAGAGCTGGTTTGTCTCAGGATTTCAGAATATCTTAGAAGTGTAATCAAATTATTTCTGCAATTTGATTGCTGCAGTATTAAATAGATTCATCACACATGAAGTAATACTTGTCAACTGTTTAGTAGTAGAGATGTTGATGATTATGGCCTACAGCCAATGAAAACCTCAAATTATGTTTTTCAAAAACATTTCAAACTACAGAAGAACAATAAACAATATTTTATGATACCAAAATGTTTATTAACTGGAGAATGAGTCTGGAGCTTCACAGTAAATCCAATCAATACTTGGTGAGATGTTTTAACAGAAGTCACTGCATCAATATCATGTAGCATAAGAACAAGCAGATTGTGACTCTGCTAAGATGTTAAGGAAGCTATAGTTTCCTAGGCTTTTCAGCTGGTCTAGAATTTTGGATCTGGTGTTTCTCAACCTCCACTTATACTAACCCTAAACCATGTTGGGTTTGTTTCAAGGGTTTACATCCCAAATCATCACTGACATTGGACACTTCACACTTGACCTAAACCAACTTGAATTATGTGGTTCTCCACTCTTCCTCCTGATTCTGGGACCTTAATTACTTAATTTAAAATAATATTTCACCTGAAAAGAAGACTGCAACATTCTCATCCTTTTTGTGCTTGGCTCAGAAAAAATGTTCTTGTAACCAGATAAAAATCACTGATGATAACCTTTATTAGGTTATCATCATGCAAAACAAAAAGAAAGGTACATGTAGCTGAAGATCTGATTTTTTTGTCATCTCCATATGTAAAAAGCCAAAATGATCATATTTGGTCTGGGTGTAGCAAGGAAGGCACATTAGGGGATTCTTTAGTCAGCTATGATACTGAATTAAAGTTAATTGCACCACACTAACTTAAAGCTCTGCTGACTTAACAGCGATATTGAACTTTGCCATGTGTATGTGTGACTGAGGAACTTTGTATCTGATGAGTTTCATGGCTTTTGGAGTGGAGAACGACTTACAAATGTTGGTAGTGCCTTTAAGTTTGCTTTGCAGATGGAGCATTTGGAATTTTAATCAGACCATAGAAGCATACAAGACTAGAGACAAAGAAAACACAGAATATGTGGAAAAAAACACTAAATTGTTCACATTTCATTTTCAAATTTTTGCTCACCTGTACCAATCCAGCCCTCTGTCGTAGTTTCTGTCAAAAAAGTGCGGTTCTGTTCCGAGTGCGCGCACATCTGGATGTATCCGGATGAACTCCAGCACCGCCCTGGTTCCCCCTTTCTTTACGCCTACTATTAACGCATTGGGCAGCTTCTTGTTCCCATATTTTTGCGCAACACTCATATTTTTAAAATTCGCGTCTGTCCCGTGAGCACCAGGCGAACCTTGCGCTTTGCTCTGGTCCCGGGGGTTACTGGATCCAAGCTGAAAAGCCGACCTGACATTCAGCGAAGCACAGTTGTCCAGCTTCCCAAGAAGTTTCTTCCCTCCTGCGTTTTTGCTCGGCGGGCAGCGTTTCCCGTCGTAAGTCTGGTTTGTCATGACTGCACCGCGATAGAAAAGAATATTGTAGCATAAGTACGCACAGGATAGGGACAAAGTAAATATGAAGGCGAATCTAGCGCTGACTCTGTTCGCAGATGTGAGGAGCCTTTGCGCCATGTCTCCATGGGTTCAAAGTGCTGCATGATTCTCCATCGGAGTTTTCCTCTCCGCTCGGTCTGCGGTGAGAGCCTGGTGAGAAGCGTACAGACTCCAAAGTGAGACAGAGCAGTGCATGTGGACAGGGGTGGTTTTTCCCTGGCACCAGCTGCGCATATGTCCTGCAGACTGATGAAGTGATTGAAAACTTGGATCCGCAGAGGAAATGGGGTCAGTCCTCATCGAAAGTAGCTCCCTTCGAAAGACTTGAGCGGAACCATCTGTCTTGAAACGCACAGCCTACAAGAGGAGATTTTTTTATGTCCGTCATAATCCTCCAAGTCATCTTTTTTGAGTGCGAGAAAAGGAAAAAATCGACTGCGTCTCAGTGCGCCCGAAACTCTCACCAGCGCAATCTTTCTGCTCGCCTCCGGGGGGATTTCAGTGCTCATCCCTCCTCTTTCTCTCATTCTGAAGTTGCGAAGTTATAGACACTTCCACCGCCTAGTATAAATATTTAATCAACATTCTGACGTCACAATATCATAAATCTTTTGGCCTTCTCTTTTTTTTAAGAAACATACCGATTTTCCTGAAAATATCTGGGTGTAGAGATTTTCCCATTGGGGCCAGAGTCTATGTGAATAAAAGTTCAATAAACAAATGGGTTTAAGACATCCATCCATAAAAACGGTATGTGATGTTTGCACTTTCCTGTGGCACAGCTGATAAACCTGGTAAAACATTTTTTTAAATTCAACTTTGAGATGTGAACATTACCAAATTTGTTTACAATTTGTGTTTTAATTGAATTTCCGATATTTTACTAGTAACCTTACATTATTTTCTACAGACCGTTAATTAGTAAAAAAAAACGCCAAATTAACTTACCTGTCTTCCAAAAAACTGCAGACTAATATGTCATCTAATTTCTGCTGTGTAGCTTAATCCATGCTGGCTTTTCACTTGAAACAGAATGATTCATCAAGCTTCAGATATGTCGATAAAAAAGTTTGACACACATGGGTATTACTAGCCTTAGAAAGTCAAGATCACATTTGATCTTCTGTTTTGCTATGATGCAAGGTGGATGCAGACTGGAATGCAGAGTTTTCAGCTCCTTCACTCCTGTGGATAGGATTTAGCTTTGGGAGAATATTAACTTCATTGATATTGCCCTCTCTGCATTTTATTGACAACTCTGGTTAACACATTTACGAAAAATAAAGTAAACTAAAATAAAACCTTCAAAAAAATAGTTTTAACTCTGTAACCTTGATTAATTCTGAAAAGAGAAAAGCTGATTCTTTTCCATTATATGAACCCATTTTACCAATAGAACATTTTTGGCCATGACCATAGATGGTGTATGATGAAATGGATAATGGATAAAGTGAAATGCTTGCTGGATGTTTGTGTTGCAAGAAAAACTAATTTTTTTTTCCAAGTTGCGGTACTATGTGATAGTTTCTACTGCAGGAAGTTTTTATGAGACATGACAGTTTCAGGGCAGCGAACTGACTTTCAAGCTTTGCTTTTTGTTCTCATTCCAGCAAAAAGAAAGCATATTCTATACTTAAAAATCATCCCATATATACATGTAGTAGTGTTAAATAGATGCTACATAAGAAAGGCATTCAGCTAACTTAAAAAGTAGGTATCCCATTGAGCTGGACACTGACTGCTGTGTCCTAATCAGCATCACATCACTATGCTGTCCTTTGAGTGTGGCGCTACTGCCAGCTGGACTTTAGCTAAAACTCATGTTTCCTGCAGGGAAATGTGTATTGGGTGATTCATACACGCTTTGAATTTTAAAGTTCTTATAAACCACAAAGAATAAGTAACCCTGCTGAGCAGTATGCATTGTCATATTTCTCTTTCATATCACTAATACAGCAAATTATACCAGTATGTTTCACTTCTCCTTTACTTTACTACTGCTGAAAGAGAGAAGGATTGCATTAGGAACCCGAAATCATTAAAATAATTCAGCCACTCTGTATTTAAAAAATGACATGATGAGGACATATGTTATAGGCATTATTTTAGGTCCGGTTTTGCAGATAAACTTGGAGAAATAAACAAATCTGAAGTGAGAGATGACGAGGCTCCAAATTCAAGGCAGACAGTTGAGTGTGTCACTTATGATTTACACTCAAAGATGGATACATCTTTCTTATCAGTTTGATGGAAAGTCTGCCATAACAAAAAACGAAAAAAAAAAAACTACAGGTTAACTGAAAGACAATAAAATTGTGTGTGAAAAATAGACTGCCTTGACTATAAAACTTACCAACAATAAAAATGGTAAGAAAAAAGAAAAAGGATGGGAAGAACAAAACTGAAAAGGAAATGTTTTTCACTGGTGAAATTGTGAAAGTTTTATATAGGAACAGAAAGGAAAAGGAAATGGTAGTAAATTTAATTGCAACCAAGTCAAAGGCCAAATGCATATTGATAACCTACTTTCCACATTAAAGATATATTTAATATATACATTGGATCACTCTCTATTTTGGAACATCTTGGTTTCAATCATGTGCTGTTGATTTGAGATGAAACTGAAGAAATTGAATGTAGTCTTTTCACTCTGTGAACCTAAAAAGCACTAATAGAAGAAATGACTTGACAACACAAATCCCACGTTTGATGTGGTTCACTGTTCTTTGGTTTGAATGGCTCAAACTTTTATAATTGTTTTTACTGTGTCCAAAAAGCTTAACTGGCTTTATTTTTCAAATACATGTTCTGTCTCTGGTATTGATATACTGGGTCAAATAGTTGAAACAAAATCCCAGCTGGGTTCTCCAATAGTACAGTAAAGTGACCTAAAGCATATAATAATGCTGATCTTAGAATGGATAAAGTAGTGTGGACTTCATTTGTATTGAAAATCCATAGACTATGCCAAGAAGGCAGGCTAGTGCCAAAACCCATCTAATGTAATTAACTGTACTAATTCTGCCAAGAAAATCTGTCAAAACCACTGCAAGAATTGTGTCTAGAAGTGTGTTGATGGTTACAAAATAAGTGTGGTTATGCCACAGTTTCCTAAGAAAAATTAAACCAAATAGTAGTCAGGGTGCATGCACAAATTAGTACATGTCTAGATCAAAATCTCAACAATGGTCACAGATTTCATTTGTTTTTGCTGTTAATACAGATCATTAAATCCACCCAAACTTAACACAAAAAATTGTAACTTTCTGGATAACCCATAATTATATTGTTAAAATGCCTTCCGCCAGATTTAATGTTAATGTACAGCTATACGGTAGATTTCAGCATGCATTTTTTTTTTTTTTATAAAAAGAAGAATTGCGATGACATTGGAAACAGCACAAAATTTTCCTTTCCTAGTTACACTGATACCAGTTTGTCCATCATCTTTTATTTTCTTCCTTCCATAGTCTTCTCCTACCTCCTGTGTGTATGAGCTGTTGATCTGCACAGAAAAGTCAAGATGAACAAAAGTCATGCAGTGAGTAAAGGCCGTTGAACAGCAGGTTACTGCTCTCCTTGTCAACCACAGTGTCAGATAATTGTTGCTGACATTTTGCCTTTGTTTTTTTCCCCTTTTTATCCAAACTTGTCCGATGCAGCTTTTTCTTTTTTTTTTTTCCACATAAACACAAGTTCAGAAATGCCATGTTCTTTGCTGTCTGGTGTGATATTCAATATTTGACAAAAATCAGCTAATTAGAGCACAGTTGGTTTTGACAGTGCTCAGCGGTTTCCCTAAACGTAAAAGTCTAGTCCCATTGCACAAGGGGAAAAGTCGAGATTCATAAAATTGCTTTTCAGGTGGTGAATGAAAGACTCCTAATTATTAAAAATAAATAAATAAATAAAACTCTAAGTATATATAACTTCCACGAACAAAAAAAATAATAATTCAAACTATTTTATAAAACAAACATTTTGTGACAAAATCATTTAAAGGTAAAAAATACTCACCACTTTCACAAAAATGTTCATTGCCACGACACCAGAAATACATTCTGAGTTACTCATTTAAAGCCAATCTATTTTTATGTTGCAGCCCTTATGATGGACAGCTGCTTTCAGAGGCGAACATCGGTGTTGTAAAAAATGAAGCCATCTATTTTCTTCAGGTGCTTCGCAACACAGCTGCTCATTGATTTAGTCAAACGACGGGGCAGATGGATTTTTGTGAGTTTTATTTGGATCTCAGTGTCACAGACAAAGAGTCTCTTCGGTTAATGATTGATCACTGTGTGGAGAAAGCTTCTGTTGGGTTCTGCAGTCCGAACCCAACAGATTTTATTGATGGGTGAAGTGGATTTCAATGTCCTCTCAGTGCCTCTCAAATTTGTGTGCTTTGATTGCATCACAGCATCTTTGTTCCAGTTGGCCAACACGTCAAGGAAAACACACAAACATTGACAAGCTCACAAATCCTGAATCAAGCTGAAATGAGGAACCTCCCTCTTCTATAGGGCAGTATATCACAGACTACTCAGTCTGAGGAAGCCCGACAAAACATCGATAATGACATTAGACTTCGTGCAAATAAATTAGTTGTTTCCACTCTGACTTTGATGTGAGCCATTTTATAATAAATAAATAAAAACTATGTCTAAATTAATATTTACAACCCACTGCTAAGCAAAAGCCATCAATTGCTTAAAACACAAGTTGGTACTTTAAAGCACACTTGTTGTGGATGTTCCAATATTTCATTCCCTCTTGTCTAATTTATGACCCTAGGAGTTAATTAACAGCCACAAATATTGATTGAAATGTCTGGTAGCGTTTTATGTCCAACATAGATGAGGACGTTTAATTTGGCAATGTTCTGCTGAGAAAAAATTTCACAGAAGTGAGCGTGAGCACATGAAGAGAGTGTATTTACAAGTTTTCCTCTCCAAACAAATTAGCATGCTAAGCAGGGAAAAATTGGAGGGAATTGCATGTGTCTGAAATATTACACTTTGGTGTGAAAGAAGTTTAAGGGCAAAAAGAGGACATATTGTGGTGCAGGATATCCTCTTTCAGTCAGTGTAAATTATTAGCTCTAAAACGTTATTGGTCAACCAGTGCCTATTTAAAGGTTTGACATTTTCTTTCCTTTTTAAAAACCCAACAGAGATCCAAATCTCATTTTTAAAAGGGAAATGAGCAGAAATCTATAAAAACAAATATAAAAAAATTTAAAAAAAGGTTGTCTCAATTAGACATTTTGTTGATTTTTGTTTTTAAAGCACAGTAATTTGCATTATTTTGGGCCTAGAAAAATGTATCCTTCCAAAGGAACGGTAATAAGAGAACAAACAAGAATAAATCATGCACTTATGATTGGCCCTGTCTGTAGCAGTTAAGCTTTGACTAGATGAACTTTAGTCACTCAAAAAGCATGTGAATAAAAATTTTTCAGAACAGGCTGACAAAGTGAATGCATTTTATTGATCGGTTAGGGTTTTACATTTTAGAGAAAATAGTTATGACTCAATTTAAGAATTATTGTAGAATTAACAGCATCAATTAAAAAAATAGTGTGGCTTTAAATTTGGGCAAAGCACAGAGATGGTCTTTTGAAAAAAAATTTAAATGATGAAACTTAAAATGGGGATAAGAAATAAAAAATTAAAATGTACTCATAAAAAGTAAATAAACAAAAAACAGCAATTAATTAATTACCTTTAAATTTTGGACATAATACATTTGAGACAACCTGAGTCAAGTACTGATTCTTTTGAGAAATTGCTTAGGGTTTAAATTTTGTTGCCTCACTTTCCTTAATTTCAGTCACATTTCTGCCAGTGAATTTTGTGGCCATAAACAAAAGTCCTTCCATTGAACATAACTGTTTACCACCAGCTAAGATTAAAGTGAGGATTCATTATGATGAGGTGCTCTCAATAGATGATACTAATTGGTACTCCCAAATGCATCTATTAAAAGATTTTTTTTCCTCTTGCACAACTCTACCAACAGTGTACCCTCCAAAATGCTGAGCATATCATCTGGTATGACCCAGGTGACTGAGATGAGCACAGTACTTATCTGTCCGGATCCGTACATGAATTTTTAAAGATATCTGATACTGACTCCCCTGCAGCACACTCTTCCTTCAGCAGTAATTTTAGAGTTTCCTGAGAAGCCTTGCAGGTCATCAGACATCACAGCTCTATGAGTTCTGTCAGTGCAGAAGGAATAGGCTTTGCTATAACAGAGATTCTCACATTAAAAACAGCAAATGCAGGAAATGTGTTTTTCTAAAAATAACACCACAATACATAAAAAGTAGGTGAAGCGCTAAGCTCCCAGAACTCATTATCCATATATGCCTCTTGTTAATACAAAAGCTACATCATTGGAAGAGCATCACTTCTTTGCAGAAACATATTTAAAGACAACATAATTTATTTAATGTAAAAAAAAAAAAGCAAAGTATTCTGTATGATCACTGTAAACACCAGTGTTTTAACTGGGAATCCGTATGGACTGCCAGAGCACTTTACCATATTCATTATTGAAGTGTAACAGGGAATTTTTAGAGCACTCAGAATTTCTGCTGTATTCATAATTTATATTTAAATCCTTCTTGCTCCCCACTACATATTCAGATCTCATTTGCTGTCATGCGTGCAGACTCACCACCTTTATCCTTGAGTAATCTAGTCTCAATTAAAGTTCTTATTGGGATTTGGGGGGGATTTTAGAGGGAACGTGATTGACAATGACTGAGAAAAACAGATAGCAGAAACAATACGTATATTCTCAAACAGACAGTGGAGGAATTGGATGGCATTGATTTTTCTGCCTCATTTTACTGTCACTGGGATCCTGCTCCATTTACCAGATTCTCACAAAGGAATTCTGTTCATTTCTTTATGTTTATTGGGGCTTCAGAATTAAAGATAAGGAAGCCTGTGGGAGCTCTGAATATATCAACTTTTTAAATAAACAGGATTCTCCACATAGTGCACTACAAGTTCAAACTTAATGTGGAAACACAAGAGGACCTTGATAACTGAATGATTCATTGTGTTTTGCATGGCAGAACTGAAGTGCTGAAAAATTTAATTTGCAAAAGCTTCTTCAGAACAATAAGAAAATGGGGGAGGAAGGGCATGGTGTCACAGATCCTCTTATTTGATGGCATCAGAACTGACGACTGATCACTGTGAAGGCTGAAAAATAAAATACACGAGAGTGAAAAAATAGGCAATTATGGCATTAAGTGATCTGGTAGGCTATAGTTTTTCTTCCTCTATTAAATTAAACTAAAAGTGATTTAATACTTCTAATTATATTATGCTTCAGAGTAGTAAAAGTCTTTCTTTCAGAAAGGGCTATTACTGTAGGGAATCAGGGTGAATTTCCCTTGGGAGAGTCCAGACCAAACCTAATCTGAGGTTTCATCAATGCCATTTCTATGAAGAAGATGATTCAAATATCCAAACTGTGACAGAAGAAATATGTTGGTTGAATTAAAAGATTAAACCCGTATTAATAATTTTGGGGCATAGTTGTATCTGTCCAAGTGCATATTATTATTATTTTGAAATTGTTGCTATGTAATTATAGCATTTTCCAGTGTAATTTAATATAAGTACGTCACTATATGATCTGTTTAGTCAATGCAATCAAATTGGTGCTTGCGTTAACTTTCACATTCTAGGAATAATACTATTTCACAATGACTTTTTGTTTAAGACAGAAGCAATGGAGTGTATATGAGGGAAAAAAGTCCTTCACTTCCTCAAATTGAGTAGACTTGATGTCATAATGTAGAGACTAAAATACAGTTCCCTATTCCCTGTCTCAGTCAAGCTGAACGCATCCCGTTTGAAGAAGACGGCAAATAAGAGGATCCAGAAGCTGGAGCTGACACATCCACAGAGTGCAGGCTGGGATGTGACTCCACTGAAGCTTGAATCTTTGCCTCACTATCAGTGTAAGACGGCTTTTGAAGTGAGTTGAAAGAACTTAAATCTGATGATGACTGGCTGCACCTCTTCATCTGCGACTATGAGTGTGTGTACGTAGCATACCTAATGAAAACGCTGCTGTTTCAAATTTCCTCCGAAACTGTCTGAGATTAGAAAGCTGATATCCATCTGCATGGAGGGCAGTCTATTGCACATCAGGTAAAGGATTGAAACTATTGCATCACTTTAGAAGCTATAGGTTCTAAATCAATATTCATCAGTCAGATCTTTAAGTAATGAGCCTACCTGTTCATGAGCTATGGGCACAGATGAAGCACAGTGGATATGTTACATGGATCAAAAGAACAAATTCATTGCTCTGGTCTGAAGGTACACAAAATAAAGCCATTTACAACATCTTCAGGCATTTTCTGTTGAAAAGCATGTTCAATCACTAAATCATATTGTTACTATCAAATTCAAAGAACAGTTAATCTTAAAAAATGCAACTGATTGGCTCTATTTTTTGCTCAGTAATACAAGTCAGAGGTGTGGATTCGAGTTATAATCAAGTAAGACTTGAGTCACATGTTCAATCGCTTTAAATTTCACTTGAATGCAATTTGAAAGACATCGGACTTGGACTTTCACACCAAAGACTTGTGACTTTATTTAGATGTAAATCCTTTGACTTGATACTCATTGATTTTGTAGCAAAACCTGTTACAATTCTTTTTAATTTTTCGATCCACAGCAAAGAAATCCTTTTATTCTGGAAGTCAGGTTTTGTTATTCCCTTATTAAAAATAGATGACCCACTAGCTTTCAACTATCTGTAGGTCAATGTCTAATTTGTGTCTTGAATCTTATGTTCAATGTCCATTAAAAGAGTTTTCATATTCAAATGAATTACTCTCGGAAGTGCAATCAAGGTTCAGGAAAAATGAAAGCTTTTTATAAAAGCAGTACTGTGTGTCTCTTTTTATCCATCTATCAAAAGATAATGACACTGTTGACCATGGTGTTTAAAAGCACAGACCTCTTTACTTGGGGCAATCAGATTATGCAGATTCCAACGAATTATTTAGTGACAAGACTGTATAAAGTGATAGTCTTGTGTTTTTATTTTTTGATTGTCCAAAAGGAGGTGCCACATGGTTCCATATTAGGACACATAATATGGAATTTGTCATAAATTGATTATTTATGACAAAATGTGTCAGGTGCTATTTATGCATTTTTATGTTGACAAAATTATTCACAGTTTTGGATTAAAACTGAAGAGTCTGCAGAGATCTTCTAATGACTCACTCACTTTAAGACGTCACAAGTTTTTAAACTTGTGAAGAAACTTAAATTAAAGTTGCTTTTTTCCTTTGGAAACAAATTAAATATTTATTTTAAGTTCACAAAACAACTTGTTGCAGCAACATTTTTATCCTAGATTACAGAGACACGTCTGATGAATGTCTTCTTGAACAGTTTTTGTTTGACAGTCACCGTTAGCTGTACAGTCGAGCGGGACGTCCCTCCTTTTTCCACCAGGAGGTTGGAAGATTGGTACAGTGTCATTTATAAGGTCATGTTTGGGCTGTTCCCTCTTTCCATGTGTGATTTAATGACACAGACAAGCATTGATTCTTACTCTTTGCAGTCAAATTATAATTTTTTTCTCTCTGTTACATTTTTACTCAGTTCTGTCTACATGGAACATGTTGCAAAATGACTGAAAGTAACAGAACTTACGTCATTGAGCACAGTTAGGCTCAGACTAAGAGCCCTAGAGATTGAGTTTTTAAATTGTGACTGTTTTCAGCAATTATTTGTATGACATTTTAATTGTGTAATAAATCTCAGTCAGGTTCTCCTTGAGAAAAGAGGTTTTAAATCTCAGTGGGACTTTTCTGGTTAAATAAAGGTTGTTTTTCTTTTTTCTTTTTTTGAATTTACACTCAGCGTCTATGACTTTCAATCGATTTGAAACTTGCACATCGTGACTTTTGTACCCAACATACTTGTGACTTGCAAAGCAATACCTTGGTAACTCTTCTGCTGAAAAAAACATTAACCAAGTTTTCCAAAAATCCATGAGGCACTTTATGTTTAAACAAGTTGGTGTCAGAAAATTGTGCAATTATTGAAGATGTGTTGGATGTATTTGGTTAGATTTTGCATGAGTATTCGTTCTGTCAAGCTGTCTGCATGAATGGCCATTATTTTGAAAGTAACTGACAGTTTTACATTACATTTTGGAGAGCCAAAATGTGCAAAAACTCCTCTTTGTCTGCTCATAGTTTTTGAGCTGACAGCACCCTCAAATTAAAGTTGTCAGTCTGCATGTCTGCTTCCTGTCAACTTGTTACTCCACATCCAGTGCACTGACTGGAACAGTTTGTATCCAAATGTTTGGGTAAATTTGACATCACTCATTCAGTGCCATGTGTATTTAGCTGCACAGTCCTTTTCTAAAAAGTAAATTATATCATCAGCTCTGTGAGTGAGGGGTAGGAAACAAGAGAAAATTGAGGGCAAAGACACAAAGTTAGGATAGAAGAGTTCAGAAACAGAACCACAGACAGCGTTAAAGTCTTTGGTGCTAATGTGGGGCCTGAGTGTGTAACCTCACTCTCAGGGTGCTCTGATTAAAGAATGATTTATAGGCCTGTTGGAGAGCCCTCTCAGCAATCCGTCTCCTCAATGAGATTTTTTTTCCTCTTTCAAGAGGTTTGGTAAATCAAGCCATCTTTGCAAGGATCTCATGTGGACAATGTCAATGTGTTAGTGAGAGGGAGTCATCAAATGCTATGATCATAAAAAACATGGTGGATGGGTGTGGGGGGACTGTTGTTGAGGGGGTAGAGTGTGTTCGTGTATGCATAACGATACTTACTTATCACATATGGTGTTGCTTGAGACTCTGTCAATGAAATAAATCTCCTTGTGGATACACATAGACATACATTGCCTCAAATGATTGATCACCAGGATAATTCTGATGTTTCAGTTTAAAGATTCATTTATACCTGAAAATATGAAATCCATGACTGTATAGTCAGATTAAAGGATTTACCTGTATAATCCATGACTATACAGGTAAAATACTGTACAGTCATGGATTTAATAGAAGCATATTATTAGCTATAATTATTAGCTGCTTTTTTCCCTTGTTCAGATCTAAACATTTATGTTTATGTCATTGCAGCATGTCTTAAATTTAAATTTCTAACCTCTAAAACTTTTAAAGTTTGCTTAGTGTAAGGTTACAATACCTTAACATAATTAATGAAAGCCCACATGATGTCATCAAACTGTTGACAGGTCAGTTAAAAACATCTGTGGTACTTAGAGGCAAACCTGAAGACATTTTTGTAATTGCAGCTTATACAACACAAGCATTTCTTTTGCAACATCATAGAAAAAAAAATCCAAATAAATCTGCCAAAAATGTGTGGACCTCTTCAAATCCAATTCATCATTGGGGTTCAATTTCTCAATGCATTCCAACTCCACATTCCTTTGTTTAAAATGGTATTCACAAGTACATCAGTGTGTAAATGTGTTTTTTTTTTTTAAAGTTACAATGACATGTATCACAAAACCTAAACATCAAACACAAACAAGGCAATCAATTCCAGCAAACTATTTAGAAACACTTGTGGAAGAAACTCCATAACATTTGACACTATTCAGACTGTTAAAAAGGCAATTCTATGCCTAAGTAAATGTATAGATATGAGTGATTTTCAAGAAAATGAAGAACATTTCTCCAAATAATTCACTCTCTCAATTCTGGCATTTAGCAAAAACAAGTACTCAGTATCATTCACCAAGTAAATTCCAGTTTTGAACATAGTTGATCATTTGTTTTGAACAGAAGAAGCTCTTAATGTCTATTTTTCCCAAACAAGAGAAAATAATTTATTTTCAAAAATATTGAATAAGATATAAATATCTATTTAGATATAAAGACAACAGGGAACCATGATATGAAGTCACGGCATTCTCCTCTGGCACGCCCATTAATCATTACGAAGTCATCCAAAGACTAAATCCCATCTCTGAGATGGTGTCACATTACTGTTTGTTCACAGCGTGCCTCATGAATCACAAGTATGACAAAATGAAAAGCGTTTTGTTCTTGAACATCTCTAGAGATCATCCACAGTATTCATTTTCTTTTGTCACAAGATTCAAACTTAAAGCACGTCATTAAAGTTTGTACTGTGACTTGTTTAATAAGCAAGGTAAACACCCACTCTGTGTGATGTTTCCCAATTATCTCCTTCTGTTTACCCAATTATATAAATTAGAATGCATAGTATTTACATCCCCTAGGACAAATAAGCCATTGAGCTAAACCTATTAAGCTCATGTGAAAATAATTAACCCACAAACTGTTGCTATTGTCTCTTCATGCTGTAGTAACTTTTAGGAACAGCTTATAATTGGCTTATTTCCACCTGAAAAAAAATTGTGAGAAATATAAAATCATATTTCACACAAAGGAATGTCAACTTTTAATGAAATTGAAAGTTGTCTTTTACAGGCATTGTTTTTTTTGTTTTTTTTTTGTTGCTTTTTTTTGGCAATTGTGTGCTAATAACTTAATACCAGCATATGTATTTTATATGGGGATGCCTGAAAACTTAGCAAACATCTGAAATATGACAAAAAAAAATCCAACAAATATATATGTTTGTTTATAAAATGTAATAAAAGCCATGCTAAATAAAATTAAATTTAAAAAGGTAAAAGACAAATAAATATAGTTGGAAAGAAATAAGGGGGGAAAAAATGCACTGACAACTTTATTCAGATGTTTTAAAGCCACTTTTGGCTTCAGAACTTCCTGAATTGTTCATGGATTTTGGTTGATTTTGAAGTAATGCTGCACACTGGAAAAAAGATGGATGGACATTCCATCCATTATCTGTTCACCCTTGTCCTAAGTGGGGTCAGGAGTTGCTGGTGCCTATCTCCAGCTGCGTTCCAGGCGAGAGGCAGGGTACACCCTGGACAGGTCGCCAGACTGTCGCAGACAGAAGAATATTGTGGAATAAAATAAAAATATTCACGTCAACCACGCTTGAAATGTGGCAAATATACGTGTTTTACTTTTAAGTTTTTATTAAATTCTAAGGACAAAATTCTCATTAGTGCCCAATGAAAAATATGCTGAATCTGTGGCATATCCAAAAAAGAGGAAAAAAAAGAATACCACACTTTGATTTCAGAGGGAGAGTGTCTTTAATAAAGTCAGTAACAATGTAAACAAAGCAAGCAAAGGCTTTACTCTATATATTCAAATTTGCCCTTTAACAATGTAGCCCACGTATAAAGCTAACCTGTCTGAATAACAGTGATTAAACTGGGCAAACGGCTTGCTCATCATTATGGCACAAGGAGAGGGCAGTCACAGAGCACTTGAAGGTGCTTAACAGTCATAGAACACAATATTTTTTTTTCTCTGCTGATTAGCTTACATGGTGCTGCAGAGCATGGGCGACATACTAAGATGATAGGAGCAACATTTTAAAATGCGACAGCACCTTAATGACTCGAAAAAGATTTAAAGGTTCAGCACAAATTCCCAAGCAAGCTTATTCCACCTAAAGTGAAAACACGTTATCCTTGACTGCCATGCAAAATGAAGGAGCAGCCTTGGCAAATACACAAAGGCAGCTCTCAGAATCCCAAGCCATAGAGAACCCAGACTATGATCGTGCTGGGGCAGCTCATTCTGTTCAAATCACAGCATGAAGTCTTTGTGATTAACTAGGTAGTCCATCTTTGACTGGTATGACAAGACTGCAAACAATACGTACTGAATATGTAATGGGTTTATCTGTGGGGAAGATGTGTAGCTCCTTAAAACTATGCTGTCTTCCGGGAAGAAGTGCCAATTATAATATTAAAGCCGTCTCTACCAGTGACCTTTTTGCATTTGCTCGGTGTGCTATTACACTCAATCAAGAAAGGTCAGCTGTGGACGTGGGGCCCATGCAAAACTGCCTTTTTTTATATTGTGTTCATTGTTTGTGCAACTTGATTTCCTTCTTACTGTCCACAATTACATGAAACTTTGACTGACTTTGCACTAGGATGGGATTTTGCAGACAACACAGACTAGGACATAACAACAGACGTTGCATGCCAGTAGAGCTAGCACTAGTGCACTTTTAATTACTTTGTAATTTATATAACATTGAAGTGTTAATGTTTTTATATGGATGTTGACTGTTTCAATTAGTTCCTTAAATTAGAGGGGCGTTTCATTGTTATGCTCAATTATTATGACTTTAATAACATAATTCTGACTTTCAAGTATTGAATGTCTGATATTATCTTAAACATAAACTGTGACTTACAATCTGTGTCTCATGTTTTACCATAAAACTCCTGGAAAAAGATCCTGCAACCCTAAATACCAATGGAGTGGCTTAGAAAGTAGATGGATGGAAATGAATTCATCTTTTTTTTTTCAGTCAGTTCACAATAGGGTTTTTCCACCACACTGTTTAGTACATATATATATATATATATATATATATATATATATATATATATATATATATGTATATATATATATATATATATACATATATATATATATATATATATATTTTTTTTTTTTTTTCAATTTAAAAATTATAGTGCAAGAAAAAGATAAATGAATGAAAACTTTATTTCAGAATCTTTAGATAATAATCAATCATCATCTTGTTTCTGAACACACCTGAAAGGTTTGAACTAGCTCAAATACCTATTTGATCATGTGGAAAGGGAGCCCCTTGGTGGACAAAGTGTGAATTTCTTGTTAAGTCAATATAGGGGCATAAACAGAAATGTAAATGTTTTATCTTCATTCATCTTTTTAACTTATAGTGACCACATGTTAGGCTGAAAAGATATGTAAATGCTACAAAATCCTTTAACATATAATTTGTTCACATACTTGATAAATCATCTCCATTAGCACATTTATTTTAGACCTATTTATTTTTATCATAATATTTATTTGTACCCATGTTTATTTATTTATTGATCTGCCACCCACAGAAAAAATGAAATATTACTTTCATTTCCTTCTATAACTGCCCAATCTTATAGCCTCTGAATTTTTGGGAACTTATTTCTGGGAAAAAAACGTACTTCTCTGTACGGTTAATACAGCAACCCAAAATAAACTACATTAGTATAGATGGTAGTATATGTTTTGTTTAATTTACATAGCTTTTGAGCTTAAAAAAATGATCCTATTTTTCTGTTGCATTTTGAAAATACCCTACATTAAACTCACTTTTAAAAAAATTGACACATTTTTGCAAAAACATCAGAATTCTATAATATTTTCTGCAATAATTTTGAATTTGTAATTTGAAGGCTGCCAAGGGAGATTCAAGGATTCTTCAAACATGCATAAAGAGTAAAAGCAAAACTCCTGGTATGTTTTTGATGAGGGACTAACATTGTGACATGATATAAAGTTGAAAAGGTTCAAGTTTCAAAGTACACATATCCCCTCCCTTTTAAGTACTTTAATTTAAAACGTGGAACTCGTATAGATTGAATAGACACAAGGTAATATATTCATGGGTTCATTTCTGTTCAGTCTGATGATCCTGGCTTATAGCGAATAACAATTAAACATCACAAAAGAATAATAACAAAGGATTTTAATACAAAACTGTCACCCTATTTAAAAGTAAGTCCATGCATTGACTCAATATTTGCTCAGAGGTCTTTTTTCATAAATTACTTTATGGCATCATGGAGGCAGTCAACCTGTAAATGCAAGATTTGCTTTCTTTTGAAAGAGGACTTCGACTTCAGACCACAACCAACTCGTAGTCAATTTTTTCTTTTCCCTTTGTAATGCACTTCTGATGTTGTCTCTGGGATGGGAATGGCCAAAGCCAAAGAATGTGACAGTGGTAGACCACATCCAGTTTTGAATGTATTTTTGCATTTTCATTACATGTATCTATTACCCTCAAAGTTTGAAGAAATATACAGTTGAAATATATCAATTGTACATTATTAGATTTATAATGTAAATCTAAGAATTTACATTGTACAGGTTTTAATTTTTGAATTAAATCAGTAAAACTAACTAGCTTTTCAGTCATTTTTCATTAACATGTCTTTATGCTTTTACCTTATATCTTTCAAAACAGAATGGAACAGTTGCCATTTAATAGCAATAGCAACTGTTGTTGCTATTGAAAAACAACAATGTGATAATACTTTTACCACATTTTGACTTTGTTCATGTATTTATTTTATGAGCATGTTACAATTATTGTGGTACAAAAATAGGTGTCTTTTGCATTCCTTGTTCATTGTGTGATTTTATACGTCTTTGACATTTGAAATAGCTTAATAAAAATGTATAAATATGAATTCAATTGTATGTGTTGATGTATAAAATGACACTGTACCTCAAGTTCATCAGATTAGTCACACATATTGTTGATATGACTTTGGATTTGAGCTTAGTTATTCAAGACCATGCTCAGGAACATCAATAGCTTAGTGAATGAATAATGTTGTTCACCAGATTTTGCTATTTTATAATTTCCATCTGTTTTCCCTCAGGCAAGTAAAACATAAAACGTATAAATTACAATTATGGCATAAAATTATGAGACTACACCAAACAATCACCCTGTTGACACACCTAAAATGAAGAGATGTCATATTGTGTTGCTTTAACTGTCCCACTGCAGATGCTAATTAATTTCATATAGTCCTTCATCAAAGAACAAACAGAAACCCACACAATATTTTAAGCTGTTAGAAAGCATGTTCAGTTCCGTGATGGTCCTAAATGGAAAAGCAGACTCACCAGATTGTAGATGATTTAATCATTTTAACTGTAGCTCTTTGATTAATGTGGTGGTCTCTGTCCAAGAGAGTCTGAATTCCCAGTCCAAACAGCACACTTATTTTGAATTCCACACTGTAGTAAATTTGGCTGTCTGCACTGTAAGAGCCACTGAATAAATATTTTACCACTTTTGAAAAACTGTGTTCATCTGTGAATATTTGGGCCTGGCCGATCAAATCTCTTTTGTGAAAAAGAAAAAAAAAAATGTTGTTTGTGAGTGGAGCTCCCTGTCTTCCTTTTACTGTGTGAAGAGAGACTGTTAAAGTTTGATTCATCATTTCCTGTGGGTGGAGAAGTGTCCACTGCCAAACACATAGCTTCATTATAATAAAACGAGGGAAGCTATGGGTCTCTGTGGAAAATGGCCATCTGTAGTAAAGTGCTTTCTACACAACTAACAACATAATGACATCTACACACTAGCAAAAATGTTTTGATGCTCATGAAAGTAATTATGTTAGGTTCTAAGATGGCTTTAAAAAACATTCATGATGAAGTTATTAAAACACAAAATCATATTGCTCGAATAGATCAAAAGATTGCAAATGCTATAAACTACAGTTATTTGTGCAGCAACTAAGTTTTTTTTTTCTTACAGGATTTTATTACTTTCTATTGTGTCTTTTCATGTGTGCCCAAATAATTGTGACGGTATGGTTGGTTTTGTCAAAACAAAATTTTCAGTTCCAAAATTACAAGCACTGAATAAAATATGGTGAGTCCCAAATTTAACAAAGATACACAACAACTTTTCATGTATCCTACATTCGTTAGCCACTGTATTCATTGCACCCTACTAATAGTTGGCTGGATGCTCTTTTGCTTTTAGAACTGCCTTAAATTATTACAACGTAAATTCAACAAGGTGTAAAAAGATACTTCAGAGATTTTGGTCTACAATAATATGACAGCATCACACAGTTGCTGCTCATTTATTGACTGCATGTCGTTGATGATAATCTGCTATTCCAAAGGTGTTATTTTTGCATTGTGATCCTGTGTCAACAGCTAGAAGTTGTCAAATGAAAACATCAATGGATCCTTGCTCTCATAATATTTGTGCCAAAATTTGGCCCTACCATGTCGATGTCACAGATAAAATTGAAACTCATCGGACCAGACAACATTGTTTCAATATATTATTTTCCACAGGGTGCATGCTGCTAACAACTCTACCAGCGCACTGCACTGCTACCGTTTAATGAGAAGGTACGGGGTTCAAATCCCTCATTAGTGTTTCTGCATGGAGTTTCCATGCTCTCCCCATGAATATGTTATAGTACAAAAACAGCTGTGCTAGGCTGGTTTGTCTCTCCTGATTACCCTCAGAGTGATTAGTAGGGTGCATGTTTCTTTAGTTTTTTTTGTTTGTTTGTTTTTTGCTCAGTTGCCCTATGATAGATTGGTGCATGTTCAGACAGGCACCTGTAGTGGTCTTTTGCTGTAGCCCGCCAGCCTCAAGGTTCAGTGTGCTGCTCATTAAAAACTTAGCTGTAACAAGAAGAGATTTGAACTACTTCTTAGTGAGCCAGTGTCTCTTCATTGGTTATTATCTTTAATTGGTGTTAATTAGTTATCTTCATGGCTGTTTAAGCCACATATACACCTGTGAACAATGGTAATAAATCCTGGCTAAATAGACCATATTGCTGTATTAAAAAAAAAGAGAGAGAATTAAATCCAAAGATAAGCAAAACATTTTACTCTTGAATGATACATGTGTTCAGTAACATGTGTTGACCCGTTTGAAGTAATACTGCAGTACCACAAATACTAAGGACGGAAGGAAAACACTGTACAACATATTTAACCTTATAGGAAAATGTGTTTCTTGAATCTGCTAGCAATTATTGGATGCAGCCGTCCACTGTTTGAAACTGGAGAAACCTTATTGATCTAGAAGCAAGAACCCACTTGTTCTTGTTCTTGTGTTGCATTCAGTGGCCTCTGCAGGGATTCATTCGTGACTAATCAATTCACATTTCAAAGCAAGCTGAGCAGGAAATATCCTGTACAAACTCATCGCTGGCCTATGCTTTCTTATGGACATATTTCAATAAAAAATATATGGTCACAAAAACTCTTGGTCAACTGCTGCTTTCCCCTCGATCCAGAGTGTTTCATGCAGTACTGGATTTTATGCATATAATGGAACATTAAAATGTTGTTTATTAATAATGTAACAGATTAAAGCTGTCACAGCACTGCTGTGACAGTGTGACAGAATGAGATGGAAGATGCCATGGCTTGAGCAATTTGTCAATATTTTAAGTGAATGTATTATTAAGACAAAGTCTTAAACATCCTACATTTTAAAGCCAAAATGGAATTATATAATAAAAAAATTGTGCAATTTTATTTTTCATTATCTCGGTTTTTTAAATTCATAATACATCTGACCACAAACAACAAAAAGTACAATGGATTTTAAGCCTTTCTCAGAAGGACTTCTTTTGCTGCTAGGATAACACTTTATTTGATGGGTTGTGAATAAGACTGTCATGACACTGTCATAAACATGACATAACACCTGTCATGAACATGAGTAAGTCTTCATAAATATTCATGACTGTTATCATAAAGTGTCATTCAATAAATCATGACACTTTTAATACAAAGTTGACATTATTCAAAATGTCTTTGACTTTTAACTTTAAAAAAATATGTAGCTTTATGTTATTTGTCAGATTATAATTTCTTGATTAATGTCAAGTTGTCATAACAAGACATTTTAAATAATGTGAACTTTGTATTAACAGTGTCATGATTTACTGAATGACACTTTATGATAACAGTCATAAATATTCATGCAGACTTACTCCATGACAGGTGTTATGTCATTTTTACGACTGTGTCATGACAGTCTTATTCACAACCCATCAAATGAAGTGTTACCGAAGTTAAATACTTACTCATTTTGGAAAGGGAACCCAGGGCAAAACCTTTTTCTGTTATTCTCTTGGATCCTTATAAAATTAAATTATTGTATACCATCCATTAACCATGCCCGAAGGCCAATAAATGTTTGAAATTATTGCATACAAAGTGACTTAATAGGGTGCTTCATTGATTTTTATGCGCTATAACACTGCAGGTACTGTTGGACAAACATCATATCCATTATAATCTTGAGTTATTATTGTTCAGTTTATCATCCATGAACAAGTCAATATATTATATCTTCAATTTACTCAAAGAGGAGAGTGATGAATTAATGTATGGTTGTTGGAGTTTTTTTCTTTACTTCCTTCTTCCTTCCAAGATACACACCATACTTTACAGGAGAAAATCAAAACAATGTTGCACAGTTGATATCCATGAATATATCCATATTTTGGACAGGGGGAGACAAGTGGAAAACATGTATAAGAGAACATACAAACTCTGCTCATAGCTAATAAATACTCCACCAACCAGGTTTAACCATAACCCAACCCTAGTGAATGTAATACATCCCACAATTGAAACACTATATTGTTACAGTATATGAATTCCTGCTTGTGGTTTAGAAACAAATAGAATGTCGTTTATTTTGCTGTTTCGTCTTTGTAAAAACATAACTCTAAATAGATATATTATCAAGATTTTTCCTTGGTATCATAGTACTGTGACGAACCCAATATTGTGCAGTGTTTTATTTAAAATACTTGAACAATTGTACACCATGGTTTAAAATAAATATTGGCAGTGAATTATGTGCACTCCCTCCAAAGTGGGTGTGGATCAATCTGTTTCTACGGTAATGAGAGAGCATTCGCTGTCACCCTGCAGACCGTCTGTGGGTTCCACCACATTGCTTTTGCTTGATGGTAGATGTCAGTGAGAACAGAACAAATAGGTTTTGAATGAATACTGGCAAATTGAATTCCTTCCTCATTTGTTGGGTGCCACTGTAAATGGATACTTATTGACGTCCATACTTTCCTTGCCAAGAGGAGCAACCCTCGACATTAGAGATCAATAATAGCAACTCAGACATTTCAATTCGGAATCTGTGTGAACAGAGATGGAATTAAATAGCAAATATGAGATAATAGGGTGAAAGTAACTGGAAACCGGACTTTTCATGATGAGTGAGCCGATAAGCTCCTTTATGGCCTCCTTGGAACTGTGTGCTTTCTTTATCAAGTCCCTTTATATTATTCATTCTTTCATGCCAACCCAGTGATTTTGCACATTAGTCAAAAAAAGAAAAAAAAAAAAAAAGAAACTCAAAACAAAGTCAACATGAAGATTATTTTAAAGCAGAATATTGTTTAGTTGTTGAATATAAAATATTGCCCTTCGATCATTGAAGCATTAGGTTTGCATGTGCCATATGAAAAAAATAGAGCTCCATCTGTTTTTTGAGTCTGTGGTTTGTTTGTAAATCTTTACATTGATTTGTTTTTAGGTAGTTCTCTGAAAAAAAAAGGGAGGTGAGGTGAATTAAGCACAGCATTACAAAATTGTTTATCTTCATTCTTTACCCTAATGGTGAATTTGACACAGAATGCTAAATAGAAAGGCCTGATGAGCCTGGGGCATTTTGGAAGAAACTGGCTTTGCTGCAATCACTGCATGAAGCTCTGGCAAAATGTAGCCAGGGACATGTTGTCAGAAATTATGTCTCTGTCTCCCTGAGTAAACAAGCCAGCACACAATCATTAAAGAGCTCTTGACTGGAGCTCAAATGTGTATTGACCAGCTAAGGGAAAAAATAGGAACCATTTCCCTGTATGAACTGTGGCCATTTGTTACAGTTTAGAATTGATTCTTTGTCATGGCAACTACCACTGTGTGGTCATGAAACAAAAAATTGTATCATTTCAGCAAAAATTGATTTAAAACTAAATGCTCCCATCAATATGTGACAGGGGACTGGTGCACTTTCACGCATGTCAGTTTTTTTTACTTTTTTTCAGAACTCCCATATAAGTCATTATTCATAAAATTGCATGTCTGTTGCATGCTGGAATAGATATGTAAAACACACAATTTGTTTTTTTCACAAATTATTTGACCAGTCATAGTGTTGTGGTTGCCTAGTTACTGGAACCTGTGATGTTAATTTTTCGACTATATTTGCTTGTCTTTTAGGACTGTAAGGGACTCAAGTGCCAGCGGACTTGAGTTGAAAGGCGTGCAACATCAAGGACAGATCAATAGTCTGTCACAAGTTTAACACATAGACACAGAGATATATTTACTAATATTTAAATGAAATATATTTAAATATCATGTGGTAAAGTCAGTGTCTGCAATGTATTTACCCGATTATAGACTTTCATGGATATGCCTGTATGTCTCAATTTAGATTCTGTATTTATAAAGCGACTTAATAAAACTGACTTTGCTTTTTTGTAAGAAACTGGCTTTGCTGCAATCACTGCATAAAGCTCTGGAAAAATGTAGCCAGGGACATTTTGCCCCTTGATATTGGGCCTCAGAAGCTCCTGCTTTTCTGATGCTCCATTCAGCACATCATCACAACATTGCTTCTCATTATGCCTTTTAGAGCCCAGACTTGCAATTCCATTAGATATGAATCAAAGAATCAAAACAACTCTCCAGGTATGTTTTTGATGAGAGGATAATGTTACAACATAAAGCTAAAAAATTTCAATTTAAGAAATCAAAACAAACTTTTTTTAGAAAGAGGAATTAAGGTGCAAGAGAATACCATTGGAAGCTGATGGTCAGCTTCTACCACTGAAATGATATTGACCTCCTGCTACTCTCTGTGGTACTCTAGCTGCGCTGCTGCAGAAAAAAAAGGAATCTCTGAAGGGTTTTAGAGGGTCACTGGCTGCCCTCTGACCTGCTCTTGATCTAATTCCTCACATCACCCAAGAGAATCCTGCAGGGCCCCTTTTACCTCCTCTTCATCACATTCCCCTCAGGCAGAATCAGAACCTGAAACAAATACGCACACAATCATGCTGTGGTACAATTAGTAAAACTTCCCAGCCAAGCAGCCATTTTTTATTAGTAAAGAAACAGAAATTAAATTCATTAATTTTTTGTCATAAAAAAGCATTTTTTTTCTCTTTAATTTTTACAGCTAGCGCTCCTTAAATTCTTCATCTTTAACCACAAATGTCAAAATTAAATTAAATCTAACATCACCAAACAACCATACTGTGAAAGTTATATATATATAGCAATTTGGCTCACTGACAAAAAAATCCCCAAATTATATCAACAACTTTGTTACTTTTGGTTCAAATGAGTTTTCTGTTGTGATTTTGTTGTGCTCAAAACTGGCTGATGATTTTAAAGTCGCTGTATAATTCAGGCCTCTTATTGGGTGCCATTTTAAATGGCTATTTAATTTTTAGGATATATAATAATTTCTAGCAAAAATATAAAATATTCATCAAATCTGAACAATTCTGTAAAACAATTTGGGGATTATGAAGTATGTTTTTTTCTCTATTTAGCCTTCTGCTGAACAGCTATTTTCAGTGAACCCCTTTGCGGTTTGTTTGTTGCACAACTGACACTAAAAGCACTCTTATGGGGGGGCCAATGTGGATCCACAATTTATGTGAACTCTGTTTGAGCCCTGAAAGCAACAAGAAAGTTCTCTCTTCCTTCAAAAGATGAGGCAGTCTTATTCTACAAAACAACTCTGACACAGAATAAGTATTTCATTTAACATTGGTTTGAGAAGCCATTACCTTGGCACAGAGTAGACAGCTTTATTTAATCTACAAGCTGCCTTCTCTGTCCCCTTCCCAGCCTGGCACAGCAGGTGCTTGTTCATTCAATCTGCAGGGGCTGGCATTTGTTGAGAAATTTGATTATATCTGGAAGCCTGAATAAACTGGCAATGAGCAAAGTTCAAACTGGTGCCTATGTGTGTATCAGTGCAACGGAATCAGATTGAGTGTTGCAACAGAAAATTTGCTTTGCTCTGAGTATTCAAGGTTGATACATGTTTCAACCAAAAATAAACAATTGTATATATTTCTTGATTCTTTCAACATTCCTTTGGCTCATTGTTTTCCCCATCAAGTCATGCCAAACTTGCATCATTTACTCCACTGTTGTCTTGAAGTGCCTAACCAATGAAGAGCATAAATCATAAAGCATAGATCATGTCTTTGTAATCTAACACTCACATCTCACCATTCGCCTCAAGAATTCAAGCAGCATTTTTATTTTTAGATTTTGTGAGATCTAGTTGGTTGGAGGTAAACATGCATAATCTGACTCCTGCATAAAGGTGGACATTCAGGCTGTAGGATAAAATCCCTGCAACCATAATCAGAGACCAAAAATTTTGCGTCTCTACAGCAGGCTCTAGTGAGTATTTATCAGTCTTAGATGGAAATGAGATTATGTTGACTTGCTCTTTTAACCAAAACATTTAAACATAAATGGCTTAAACACACATCAGCTTACATACTGCTTTCTGAGATGTTATTCTGATCAGATCAATTTTAATGATTATTTGCAGGCTTTTTATATATATTCTACCATTATTGAAGTAAAAGGCTTCAACAATAATGTCAATGTTAAAAAGAGTTAAACTTGACAATTAGCTGGTATAAGTGGGGAATCTGACTAGAAGCAATGGAAACATGTTCCACAGCAAGAAAAACATACTCAGGCCTGGACAAATGCAATGAATATTTTTCTACAGACAGATATTCTGATTTGTGCGTCTTCACAGCATTGCCTCTCTTGTCCCATTTCTGTGATAGACGGAATATAAATTGAGAATTTATATTGTTTTCTCCTCCAGTTTGATTGGTGAAAAAGACTTTTGAAAGAAGCCAACGTCATTTTTTGTGGGACTTTTTTTTCCATTATTGTACTCTTAATAAATAAGACATAGTCCATATGCTGTGAGATTCATGGCTGGTGAGGCACTGACTTAATCAAAATCATAAAACCCTCCTGCATGCTATTGTTTACATACAGAAATTTTGCACATGTAGACAACATTGAAACTCAATAAAACATAGAAATATAGATCAGCTTTGCTTTGCACAGCAGCAGCAGCAATTTAGTGTTGTGCTCCACATCAAAGGGAAACCCATTGAAGTACAACTCAAAATCACCTTTTTCTCACTCCCTGTCTTGGTCAAGCTATACATAGACTTGTTGCGTGTAGCTTCACTTATTTACTGTATGGCTAGCTTGTTGTTACTGTCTCTTACTCTGCAGTTGTGGAGTCACAATGTCTGTCCGTCCGTCCATCCATCCGTCCTTTCTTCCTTCCTTCCTTCCTTCCTTCCTACCTACCTTCCTTCTTTCCTTCCTAAAATACACATCCACAAGCGAGAGGTCAAGGTTTAACCAGCGTGTAAATAGTCTATACATGTACAGACTATTTACCACTATTGTAGGGCTTTTGCTAAATTAGTTAAAGGACTAATAATATTAGTGTACATAGAAGTATGAATTTCCAAAATAGAACCAAACATATAAAGGAAATAGTTTTGGTAAGTCTGACTTTGCAAAAACAGAAAAGATTTTTTGACTAACAATGAGGAAAAAATAATTAATCATTTTATATAATGCATGTAAATATATAATTTAAATTGTCTAAACAAGGATTTATAAAGCTGCTGAAGCTATTGTTTAGGAAGTTACCTTTTTACGCCACCACGCGTAATGTCTTCTCTTCTTCCCTTTATGCTAACAAATCGCACCAACCTGGCACACTAAATAGACACTGTGGAACTGTTTGTTTTCAGCATCCTATTCTGGAGACAAAGTAAAGACTAAATGCTTGTTGTAGCTTCAAGGTATTTCTCTGCAAACTACGCCTTGGGTCTATTTGGCTTGTGCTGTAATTATTCTGTTTTATATTTCATGCTTGTTGGTTCTGCATACAACACACAGCGATCACAGAGCCAACACATATTTCCTGAAGCTGTAATTGAATAGAGAAAGGAAGAAGGCAGCTGTGACTGCAATGTGCTGCAGATGGCAGTAGTTGAACAGGCACAAGCTGATAAGCTCTTTCCTTTTTTTTTTGTCTCCAATGTTAACTCTTCCTGCAGTGACAGATGAGAACACAGAGCTTCCGCAACAGTATAGTAGTACTTTTAATCTAGTTCAGATTTATGATATCAACAAGGGAAAATTCTCCCTTGCTTCTTGTCAGGGATGAAATGGAGAGTGAGGAAAGACATTAAATAGGGAGGAGGGTGTTTTGGTTGGAAATAATTTGCCCAGCATTCGCCAAAGTCAATACCTCATGTGATTCATCCCCAGCACCTTTAGAGGTTTGACTAAGGAAAAGCATGAGGTGAACAGATACCGAAGATCCACATCAGACAGGAATGAATTGAACAACAAAGTGTAAATTGCAGCAACACCAGGAGAGATGAAAGGCAGAACCTGAAGAAAGTTCAAATTGGAAGTTAAAACAGGCCCTAAAAAAAGATGATGAACAGCCTATATGCATTTACTTTATCTACTGCCTCATTCAACATGTTCACCCTGTGGCTGGGTTCCTCATTTCCATAAAAGTCTGGGCCTTCATCTGTTGAGAGAAAAAGAGAGAAAGAGAGAGAGAGAGAAATAACTGGCTGCTTGCTTGAAGAGAACACAAACCATGACAGAGATTGCATCATGGCTTTATTCTGGAGACTCTCCTATGAGGTTACACTTGACATATTCATTCACACATTACCGTGCAAGGACAGACACATTAAACATTGATCCAGATGAAGTCAGTCCTCTGCTGCTGCTGTGCAAAGCAAAACTGATTAAGAGCACATTTTCTAAACAGGTCATGATGAGCTAATCAAGGCAAGTCAACATTAGCCACCACTGAAAGGCAAATTTGAATAAAAAGATGGGTGCCTGCAAGAATAGCTAAGTCAACCCATAAAATATTTATATATTAGAGAGCACCTAAGATTTACAATCTCATCTTGTGTCAAAGTTTGACTATACGGCCAAATGGTTCAAAGCTAAAGCTGTCCCAATACATTAATGTCACATTGTACCATGAAGACCACTGTTTATCGCATCTCAAAGATCTGAGCTTGACCTTAATGATTTGTGAAACAAAGAGTTGAATTACCACGTTACTTGAGACGACCACTGAAAGCCATACTGCATGTTATATTTTGATTGTGTGGGCAGGAGCCAGTACCCTCTCTGCCCTCCTTGCAAGGAATCTGACACCGGCAGAGGGACACTCGGGGGAGGCTACAGCAGGATGAGGCATTCAGCTGAACGGCAATGCCACACAGCTCTGTAATTTGTCTTCCCCTTCCTCTGGATGCACCTCATGAAAACAAATGAACTCTCACCTTTGCTGCTGCAGCCAGAAGGCATGCAACATCATTGGATACAACAGCTCCTTGTATAATGTCAGTGTTGTTAGAGCTCTTAAGCACCAGCGCCTTAGGGTTCCATTGGACATCTATGCAGTTGTGACTGGAATAAAAAATAAAAAAAATTGAGAAGATTGAATAAATAAATAAAAGCGAATTGCACTTCCTAACCAATGATAGACCACAGCTGTTTGCCATCAAAGTTTGTCGACAAGATAAAAGACAGCAGAATAAAGCTGGTTTAAGAAATACATTTTAGGTTTGAGGCTGGCTCCTGTATAAGCACTTGTGATGCAGAAAGATCGTAAAACAGTGGGTGACCTATTGATTTTAAAGTCTTTATCAGTGTTTCTATTCAGCCAGTGGCTGAAACACTGTGGGAAGAAACATGTCTGTCATCTTTATGTGAACATTTACAGTGCCCAAGAGAAACAGAGTGTCAGACACTCGTCTATTGCTTTCTGTCAACCGTAGAATTTTTTTTTATCCTGTTTGTGTTTTCTATATAAAAAAAAAATGGCTAATCTGAACTTCGATAGAATTTTATGAATGTTGTATTCAAAACAGAGAATTGTGTTATTTTTCATTTTTAAATTGAACAAAGCTGCATGAGCTTTTTTATTCTACCTCTGGGTACCGTGAAGTACCCAACAGTAAATGTCGGATGTTATAATATGGCTGTTACAGAAAATACAGTCGGGGGAAAAAAATGAGTAGTGCAGCAAACAGTCATTACTTCAATCTATTTCTTTTAAAAGTAAGGTGTGAGATTATTTCCACTACGTTTTTTTTTTATAGTGCGTAGCAGCTGGTAAAGCTGTGATTATGATTTGAGCAGTAATTCTTGTGTATGTTCCAAATAATTTTAACCAACCCAGGCGGTCCGTTTAAAAGCTTGTCTGACAGCTGTTGATTTTCATCCTATTGGACATTTTATAAAATTGCAGGATCACTCAAGTAACCAGCAATTAACTTATACAGTGTCAGAAAAGTGTGCCTTTATTCCTTCAGCAATAATCACTTCTGGCATAAACAACAAGCACTAAAAAGATTATGGGACAATAGAGTTTTGAAGATTTTCAAATAATTTGTAAATATCAGCAGGTGCCTCAAAGCACTAGAGAATTATCAAACCAAGTTGGTGAGGCAACAGAATAGAAACAAATCTAAAAAATAAATAAAGCATTATGTCCTTATTAAAGTGAGAAAAGGATTATTACCACAACTGCAAAAATGATTTCCAGACTTGAACTCAATATAATACCTCTTTAAGAGTAAATCACAATTAAGCTCAATTGACTTGATCTTCAGGTAAAAAGCATATCATATAATGTTATCATAAACTTTGAAGTTACTAGACAGCATTATTTCTTTTTCAGCTCTCCATGTTTCTGGCAGAATGAGATCAAATGTGAGAAAAAAAAAAGAATGAGAGATTTCTATCAACCCAACAGTTCACTTAAAAGCTACAGTCTGTCTGGGTCATGATAGACTCAACAAACGGAGTTCATGTTCAGGTTAATTATCTCTTTCTGTGTAAATAAACACAGATTGTCACTTTTAAAAATTGAGGCATCTCATCTCCACTGACTGTGATTGACTTTCTTTGTAGGTTTAGGGGATTAGTTTGACCCATAAGATGAATTGAATCAGCTTTTTGTATGGAGTTCAGCAGAGTAATTATGGAAGGACATCAGGACTCCATTTATTGAACAAGTCTTTCTTGTCATAGTTTTTGACAGCAATTAACTATTTTCTTGCAGGGTTTTTTCTGTTTAGACAGCAGCTGAAAAGTAACTATTAATTTTGGACTGCTATGTTGTACCGTTTCTGGTCATTACTATCCATTACCTTCCAGAGATTATTCTAGCTGTTGTATCATCAAATCTTGAATATGGACTTATTTTTTTCATTCTGTAAGCATTTCTAGTAAGAATCCAAGCCACCTGGTATTGCAGCTGAATGTTGCTAAAGAAGGTTAATGTTGTAAAGTTGTTAAGTTCATAAAGTCAAAATAAGTTATATGGTCTTTTTTTTTTTATCAAATGAGGATATGGAAGCCAGGATACATTTTGTCAGAGAGCTTCATTCTCAAGATCTAAAGTACCAACACTATCCGAGAATTTAACAACTCAACTTACATTAGCAGGCTGTGTTGGGATTAAGCAGGGAAGCATTACAACCAGAGGCATGCAAGCACTAGAGAAAAAGATAATGATCTGTGAGTTCAGCCTTGAAAACGTTTCCTATATAGAGGCATTTGAAAATGTGGTGGACATTTCTGGTTTTATCTGCCCTGCCTATTTTATTTTGGTTTACTTACATTATTTTAAACATGCTTTTTATGTTTTCTCCTTTATACTGTTTTTGTTAAGAAGTTTGGTAACCGGATACTGTGTGTGTGAATGTGGACCATATAAATAAATGATTGATTTAAATGAAAGAGCAATCAATGGGGAGTTGACACCATCTATTTCTGGCCCAGAATAAAAAAGACAGTTTTACGTCTTTTGTGTAGCACTTGGCTGTTTTAACCCTCCATAGGATTCCTGCACTTTGACTGGTTCATGGTTGGCAGCAGAAAGTTTTCACCCAGTATGCCATACATTCAGGAACTGACACTGCTATATGGTGTTAGCACTCATTGATTTAGCCCATTTTGTTGACATCAGCAGACATTTTTTGCTGACAGAAGAGGCATGGTAAGAACTGTATTTTCTTCTCCCCCCACAGCTTGGGAATGATTGTTCCTTTAAATCCCTAACATAAAAGAACATATCGGTTATGAAGGTCAAGACTCAAACAACTTTTTGTAATGTCAGAAAAGTGTTTTAAGATTATTTAATCCTTAAAAATATATTTAAAAAAAAATGAATTTAATTATGATTTATATTTTCATTTTCTTTATTCCAAAATATAATTGAAATATATTTTTGGTCTTTAAACTTCATAATCCACAAAATTAGAATACAGCTTAAACCAGAAATGTATAACCCAATAAATGAGTTAAATCAGATCAGTTGGAATTACCACCATTATTCCTATTTGCTAAATGTCACAGTCAGAGAGAAAAATATGTTAAGGATTCATTTATTATTGTCTTCAAAACCAGAAGTTTATATACAGAAAGGTTACAACTTCTTTAAACAACGAGCGACAGATGGTGATGGTATATCTTTGGAAATGCCTGGTAGGAAAACTGACACATTTGAGTTAATTCTATAGGCTTATTTTAAGAACACAGTTGGAACACACTGATTGTATTGTTTGACACCTTTGGAAAGTAAAAATTAAGTGTGGAGCTGTGCAAATCTGGTTCATCCTTGGGAACAATTTACAAATACATGAAGGTGCCACATTCAACAGTCCTAACAATTACAGGCTATGTAACTAGACATTATGGGTATGTAAACTTGTAGTTTTATAATTTTTAGATTGTAAGTGCTCCCTTGAAAACACCAGCCTTTTCTGTCATGATGAAAGTTCAGTTCAATGTTGATTTTTGTTATTTTAGATTGAACATGTTTTAGCTTAAATGTCAGAAAAATTATTAATTGTGATGTCATGTAAATGTAGATTGACAATAATTAAACTTTTAGACATTTAAATAGCTGCTCCTTTCCACTGAACATGTACCAGCTTTGACAAAATATTTGGCATACAAGAAAAATGTGTCACAACACTTGTGACAAATGCTAGTGTCAAAATTGACTGTTAGCAAACACATTAAAATATTTGGCTTTGCCTTGTCTCTTTCACTTGCCTTGCAGTCAGAATAAATGGGATTGAATATGGAGGAGTGGAAGGTCAGTGGTACTGAGTGTGCAGGTGTGCATGTGTCAGAAGTTAATAGAGGGAACGGTGGTTTTGTAACAGATTACAGCAACTCTGTCAAAGGAAGAAGGGAGGCAAGGCCTGCAGCCCATTCATCACCAGCCCTGTCTACTCCTCAGCCTTAGTCTCTTTAAGCCAAGTGATAAAGGTGCATGTCAGCTCCTCTCTGCTGCTCAACTGAATCAACTTCCTGCTGAATCCTGACACACAGGATCGAGTGCCTTCACAGCACGACACTAGGAGTTGAAACATCAACACTTCCATGCGCTTGATAGGGTGGTATGCAAAGAAAAAATCTTCATTTATGTATTTATTTTTTACTTTATGTATTTTAATTATATCTTTTTTCCTGGTTCAGAGTATAACGTTACAGAAATTGCTAACATTTCAAACATCAGCTCAACAGCTTCTTCTTATCGCAATTATGTGAATGTGGTCTTGCTACATGCAGTTTTAGAAACATCTAGATTGCTAATATAACCTCACTCAGCTTATAAAACACTTGGAAGTTAATATCTGTCTGACCTACATTACAACATCAGGATATATTTTTTCCCCCATTAGTGACACAAGCTTATATTTGCTCTCAACTATGTGTAGGTGGCAGTTGGTTGAGTCATTTCATAAAGGATAAGCCATTAAATCACACCATGTTCTGGTATAAATCTTGCATTTTCACATATCAATGAATGTTTATCGTGTCTGCAAATACTTGTCAGACATGGTAAACCTTTAAAAAGCAAGTCAATAATTTCAAATTGAAAAAAAAACAAAAAAACAACAATATCAGTTTCTGAAACAACTAAATCAATGATCACCGTGCAAAACATCTTCTCCAACCATCACACAGCTCCACACGTCTAAGCATATAAGCAATTAAGTTGATTTTGCGATGTAGAATGACCACAGATCGCACTGCCTTCCTTTATTTTCTGCGACATAAAAGCCTTCAGTCATCTTTGAAAACATAAAAAGATAGACATCTTTTTAGGCTAAGCAACTGCTCACAAACATGGTGGAAGAGCTACTAAAAAATAAATATGATTAGGTCCTTTTCACACGTAATTAAAGATCTTGAGGACTTTTCATTATTTTCATCCAACTGAAGCATTCAAAATTCCTTTCCTGTCATTGTGCAAGAAAGCACATCAAAATTTAAAAATGACAAATCTGAAAAGTCTTTTTTTTTTCAGTTTCAAGTCAAACACAGATTTACTGGGCTCTAAGAACATGTCATAACTTTTGCCTTGCTGGTTCCCTGTTCATCTTTTGACAGTCGACAAGTATTATATTAAATCAAGAATATATATTCACAATCTACTGACTGCCCTGTAACACACAAATAAGATCAAATATTTAGACACTCTGCACAATGACACAGTTTTTTTACTTTCTCAAATTGAAGTGGAAAGGAATTTTTTTTTTTCCTTTGGTGAATCTGATCCGCTACTTTAGAAATCAGAGCAGCTCCACAACTTTCATTTGTAATTATGGAGGTTCATGCTTCCTTTATTTACAGATTAAAGCATGATTCTAATACAGCAATAACAATCTCCATGTTACTGTTGTGGTTCCTTCAACAACTCAGACAGAAAAAAGTCAACAAGTTTCTTATCTTCAAGTGCCAGTAATATATACAGTGTTGTCTTTACTTTGGGCTGAAAAAATGTAGACATTAAACTTGCTGTAACAACAAACAAATTAATCACAGCTAACAAATTAATCACAGCTAGCAAATTAATCCCAATTGGGCTGTTCTAGGAAACAATAGCTTAGAACAAAGAAAACAATCCTTTAATAGCACATAGGACTAGAAGTGCACTGCAATATCTTAAAGGAACCAGTCAGCAGTATAAAGGAGGCCATCTGATAATGAAACTTTACTTTTAATTCTACAGTCCATTTCATTTAAACCCCTTCACTTTGAATGGGGTCCTTGAGGTAAACAAGATGAAATGCTGTCCCAAAGTGAATAAATGTTGTGCAGAAACCTGGTTATTCCTTCATTCATTTCGCAATCAGTTCCCTTCTGTGCCTCCAACACAATAAGGGTACTTGTGTTAAGAACTCTGCCCTGTGAAATCTAATCCAGCTACTTGAAGTCTGGTATGAAATGAAATTCTGTCCGCCACCTAACAATACATCATCTTTGAGATGCAGTCCATATCAAAGTAGTTACAAGAACTGAGACATTTGAGGTGAAACAAGGTGTACTGTCCTCCAGAGACACCAATTTTTGGACTGATGAGGATTAGGACGGAGAAAATTCTTTCTATGATGATGGGATCAAACAGATCACATGAATTATTAATCATCCTCATTTTGTCCATGATACCCGGAGGAAAAAGCCGCTACATCTAACACAATTTACTTCGCATTAATTGTAAGGAAAGTTATTCAGTATTTAATATTAACTTGGCACCGAGAAAACTGCAAATGTGTGCTGCCTAGTTTGGGCTTAAAAAAGGATGAAAACATTGATTTATTCAGCAAAATGACATCCACTATGAAAAAAAAGCATTCTATGAATTTTCATTTTAAGGCAAACACATCGTGTAACAACAGAATGGACACTGAAAGACAAAGTAAGGCTTTTAAATAAGAAGATGCTTATAAAATTTTTCACAGTTGAGTTGGTAAGCACTAGAATGGTTGGTAAGCAAGCTAGAAATTAATGTCAAAACCAGATTCAAAACACTTCAGTAGCCCAGTTAGAGTAAAGATAATGTTCATAGTTGAAACCATATGTTTACATATACCAAAAAAAAAAAAAAAAAAATACACAACACCTTTTATTTTACTATCTGAAAAGGTTTGTGAGAGAGAAGCAGTCTACAAACCTAGAGCAGTTCTGTCAGGGCGAATGGGCTGGAACTCCAGCAAACTATGAAACTTGCTGAAGGAAACCCAAAAGATTTGTGACAAAATGTGGATATATCCTTATTAGGTTTGTTTAAGTATCTGGTTTCAACTGTATTAGCCAAATTAATCAGAAAATGTGCGATTCCATCTATTTTACAGTAAGTCTCAAGCATCTAGTATGCAGAGATGAGTGAAACATAGTGTGTTTAAGTAATAAATTTCTGCCATGAGTCAGTTGCTGTGATATCTGGAGCATTCATAAGGTGAAAATTGTAGACTAAACACAAATCTGTGGCAGCATGACTTATGTGATGGTAAAATTTTGTATACTAGCGTGTTAAACATATAGTTAAGTGATGTTTGAGCATTATTTATTATTTATGAATTAATTATAAATGTTCTTGTTTTCTTATGCCATGGAATGATGAACAGAAAACTGGAAAAGCAATATCCTGAGAAAAGTAATCAGACATAAACAGCATGTAAGAGTTGTGTATAATCAGAGAATGAGATCATGATGCAACTTGGCTGACCAAGATGGAAAAGTAAATAAAACTGCCAGAATATGAAAAAATCTGACCTGAAGGCAGAACATTCATCTAAACCTACAAAAACAAATGAAAACATAGAGATAATAGAAATACTAGCAAATAGACAATAAAATACTGCAGATACTTAGAAGATACTGTTGTAATAACTTTAAATGCACACTTACATAGACCATTAATCAAATAGCTCAAAGGATGTGTGCCAACATTTTCTGCATTTTAAAGTGCTACAGAACATCTCTGAAAAGCATTAAATCAAATTGCCGCTGTCTTGCTGAATTATTGTCACCCTATATTTTCTTTGTAGAACAACACATGGTGTGTGTTTTGCCTCAATTTTTATTAATATAACAGCCTTGAGAGAAATATTAATGTGAAGCAAACAACCAATCTTAGGGGCCCAGCTCGCTTGTGTTGATAAAAGCCTGTGCCACATTACAGTGTGATGTAAACTCACTGCAATCAAATGTTTTTTGTGCTTTTTTTTTTCCTACCTCAGTGCTGCTGGCATTTGTACCTAAATTTTCCACGGAAACATTGCTATGATTTTAAGTGCTCCACTTCGGAGCATAAAGCTTTTTTTTTGTGCCTGCCATCTTGAGAGGTTCCCCTCCAGTGAGGATGTAGACAATGCCTAGAGCACTTGTCTGTGATGGCGAGAGCTGATGAAGAAATACAATGCCATGGCCAGCGGTCAGTAGTGTTTATGAGGAGTGCCATCACAGTTGACAGCCTCCCTGTTCTATGATCTATATACTTCCAATCACAACAGATAAGTAACAACTTGCCTGGAGAAAAGTGCTAAAATGTTTGGAGATTGTTGCGTCCTTGAATGACTTTGAATGACACAGTAGTTCAATATTTACATTGTATAGCTGGAAAATCATGGAACTGTTTGTTGAGAAATAATGTTATTTAGAATTGGACTTTTCATCTCCTCACATTTGTCATTTTATGTTGCAGTCACATTGCTCAATAGTTCAAATAATTTTCTACTTTAATGCAATATTACCCATAAGATGTTATTAGATTTATCATGATATGTAGAATAAGTGTTTCTGGAACTCTGTGTCCATTTTGATGATGTGTAGAGTTGAGTTAGGTGAATACATCCACAGTTTCACATCTCAAAGTTTTCAAACAAAACAGTTTTGATTATGCATAGTCTAAAAAGTGTGAGCAACCAAAAAATGGCCTCACATGATTTTTTTTTTTTTTTAGATAACAGAAACCCACTAAAAAGATGCCTGATGCCTGTCATTCTTTGCTGGTCAAATCTGTTTTAGTTTCATTTCAGTTTTATTTTCAGGGTTCATTACGTTGCCTTTCATTCACAATTACATACACTATTGACTAAATATTTTCAATTTCTACTTGCTATTATACAACTTGTATCTTCTGATCATAACTCAAATGAAATTCATCTGAAAGAAATGCGAGGCAAACTAAATATAACTCCTCTCATATTGTTGTGCTGCCCATTAGGAGGTTGATTCATTTCTGTGTTTGACTTTCTCTTGCTGTTTGATGCAACATCAGGGATTTTGTAACACACCCATTTGCTGTGTAATACTGTGTCTAAAGCGCACAGAACTGTAATTTATTTTTTATAGACTGATATATAACGGGACAATTCCTTTGTAATTTAAGTGACAATTAGTCATGACACCCCATAAAAGAGGCAGTGATACAAGAAGAGCTTTGGAATCATTACTCAATTGGGTAATAGGTGATACATTCAGTTCTTGATTCTTTAGACAGTTACAGTCACATGTTTTTATCACCTTTTCTATTAAGTGACGTTTTTGTTCTTGTGAAGTGAAGATAAGACTAATTTGACAGTTTAATCCCATGAATTGATGGTGTTGCTTGAGCTGCTTTCTTTCAGAACATGGCATGAACTGATAAAGATTCTTCTTCAGTTTACTTATTCCCTGTGACCTTCAACAAGGTACAGAAAGTTAGAGAATATTATAGCTGTTAATTTATTAACCCTTACCAAATTGCTCAGGTTGGAGACAAACATAAGTGGCTTCAGTATAATATTGATTTTCCAAAGACCAAAATTGTATGTGAACAAAATACTGAAGTAGATGTTTCTCTCTTTTTCTAAAATGTTCCAAATGTTGTTTGTATTGTTTATTAAACAACCAATTTTAAATGTTCATACCTTAATATACTAATTACATATACATACCACAGAAAGTGGCTAATTACAGTTGTAGTATTTGTAAGATAATAGTCAATAGCAGTTTTTCATGAATAGTGCCCAATGCGAGCCCCTGCTTCTGTCAGCCACCATCAAACCAAGTGACATGCAGGGTTAATCTATCTGAGGCAGGATGAGATGCAATGCAGCTCCTCACACAGCATTTTAAATGGTTTGAGCAGGAAGTGGCAAATTTTGCATTGACTGCACATGCATAAAGCAATAGAAAACTTGTTGAAGATGCAATTGACACATAGGTTATATATTTTTAACTGTTGCATCTTAATCCTTTCTTGGTAAAGAAAGGATTAAAGGCTACTGCCTGTAATGACCATATCAAATACATTCTTGTTATTGTTTACAAATTCTCCTTGATATTAAAAGATGAAAAAATACATGAGTAACTACCCGCCTGGTGAACTTTTGAAGAGCTTGTTCTTGGATTGTTTTACTGTATTAGAGGAAAAATCTATAATTTGGTGATTTGTAGCTTCCAAATTTTTGGTTATGTAAATAGGTATTTTACACATCTGAACCACTTCATACATAGAAAATATAACCTTCAAAACTTCTGCTTGTTAAACCTGGAAATATTAGTTTATACAATTGTCAGGTTTTAACATATTTGAAAGTTTTTTAGCAGTTTTTATTGTTACTTTACTAAGTTGATTCAGGTTACAGTGACAAGTCTTTACTTGCCTTTAAAGAATAAGAAACATCAACTTCAGTATCTCTAGTTTGCTAACTTTAATTAGCTCATCCTTAGCTTAAGGCTAATGTTAGAAAGGTTAGCTTTCACCCTCAAACACTTTGCACAGTGCAATTAAGTAATTCTAAGAGAAAAACAGAAATAAAGTTAATAAAGTTAAAACTTACATCACTTAAACTACTGATTCTTCTTTAACAGGAAGGATAATTTTTATGTATATTTAGAACTATCTGAAATGGTCAGAAATTATCACAGTATTACAGATATTATTCCTAGTTAAATAAACCTAACATTATTTTAAATGTATGATTAAAAAAACAAACATAGAAAATGAAATCTCCAGGCCAATATTGTTTGCCTTTTGTTAGGATGAGTTTCACATTTTAACTTGAAGGACAACCTGCTATCAGTTTGCCATCATAAGTGGTTAGATGGAGCAGTCATACAAATGAATAAAAAATATTCAGTTTACAGAAGCTGTATTTTAACTGGTGAAAGAATACACATTAATATTGCAATGTTAAGGTAAATGACCAATAAAAAATTATTAGCTCCAAGGATTTTTTAAGGCCACATAAATTATCATGGTCTGATCTGAGTAATAACCAATATGTTATCCACTACATTGCTTTTCCAATGTTCCAACAAGTTTAGCTTCTGTTTTTCCACTGAGCCACCCTTTAGTGATAAGGACTCACTATGTCCTGGAAGAAATGGAAAAACCAAACCAGAATCTTTATCTCTCGACATAGTGGATAAACCTAACCTCTGCCTGAGTGTTATCAAGCACCTTTGAGCAGGACCATATTTCTTGTTCATGTGAACATTTACCCTCTGGGTCTCCCTGAGTGGAAAGCTACTGTATATTCTAAATCACCCATGTGGACAAATGTTCTCTTTGCACCAGTCTTTGCCTATGATAAATCCTTTAAATTATTCCGTGCATGTTCAGAGGAAGAAACATTGGTTTATTCCTTCACTTCTTTCAGCATAGAAGAATATAATTTACAACATGTAGAACAAATGATGGTGGTGTAATTTTACTTACAATGTCTACTCAGAAAAAAAACTGCTTAGCTACACACTCATAAGAACTGTATAATTAAGATCTTCTAGGAAGGTATTAAATTACAAAAAATCAGCTAGCTGAAGGGAGGAGAGGATTTAAAATGCCAACACTGTAGTTAAAGCACATGAAGTAAAACTGTGAGGTTAAAAGCCTAAAAAGGTATATGGAGGAAAGAAAACAATTATGTAATGCTCACAGAAAACATCAACACAATACAAGAGGGTTAAGAAGTAGCCTAACCAAAGTCTGATACCATTTTTTTGAGGACTGTTTGTACTATTGGATTATGGTTGAGGGTTTGTCAATCACCAATGTTGAAGAAGCTGAACTGTTTAAGATTTGAGAGCTTCACAGTTGTATCCAAGAAATATGATGGAAGTGTGATAGGTTTTTTATGAGGTGAAGCACATTGAACTGCCTTCTTGCTGAAATGTGGTCTACCAATAAACTTAATTGTTTGATTAATAAGTGGACCACCATGATCTTTGCACAACAGGCAGCTAAATGGCTTGTGGTGTTTTACTTTTTGAAAAAAACTCTATCAAGATCTTTAAAAAAATATTTTTTATTTGCACATTAATACTTGCAAGGTTTATCGACCAAGGTGCATGGTGCTTCCAAAAAGTCATTACTGAGACAGAGAGGGAGTGGATTTACATATGCATGACCAATAGAATGCAGTTGTAATTCTTTGCCAGCACTATTAAGGGTGTTCTTCATTCACTGCACATGTTTTGTGAACAGTATAGCATTCTAATTTTTTTTTTCATTTCAGACGTATGGGGCACACTCTCTGCAGCTCAAGCCCTGGAGTGAGAGACTGCATGTCTCATCTACTGCAGGAGCCAAGGCCATGAGAATAATTTGTTTGGAAAACCCATCATAAAATCAACTGGAAGTATCATGTCACTCTGACTTATGTCGTTGTAGCTCATTTTATCTTTCAAGTCTAAAGAATAACAGAAACATATGGTTTAGTTTCCTACTCTCAGAATCTTCCTCTTAAAAACAAAAATAGAAATAGCTTAGCGAGAAATCTCACAGGCTTGCAGGACTCTGCAGCCTAACTGAGTTTTTTGTCACATTTCACAGCAAACCTGGTTAACAGGTATATTAGAGGCACGGCCACGCTTTTGTGTGGTAAAATTGGAAAATACAAAGCGCTGGACACATGTTCCACAGAAATGAGCAAAGTCTTTCAATTTAAAAAAAAAATTGTGTTTGTTGTTTCATTTTGTTCAAGTTGTAAGACCGTGAATCCAAAGACTCACATCCATATATTTCCAATGTGGATTAGAAATGTGCAATGCTATATTATAGAAGTAAATACAGGACCCTTATTGCTGATACCAAAACTGATACAGATTCTTTTCATTTAACTATTACATGCCATTATTTTATAGTGGTATTTCTACTCTGTAAAATACTTATTAAACTGTTAATATTGGTAAATTTCTTCATACTCGAGAAGGCAGCTTTGACAGAAAGCCAGCTGCAAAAAGCAATGGTCTCATGTTGCTTTTTATAAAGTCTCTCATCATTTTTATGGATCATTCAGATATTTTAAAAGTACAAGCTGCAAAATACCACGTTTTGTAAGTATTCATGCTGTGCCAAGTTTTTGATGTGTTCCGCTGTGTATTTGTTTATGTCTTGGAGACAGAATATGTGATTTATAGTTAGACTGGTGGGGGTGGCAGCAAGGGAAGCTGTTATGTTCTTCCTTTACTGTTTGTCGTGCGCTGCTGCTGTTCTCTCCAGCTTGCTGTACGTTCACCCCGATACACACCCTGAGGCAGTATGCCTTTCATTATTTCTTTTGAAACTTTCATCTGAAGTCTCTGAGGGATTAGCCCTCTTGATTCCTGACACAGTCAATGAAAAACAAGCCTCATATACAGGAAGGCTTACAGCCGGAGAAGCGGCACTCAGCCCTCCCTTCATATCTCAGTGTGAAGCTGTATAATGCTTTACACAAGATTTTTATTCCATTTTGGCATATTCAGATTTGCATTCATTATTATATGTGGAAGATTTCTTTTTTCTCCATACAACTGTTTCTCAATACTATATTTCACCACATTTTATATATAAATGCTAATTGGTGAACATGTAGTTGTGGCTTATACAATCAAATCAGAAGACAAACTAAAATTTTGAGTACCTTGCAAACTAAATATCAGTTGTTTGCTCTTGCCAGCCTACTCCCAGGCATAATGTACACGTTAACCTGCATATGTGAAACTTTTTAAGCCAATTATATTTCAATGATTGGCTTAAAGAAAAAGAAAATTACCTAGGTTAATTTGACAAATGTTGTTTTCATAAAAGAAAACCTTTGTGTACAAGGTTTAAATGTGAAAAGATTGAAGTCCTCTATCAGAATTTTTTGAAGACTGTATTTCAACTTCTTATTCCCTTATTGCAATATTTATGTATACATTTCATATCTGTCTGAGTTCACTGATTTTAGTTGAAAATCCCATTTTATTTAGAAAACTGTAAGTTCCTTCGTTCAGTGCTGCATGCCAGATCCCTGTGTGCAAACACAAATGCACTGTCGAACCAGCAAACACAACAGACAGGAGAAAGAATTATGAGGCACACTGAAGGGGAGAGACTGTGCTCCCAGTATTAATATTGAGCTTATTTATTGCTAAGAGGTCGTTTGGTGACCTACAGAAAATTATTACTTGACTTTATAGAGCTTTATAGTGATTTCCTATATAGCAAATAAGTTCTAAACACCCACAGCTCACCATGTGCTCAGCACCAAATAGGAGACAGGCACAGTTAGCAATTAACTGATTGAGAGACTATAAACAGAGCTATCAGAAAGAACTGTAATTATATTCCTACTGCGTTTGAATGAATGTTAACAGTGCTGCATAACTGCGGGATATATAAATATTCAGTGAATAGGCTTATTGATTTTAAGTTCAAAGAGGTGAGGGAATGGCAGATCTTCCTATTCAAAGTATAGATGAAGTTGCAGCTGTAATGGTCTGTCAAAGTAACACAAAGCAATAATTGTATATCTGCAGCCAGAATATTTCATTGGAAGAAATCTCTATATGTAAAAGCAGATTTCTAAAGGAGGAGACAAATATAATTCAGAGCAGCCATTATGTAGCTAACTAATAATGAACTGACATAAACTGATTACCAAAGCTGCAAATAATCCAAAATATGTGAATGTTTTGAGCATAAATAATAACAAGAATCTTGCATTGAATATGGAAAATTATGGAGTCTGTGTACATTGAAAGTCTGGGTAGCAGACATATCTAAGCAAATGTGAAAGAGCCATCAGATGTGACATGAGAAATCACAAGATATAAAATCCAAAACAAAATTTGAGCATACATGAAATACATTATACTTGTATCAGACTTTTAACCAAGTTCTACAAACTATTTACCTCCCGCTAATAGTACAAGTAATACTTAACTTTAAGCACAATCAGTGAAAGCTGGCAAAATATTTTAGCTTTCGCTCTATATGCAATGAAAGCATGAGTTATTAATTTAAGTTCCTTTGGGATTTACATGCTGTGTGATGACACACTCCCTCCTTTGAGCTTACTCTTGTCAGCAGTTTCATTACTTTGCACTTTGCTACCAAGCAGGTGGAGCTAATCTATCTAGTTTGCCCTTCAGTTATGGTTTACTGTCCGGGGGACTGGACACAAGTGTCTCCAATAATCCCTTAATTAGGCAATGATGGACTGTTCATTTAGTATGCAAAGCTGCAAATCTTCCCATACACTGAGTGGAGCCCTCCGCAGTCATACGGAGGCCAACGCTAATGATCTCAGCAAGTGGCAGCAATCCATTGGAGCGCTGCAGCAAGAGCGCATTAATCTTACGGGTGATCCAGTTGATGAATGACCCTGGCCCAGAAGCCCTGGCAGATCCCACCTTAATTATGCTGAGAGAGCCACACCTGGGAGGCACCGGAGGGACATTGCTAACTCAGAAACAACGACTCAGGAGAAGGCCTCTAGTCCACAGACAGCGTGTTCCATGCAGATCAGCCCAAGTTCCCCTGTATCACTTTAGTAAAAGAGAGAGTCCTTAAAACAATGTCAAAGAGGACATTATTGCTGGAACGAGGACACACTGCACAATGTGCAAGAGAAAGTCATTAGCTTGGGACACTCAATTGATAGATCATTAGAGAAAAGTGACTATTAGACCAGACTCAAATGAAAGTCATTTAAGAAGTTGCTTTTTGTGTGATGATGCTTCCCACCGAACATTTTCACCTCTGCCCTAATTGTACCATATTATCAGACTGTGCTCCGACATGTTTAAAGAAAAAAGCACAAAGCACAGCAGGCCAAGTGTTGCATCAGCCTAACATCAACACCCTGAAGATAACAGACTGCCGCGACGGGAGGACGGCAAAGAAGAGAGTGCAATCAAAAAGCATGAGCAAACAATTTGAGAAAATGGAAACAAATCCCTAAACATTACAAAGAAAGACACTACCATTATCTTCCAAGTTTATCTTGACATAAGCAGTTCTTTTTTAGGGAACACTAGTTTATTGTATTTTAAAGGCCTAGATATAAATTAAATATCTTTATTTAATTATTTTTAATCACATGGATTCCATTTTCTATGAAAAAACATTAGGGAGAAAAATATGCAGTAGAAAATCTAAAAATTAGCTTTTGCTTCTGGCCCCTGAATATTGTTTTGTCATGTTCATAAAAAAAAAAAAAAGGAGGTCATACTTTTTAGCCATATTAGAAACAAATGCATTCTTCCTTATTTGATTCAAAATCCTAAGGCTTTTAAAGAATGTTTCTTTCTTGGCATTGCTTATTGTAATAATAATTGTAATACTGTTAGAAACATTCATGTTCTACACACTATTCTATTTTCCAACTAAATGGAGAACTGATCATTATGAATAAAAAAAAACTCTGATAATGTTTTATAAAAGCATATCACTTATTAGTATCTCTGACATGACAATTGAAAAAGGATCATTTGTCTCTTTTAATGAAGCAAAGCCACTGTGACCTATGCAGAAACGTCTGTTGTAAATCAATAGTTGTTTATGCTGTTTTCCTTATTCCTTCTGTCTACCCATAATTTTTACAACAAAAACTGATCAAACTGCATCTCAGTAACACGTTAGATCAAAAGGTCGGCTGAAAATTGGACAATGCCCACAGGATTTCTCTTAAGGGCCTCCTGAATTTAATACACATCCATCACTTTTTATCATCTAATTAGGCTTCAGTGTGGCAGCCAGAGCAACACTGGAAGAAGGCAGAATTATTGATCAGGTAAAGGATGGTATCTATCATTTCACCTCAGCATTGACCCTCCAGCCACTTAAAAACAAGGAAGACAATATCGTTGCAACAGATGTGAATCATGAATGTTACACACGTTTTGTTTGTACTCACAAATAGACTTGTTCCTGATTCTATAACCACTTGGCTAACATGGGAAATACATTTCTAAGTTCTTGGCAGCTGGCTCTGCATTGATCTTTCATCTTTCATACATTGAAAGCAATTTATGGGATGTTGTTCATAAAGTTACACAATAAAAAAATAGCAGCTTACCAACTAAATATTTAGTTTATCAAACTATATGAGAATTTTTCTCCGGATGTCACACTTAATCACTCGTTGCATTTATTTTCAAGGAATGTTTTTTTGTAACTGAACATAAAACCTATTATATTATTTGAACTATTTAGGATAATTATTTCAGACTCTAAAAAATTGCCATTACAAACATATATTATAATTACATACATTGTAAATATTAACACATCATCTTTCCTTGTCGCCCATAATGTGACCACAGTGTGATATACCTTATATTAAGAGAAGCCTGCCAATAGACATCATTCAAAACGTCAAAATCCATCAGGCCAAGCTCCAGCATATAACAGCAGACTAAGTCATGTATTTACACATTATATTTATGTGTTTACATCTTGGTTCTGTTTATGTGTAAACCCTGAGGCCTCCTGTCTCGAGATAGATAGAATTCATGACTTTGCTTGCCCCATTTTTTCCGTATCTTGCATGAATATAAACATTAACCAGATTCTTGTTTGTATGATTTGTATACCAGTGAACAAAAAAAAAGATTTCACCAGAGATTTTTGTCAGTAAAACATGGACGAGGAGTGTCCAAACTGGAAAAAAGCCCAAGGCATTTTATTTTGGCTGGCTTAAACGAAAATCCTATTCTTAGCTGTGTAGCAGTCCTTGCTCTTTATTGCTTAATAATAATAAAAATGATAATTTAACATTTTTTTCAGGATGTTTCTCAACACATAAATTGAACTTAAGTATTCTTTCATCCATCCATTCTGCAAAAAGACAAATGGGAATGTGTGTTTAGATGATACGCAGAAGCATTTTCCAAATAAATTCTTTTTTTTTATTAAATAGACAGCAAAAGCTAACATAATCTGAAACAGTGCAATATACTTTAAATTTCTGCTGTGTATTTCATTTTGTTTTTCACTTGATACATTTCTTCGCAAGACTAAAATGTGCAGACACCTTTATTTGTGACTACAAAGTCTATGAGCAATTCAGAGGGTGGAATGAAAAGAGAGAAAATAAATAACACGGTCTTATTGATTCGTCATTTCTTAGTCTAAGGATTGTTGTGTTTTGCAGCTCATAGACCTGTGTTCCTTTATTGTTGTTTTCTACGTTCAATTGCATTACTGGACAAAGTCCCTTAACAATTTTTCACAGATATAAAGATGGTCAACACCAACTCAATTTGATTCCAAATATCATTTTTTGTGCTTTTTAGCTTTAGTAATGATTTAAATAATTGACTGAGTTATCAGTATGTCTGTACCTGCTAAAGGATGCATAGAGTGCCTGTTTGTCTAATTCCATCAGAGTTCAGAATCAGGTCATTTCATAGCAGAAGACCCAAATCTCACAGGTGCTGCAGCAGCTCCTGAGCAGTAACTATATTGAGAGGGTGCCTCAGGGCTGATGTATTTTACACTGACAGCATAGGAACATCATGTTTGTTGTATTCTACAAATTTGGACATAAATTGAGTTACAGTCTTAGGGGTTTATGATTTCTCCAAACACCTCTGTATTATACATTCTGAAGCAGAATCACATCATGAAGGAAATCTGTTCTCACATTAATACATCATTAACATATCAATGAGAGTGTGGCTGTTGTTTAAGATGCTAATTACCTTCAGGATAACCAAGTTTAATTCCCACAACAGAACTGCTGACCAAAAGATGTGCGCAGCTGAAAGACTTCATACATTTGTTTTCAGTTCATTTATTTTGTTCAAATTAAACAGTGGGTTCATTAAAATATGAGGAGCATGGGTTTCATATATTGAACAATGACAGCCTGCTGCCTTTTTATGTGTCCAACAAACCAGGTAAATAAATCTGTTTAACAAACTAGATAATAGTATCAGGCAAATTTAATGTTAATTAAAGTAGGAGGCATCGTGCCACGTGAGGTTCCAAGTTAAAACCTGATCTTTTATTTTTAACTTACTGCACTGTAGTGACTTACCTGTGTCATATTATATTCAATGATGTTGTTCTCACTCTAAACTATTGCAATGCTTCACTCACCTCATTATGTTGAAATCTTAAAAATATAATCTCAAACTTCTTAAAGCACCAGAACATTTAAAATAAAAGTTATGTGGACTTTGCCAGTAAACAAAACATCTGTTCTTTCTGTCTCTTTCACTAAGATGTTGAAATCAATATAGCAATGGTTTATCAAAGATTGACTTCTATGAGTATGATATTCCCCACCTAAAATCTATTGAAACCCTGGTGAATATATTGAGGAGAAGAGAGGATGAGAGATGCCTGTCTTTTGGATGTTCCAAAAGAAATTTCTCTGTCTCCTCCAAATTTGTAAGATGTTAAAGTAAAAAACTAATAGTTTGCTTTGAATTATTGAGGGACACCAATAATTGCACCATGATTTCAGTTTCAATCAATGGATTTTTCTCACCACTCTATTAAGTGTACTCAAATTAAAGGGTGGATTCTACTTCAATAAACAATAAAATTATTTAAGGGTCTTGCTACAACTTCACTGAGGGTTACAATAAATTTAACCAGCACTGTTTATCTATATTTGAAGCAGCACTTGTCAAAAACTGATTAAAAAAAAACATTAAATCATTTAATCCTATGAAGACCTGTTGCCTGAAGGTAAATTTGACTTTGGCCTTTAAACTCGACTTACTGAATCTTATGCAATAGATCTGTCTGGCCCCACCTCATCCTCATTGAACACAATTTTTCTTGAGTGACTGCTTATTTGTTAACGCAAATAGACACTATCTCATTACAAAGCATCCATTGGGACGCACAATGTCTGAGCGATTTATGAATGGCTGAGATAACAGGCGCAACAAAGAGAAGATGAAACAGCTCAATATATTGTTGCTCGTGCTTAGATAGCAATTTATCATCAGTGGGAAGGAGGAGAAGCCAACTTAATAAAGATAATTCCTACTGTTAAACTGAGACACTCTGCTTTAGCTGTTTTATATCATGGCTGTCTGAGCATGCTCACAAAACTGTGTCCGGGTGGCTCTTAGACAGGTAGTCGGAAAACGGCAGGACCTTACAAACGTGGCAGTTGGTGTTAGAGAGCTCTCTGCTTCACCAAGTGGCAATTTGCGAATACAACAATTTCAACAAACTCATTGAGCTCTCCTACGCTCTCTTGACAGCAAAACATCCAGGAACCATTGTGCTCCAAACACTTGCCCGTGCTCTCCTCCCACTCACCCAATCACCTGCATTGCTACGGAAAGCTCTTGTTTGTCACGCACGAGATGTTTCAAGCTGAGAAATCGAGTTGGAACAGAGATTCAGAACGGACTTTTTCAGATTTTATATTTTTTAGAGAATGTTGCTTTGTTTTTTTTCAGCAAAAGATTAAAGTTACTCTTCACAGAAACATTGGTGATGACCTATAAACAACTGTTTTTAACACATTAAATTTTGCTTGACATATTTTTTATATTTGATAAAGTTTAATTTGCATTATGTAAGCCCATATTTCATTTTAATTTCTGTATAAATTAGGCATCAGCATTTTTGGGCAGCTACTTGACATTGCTTCCAAAAAGGACCTTAGCTGTTCTTATTTGTAGTAAAAATGCTAGTTTTAGATTTTAAGCATCACCTTGAACCTGAGCACAAGAATGAGGCACAGAAAGGTTTGCAGTAATACTTTTTTCTTCAACTCTGAATAGCAACTGGCTTTGTCACTTGTTGAATGTCAACATGCAATGGCAGTACACTAACTTTGTCAAAGATATCTAGTATTGTCACACCATCCCTCCTATGCATCCCCAGTAAGTAACAGGCATTTAGAACTGACAAATGTAATCAAGTAGCAAGGTTATATAAATATTTCCACTTTCCCAACTCAGAAACCCCAGCAGCTTTTTTGTCCAGACAACCAGGCCCTGCAAATTATTTGTGACTGATTACTTATTGTGAAAATGACTCTCCTGGTGTGTGATGAATTAGATTCACTAATACAGGGAGGCATGTGGGTGACATGCAATTTTAGATCATCATATTGTGGGAACAGAGTGTACAAGATGAGGTCCACTGAATATTCCAGGCAGTAATTACAGTCAGTGCCCATAAATGTGTAATATGTTTAGAGTATGATGTGCCAAAGCAGCGGCATGGTACAGAATACATGACTGCTTTCTTTGATATTTACAGAGGAAAACTTAACATTCTCCTTGACCTCTAATTCTGATATCAGAATATCACAGCACACTTTTATGTGTGTTATACATCAATCTTAACATTGTGTCATCTAAACTAAACACAAATTTCCGTTTTATGCTTGCAATACTGTACTGCTCCCTGTTAATCACCTAAGCTCCAGGATTATTTTAAAATACTTTAAGACAGTTTGTTATTCTGAACTGTTTTGGAAGACTAGTGGGAGCATGCCAAACTCCTACTCTACCCAAATTTAAACCTAACATTCGTCATTATAGATAGTTCCCACAAGACCAAAACAGAAGCTAATTATCCCAGGAATGCAACATCTCGATAGAAAACAGTAAGTAGCATTTTTTTTTCAGGCTTTTTCTAATCTTCAGGAGAAGCAGTTTATGTCTGGCAAAAGTAGAACTTATGAAAAAGTCAACAAGTCATTTGTGTTTTCTGACAGCAATGGAGAGAATGATGATGTGACTGGCTGCATCAATAAGAATTGTCTGCATGTCTAGTTGCATATTAAGTGGATAAAGTTGATCCATGTCCTAAGGGGATCTTTCTGTTGTGCTGATTGTAAGCGTAAACTCCAGAAACAGCAAAAGAAGCATTACTAATAACATATAGGCCTGAGTATCAACAAGAATGTACCATCTACTGTCTCCATCTGTAATATGTGCAACTGCGACACATAAAAAGCAAATAGAATGTAAATTTAAGCAAGTATTGTTTGATTGTAAATATGGTCACATAAGCAGTAATTGTATGTGCTGAAATAGCCTACATCAGCAGCTCTGAATGCAGGTATGCAGCAAGAAGAAGTGCATCTTTTTATGCATGTGTATAATATTTACTGTAGGTGCACTGTAAAAAGCAAACTATAGAATTTACCCTAAAAAAGTGAGGTAACAATTTGCACTGTCCCCGTTAAGGTATATTCAGTTAAATATATTGAGTATTAAGTAATTAACTTAGACATGTAAGAAATACTTAAAAAGTTGGGTAAAATGTACCTCATATTTATGGTTAAATTCAACAGGTATTTAGTAAGTTAAAATAGGTAAAAATTTGTCTTGTTTGCTAGTAAATCTTAGCTGAAAATTAAGAGTTAAAGTTAACTGAAATCACTGAGTTACCTTTACTTATTCGGGTAAGTTAAAATGCAGCTCCAAATAATAGATCGAGATGATACACTTTTACAATTATTTTATTCTAAGAATTCATCCAAAAAGTACAACAGAAATAAGTACAACACAGCAGTGTCAAGCAAAATTGCAAATACTTAAACCGCAGTATAACATCTATATTTTTTCAGTAATGTAGGACTATAAAACATGTCAGACATCCAATCTCAGGAGTACATCAGAGAAAAGGACAATTTAGGAGAACAGAGAAAATTAAAGGAGAAGTGAGGTGCAAGGTATAAAGTCTTAATTGTGTTTCCTCGGCCTCACACAACAGTGACTGAGCAAATCTTCAGATGTGCAGGTGTATTTAAACACAACAAATAACAGAACTATAACACATTAACAATAAATGAATAAAGTGCAGTACAACAGCTACAACATTTAGACATTTCAAAACACATTTTATAACACACTGAGCTAAGGCTACATTTGTTGTCTCTGGATAAGTATTTAATGCAACCAAACTTTAAGAATCCCCTTATTCTATTCCAAAAGCCTGAAAACCCACACACAAACTGCAATGTGTTTTTTTTCTGCATGTGTACAGTATGAAACATGTGGATGAAGACAGATCAGAAAAACAACAGTCCTTAGTTAATATCGTTGCACTCACTCTCAGATAGAATGACAATAACAGAAACAACAAAATTGGGAAAGAGGTGATTTTTAAATTTGTCAGAATTCAGTCAGTGTTAATGACCAAACTGTCCAGTTTACATTGTTTTTCCATTTCTGTCAATGGAGAAATCAGAGAACAATGGAGTGGGCTCAGAAAGGCTGCAACGTACTTATGTATCCACATATATGTCTGTGTGTGGAGCAGAGGACAGAACAGAACACAAATAAAAAAGCTATACTACCTTAAAACTCTGTCCAGACAAAAGATCCTCTTGGAACAAGACGGAAAATATATGTCTATTGCATGAGCTTGTTCTTGAGGCTGTGGACCTTCTTCAGTAGTTTTGCCCCATCAATTTCCAAAAAAAGTTTTTGAAAAGCTTCAAATGTGTTCTTGAGCTGCTTTGGATAGTCCAGGTTCAGGGCAAATATGAGTCCCATCAGCAGTACACGTCTTTGTTCGGCTTCCACATCCTTCCATCACTTGGTTTCCCTCAATCACAATCTGATGGGTCCTCCTCAGCCATGATGTTGTGCATCACGATCACCTTCATTGTTTTGTCTGTGTGGTCCTCACATTCCTATATGTTAAAATAAAGAATAAAAAAAGATACACATTTAAAATTTTATTGAAGATGCTTTTTCCATACATTTCAACATATCTAAAGGAGAGCAAAGGGTAGTGATCAGAAGATAGAAGGAAAAGATGAGAGAAGGAAAAGGAGTGAAGAGGATCCCTTGAGTTAATCGATCATCTGTTTTCAAGGACATACCTGGCAGTCATGGAAAAGATCTTCTGGTCTTTCACCAAAGTAGTTAATGAGGCAGCAGACAACTGTATCCTTTTTTCCTCAATGCTCTGTGGCTGTAGGGAGATGCAATTTAGTGAAAAGACTGTTAGTGGAGAGTGGGGAGAGATTTACACACACTAAGTTGGTAAGGAGCTCAACTTTGTGCACAACAAAGCAACTCTTTACAAATTATTTCAATGTTTAATTTAAGTATATCAATAATGACATATTTCTGAAAAAAAATTAATTAACATACGTCATTTAAAGTGTCCAGCAGAAGGTGCATCTTTGAACCAGCAGCCCCTCCTTTAGCACTAAGCTGCAGAAGACCTGGTGTGTTCTCATCAAGCTTTAGCATGAATGTCTCCTCCAAGGAAACTGTCGATAAGTCTGAACTCTTCCTTGATCTAGGACATAAAAGGACAAAAGTCTAATTTTAAATGAAAAACCAGATCTCATAGTCTTCACATGAATGTTTCTTGAGGGGAAGAAAAATTATAAAACGATGAGAAGTAACGCTAAACTTTCACAACATAGACACACGTACGCAGACATGCAGGTGAACTGGAGAGAAAATCATGTTGTTTTTAAACAGACCGCGGCGGAGAGCGACTCCAGCAGCCATGTTAGCTAACAAAGCTAACAGGTCAACAATATAAAACACGGCAGGCATTTCATATGTTGGCGACATATTACTATTAGTATTTTAAGACGGAACTTCTCATGTGCGGCGAAAATACACTAATGAATTGTTCAGCAAATTATTTGTGCCCGTGTCTCGGTGCAGCGTGACGTGGGAGCAGAGACCTGCAGATACTTAACGACCGTTACAACTTAACCACACCGGCAAAAGTTCAGCGTTAGCGTTAGACTAGTTTCTAACCTTAAAACCAGCGGTAACAAACAGTCATGCATGCTGGCTAATCTCAAAAGCACTGCGAACCAATTCAAACCTGCAGTTGTCCAGACAGTTAACAGCCATGTTGCCGCCATGGAAAAATTCAAATTTTGATGTACAGTATTGGCATGTTACAGAGATGCACATCGAATATAAGTGAAGTATCTAATCATTTGTAATGTTAGAATTTGCATTCGTGCTATCATTCACAGCACAACTATATTAATAGCTTACCTTCGCTCCCGGTTCGATGGCAGAGAGGATCCAGAGTTCCTTGTCCCGCTTCTCTTTCAAAAACGCGGTCTGACGCATGCGCAGCTTTGGAGCACCGGACTTAAGAATGGGGGGTAGATTTTACTGTAATTTCCTATCTAATAGTTTTTAATGTTAACGAATGGGTAGCACATGTAGAAATTACCCAACATTTCTTCAATCATTGGCTACCTGAAAAAATACATTAAAATGTACATGATTTTTATGGATCATATTTAACACTCGCAAAAATCACTTTTTTCAGTGTGTGATTTATTTAACTTATACAGTTTGTGTCAGTAGATGAGCATACATGAGATTCAAAATTCCAGAGATTGAATAAAGCATAAATTGAGTACAAGACAACTTAACATTATTTACTTCAACTCGTCATTGTAAACAAAACTTTGTTGTAAGTTTAACCATTGCAATTCTCTATAAAAAACCAGCAGGGAGCAGACATGAGCTTTCTCTAAAAAAAAGGGGAAAAATACATATCTAAATGATGTTTCTGAGATCGATCTTAATTGTGAACTCCACACACTCCGAGTTAATTCACCTCATGATAAGCGCTGAGAAATCTCAGCAGTCTAATCTCCGCCAGCAAGCACAGGGATGAGCGGAATTTTCTATAGCCTATCACAAAACTCTCTCAGATTAGGAAATCTGACGTTTACAGCGCTTTTTTTCTGCGCGGACACGAGGAAAGGTGGGTGTACACACCAGTTGTACTGTGTGGCTTTACGGTGCCTCAGCTCAGATGAGCTCACACAGCCGATGCGCACAGCGTAGGATCCTACCAATGTGAGAAGGCGTAAGGACACGGAGCGGCAGCCTGGTAGTCAGTGGGAAGTGTGTAAGCTTTTGTGCAAAGGCTGTCGACTTTCCGCAGCACAAAGTAAATAGAGAAGCACAAATGCTCTTGTGTTCATTTGTTTCACGTTGGAGAGACTCGGTGGATTTGTAGGTTTTCTGTCTGAATGGAAATCCACTCTTTTCATCGCAGATGGGACTGGACTTCAGACTCAGCGGCTGATAGGAAGAAGCCTGTACTTTGAACACTCCGCTTTCTTCTTTCGTCCTTCTCCATAAAATGCCTGGATTCCGTCTGTCGTTCACTGTCCACTTCAAGCCGGACTGTTCATCTAGAAGGGCGCCAGACCTTCAGTCTCTCAAATATGCAAGTTCAGTCCAATAAATTGTGTCATTGTCTGTCAGCACTGGAATAAGAAATCAATACTCAAGCAAAGAGACGTCATATTCCTCCGGAATTTTAACGATCCGTTTCCCCCCTGTCCCCCTCCTCAGCCATCCTGATAAATATGCGCTTTGGTTGGATTAGGGTGGTCTGGTCCAGCTTGGCGCTTTTTTAGCTGGAGCAGCGCTGATGGGGACTGATTTTTACTGTTGATTTTGTCCATGCAAGACTCGGGGTGGAAACATGTCTGGCCACTTCTTTGAGAGGATCGCTGCTATCAGAGATGGCATTTTGGTCCAGCACTTCGGTTTTCACCTCTAAAGTGCCCCGGAAAATCTTATTCATGTTCACCCTCTCCCTTTCTGTCACCTACTTGTTCTACAGCTTGATGAGCTGCTACAACTCGCTGCAGTTCCCGTTGCAGGAGAACTATGTGTTTCAGGGCAGGCTGGTGACGGAGGATACAACTTTTGTGACACTGAGGGAGAAACTTTATTCGGCTTCGCCAGGCTTCACGGAATTCACACAAGCTGAGAGAACAACCGCGGCTCCGACGGTCGGGGAGCGCGATGAGGCCGAACAAAGGACAGTGGAGTGGATTAGGACGCAGGCATCTCCAACTAAATCTGCGGCGGTGTTTCGCCCCACCGCGCCGGAGAGGGAGCACCAGGAGATCAGCACCACGGACAGTGAACTCAGGGTGAACTGCACCTCGGATTATGGGGAGAAGAAACTTCCCCAAGCCATTATAATCGGGGTGAAGAAAGGGGGTACCCGAGCCCTGCTGGAGGCTCTCAGGGTGCACCCAGACGTGAGAGCCGTTGGGAATGAACCACACTTCTTTGACAGGAACTACGAGAAGGGACTGGACTGGTACAGGTGAGCTCTCAAATCAAACCCTTTATGGGCTCACACAATGCCTTGCAGATTTAATTACAATCACCACAAATTAGATTAGTGAATCGTAGTTTTTTGTTTTTTTTGGCACCTGGCTTATGATTGATGATGACAATTACCTTTTGTTTGATTCACAAATTAGTTTTCAATATCTCACTTAAACTTAGTGTGCAGTATCGGCTGCATTTCTTGCAGGAGAATAATAACTTTTACAGACCCTGATATCAATTTAATGTAACATCGATTGTAAGTATTAACACATTTTGTTACTTACATTTTATATTATAAAACATTTGTTTTTCAATAGTGAATAAACATTTCTCCAAAGTCTTATTTATTATAATAATTTGTTTTACCTCATCAGAAGTCCAAATAGAATTTAGATTTTACACAAATTTTTTCTAAGTGTCAATTAAAATATAAATATTTTAAAATAATGTACACAAGACTAGTTTCCAGCTCAAGGCCTCTAAAACAAGATAGATGTTTTTCAGCAAGTATTGCATTTTCCTAACTTTATTCTTTAATGTCACTTTAAAGTCCCTTATTACATTTATACTCTGTAGACATTGTAATAAATGTCTACAGTTATTTCAGATGCCTTCATGTTGACACCAATAATATTTGAGCAAGTCTAGTGTTTGTGACAAAATGTTGTCATAAATCTGAGTTTTAAAAATGTAAATATTTCTATATTGCTATATCCATCGATGGAATACTTAAAAAGTAAATGACTAAATACTTTTATAACACATATGTTCCAAGCTTGTTACCTAAAGGTTTGGAAATAGTGCTCAAATCGTTTTGAACCGTTGACAACACATTCAATTTGACTCCAGGTTTATTAGCTGTACATTTCAGATGCTTTCATAGGGGGGAGAAAAAATCAATTTGAGCTCTCATTCAAGGTTAGTTGGCCATGGCTCATTTAGGTGTTGTTCTCACAACTTTTTTTCTTTTTTTTTAACCATACACACATCTTCAAATTGAGTCAATGAGCTGATGAGAACGATGCTGACTCTGAGTCCCTTCTGCTCCTTTGTAGAACTTTGTTTGTTATGTTTGTGGAACATCTGCTTTCATCCTGCTGCATAGACACGGGAACTCTCGGCTGCTCATTTAGCCTGTGCTAATGCAAGCTGTTTCATTATGCTTACGGTGAAAGGCTCATTAGATGAGAGGACGGCATGCTTACATAAATAATAACAAATGTGCTTGTTGCTCTTAGGGTCCCTGAGCTTGCAAACTTTGTGAAGAAGGATTCATTTCACTTTCAACTTTGCCAGTTTTAGGACACCCACCAAAAAAAGGAAATCAAGATTTATTTTCTCATTTCAGCTGCCAAGGAACATAGTTAAATGGTTAAAAAGTAGAAAGCCAGTTTTCTTTTTCATTGACAAAGAAATTAATTTGACTAAAGCATGCCTCGAATGATGCATTACATGACATCTTTCTCCTCAGCTGGTAATGCTCTGGCTAATGTGCACTTAATGGAAGTGAAATTATGATCACTTACAGATGTTTGAAACATCAGTGTGGTTAAATGAGACCAGTGATCTCATAAAGTGTGATTCATAAATTTAAGACTGTCTAAGTAACACCTGCTCCACATCTTGATGGAGATGATATATAAACTACAGGGAATAAGACCCCAACACTTCATCTATTGCTGTTTTTAATGTGTAAATGTGTAAATGTGTGTGTGTGTGTGTTTTCTTTTTTTTTTTGACCAAAATTCTAACCTTGTTTGGCACAGTTTCTTAATCTCATTACACAGTCCTACACATATCCAGTTTTAGTCATCTCAAGAGAAAACTGGTATTAATGGACTATATTTATTTATTTAATTATGTTTATTTTATTATTTTTTTAATAATTTAATTTAAATGGTGATATAAAGCAAGCAAAAAAAAAAAAAAAAGTGACCGCACAATTAACTTTAAAATATATATATATATATATATATATATATATATATATATATATATATATATATATATATATATATATATAAATTTCAAATTCTAACCTAATGCTTTGAAGTATTTCATAATTACAAACAAACAAAACAAGAGGACAATTTTCAGAAGAAATACTCCAACTTTTAAACCTGAAAGCCTGTAGAATTGTTTTTGTTTTCTATATCCAGTGTCTGAATAAGCTCCCTCTGAGGGATATCTTGAAAAAATGTATGTGTGGTTAAGTGCTGTGCACCAGTTTTTACCAGCGCAATGCAGGCATAATCTTGTTTTCAGACCTGCCTATATTTCTTGTACTTACAGTTCTCTCTCCAAATACTAAAATAAAATATTAATAAAATAAATTATTCATTTGTTAAATTAGCATTATCTAAAGAAAAACAACTTAGTACTTCTTTCTTTTTGTAGGGAAGATTAAAAGCAGTGTTTCCAAAAATTAGCAGAACAAATTTATTGCACCATTCTTTCTTTGCCAGTTATTGTCTTTTATAGAAATTTACAGTTAAAGCGCATAGGGAGAGGTATCTTTGATAATTCTTCTTCACCATCTAGAGCTAGATTGTTAGTTCATTGGTTGCTACTGAAAGTTTTCTGAGAGAGACTAACAGATTTAAATGTCCTGGTTTTTCAAGAACATGTTAAGAGGACATTTATTCAAACAAGGTAAAATGTGCATACAGAAAGGAAACAAGCTACAAGCATCACAGGTTAACAATGGGTGTTACTTGGCATACCATCTGTTCATCTGTTCTTTTAGAAAAAAAAAAACTAACACATGCAGACATGTAACATGCATACCTGGCACAATAGGAAACAGTGTGAAAGTGACTTTAGTCTCATCCAACCAGAGCACAGTTTCAGTTCAACTCCCAGTAGCAGTAAGAGACAAATCTGATGGTTGGACAAATAACTTTTTTATTCTGGCATGACATTAAAAAAAAATATTTATAAGCATGTTTCCTCCTCTATGTGTGTGGGAGGATAAAGGTGAGTCCTTGTTATGCCAAGTGACCAAGGACAAAAAAAAGGGCTCCTGTGTCTTATTCTATTTGGACCCCATGAAAACAGGAAGCCATGGATTACTAACTGAATATTTCCCAACAAATCATCTTAAAAACAGATTATGAATACCTTTTATAAAATAGTTAAGAGGTATTCTGTTTTTTTTCGAGGCACATAGTGCCATTTTACAACACAATGAAGTAATTACGTTGTAATCACTTGTTTTTTTCTTCTTCTATTTTTAAAAAGGTGTACATATCAAACATGACTTAAAGGAAACTTGTCATGTCATCACAGCCATATTTGATGCCTTAAAATAGGGCTCTGTCTCTTTAAGAATCTCATAACCATGCGGACTCTACCCCTTCAACAGACCATCATGACAACGCTTTTCCATGATGTCCATTGATGCCGTTTTCAAAGAGGACTGGACTAGTGTAATGATCTCAGCAGGTGTTTACTGATTTTTGCAAATTTTTGCAACCACTATTCTGGTTGGGTTTTGTGGTCGAGGTGTATGGGGGGAACGGGAGCTCGGCTGATGCCTCGCCAGAGTTTTGAGTAAATAGGCAGTGCATTGTATGAGCAAATGCTAAGACATCCCTGGGTGGCTGCCACAAGAGATTAAAAAGTTAATTTTAAGATATTTTAGAAATTTCAGTAACTGTGGAGACAGCTGCAAGATATCTGTTAAGGTAATTCAAGTTGGAAATTTGGACAGTTTCGCATTTCTCACTGATTTTACTAATATATTCTTGTAAAAACAGCTTTAGCTTTTTCAAAAAACATGAACATCTGTTCATAAAAAAGGCCCAGGCTCAGATTTCTAGAAAAATATTAAAATATCCAAGTCTGCATCAGGTATCACAGACATAGTCCAGTGCTTGTTTTTTTTCTACTTTGTTCTCTTGAACAGCTTATCTACCATTTTTAAGCAGTACCATCATCACCACACACACCGGACTTCCAATAGTACTTCAAAATGTCTATCTTTATTTCTCAGTAAAGAGAATGAGTCATCACAGCAAGTACTTTATCCCTTCCCTTTATTTTTTCCTCAAACTGAAACATATGCTCACTCACTTTGCAATCGAAAATTCCTGATGCATGATAATCAATACAGCCATTTTTATTACTGATTCTCACGTCTTTGCTGTTTATGCTTTAGTGGAAAGATGATGTCGGTCGTAAATTGCACTAAAGAATGCCATCGATTATCAGTCATACATGAAGATGTGTGCCCACCGAGGGTGAACACTCACAGCAGGAAGTCACTCTGTGTAGACATGTTTAATGAGGATGTAATGCATTAGACACATTGTCTGTTTGGTATTTTCAATTTAGGTAAATGTCAAACAACGGTGTTTACTGAAATGTTAACTAACAGAATGGATACCAGAGTACAAATGATCTATTCAACTAAAATAAAAAAAAAATAAAAAAACATACATCAATTAAATGTAGAACATATTTATTTGGTTGATATGGTCATCACCATTATTCCAGTATGTTAAGAATAGGATGCTGTTGAGAACTGACAGCTCTCCATTTCAGAAGAATGTGGGATGGAAAGCAATGTGACCATGATCAAACAATACAACAGGGGACTTCTCATCATCCAAGTTTATCTTCTGCATAGCTTTAATGTTTGCCAGTGACTGTCTGGAACATGTTATTAGGCTGCTCACAAGGTGTAAGAATGTTATTTTTAGAGCTGTGCTCGGAAATTTACTTTTTAATTATTGGTAACAATGGCTGGAAATTGTAAGCAATTCCTAGAATATAACTTCTCTTTTTTGTTGTATGTGTTATAAGTTAAATTTATAATTAACAAATCTTACCATATTAATGCAAATGCAGAAATTTAAAAAAGCTAAAAAGGTTAAATTTGTCAAAATTCCACTTTAGATTAAAACATCTGTTGCAGGTAGCTTTCCATTGGCCTTGTGGTGTTTTTATAAGGCTCCGTCTGTGCACTGTGCTAATCAAACAATTAACAATTTAACCAGTGGATGTTGACGAGATGGACACATACCTCTGAAAGCAGATTCTGCAAAAGAAAAGTTAAAAATCAACTTCCCTAACATTTTCTTTTGACTTTCCTCATGTATGAATAAATTATTTAGCTATTTTTATTTTGCTCCTTACAAAAACTGGACAAGTTAATATACACTCACAACATTTATCAGTATAAAGCTTTACAGAATATAAAAATCAATATATGTGCTGGACTTCATCAAATAACTGGTGCTATGAGGGGTTTGACACATAAAGGTAACAGCAGCCTGGAGGAATTGTAACACCCTTAGACAGGACTATAGATTCTGAATTATAAACCTGCAAAAGAAAAGAAAAAGGTGAGCTTTAACAGAATAAATGTGGTCTAAAATAAAAAGTTATTTGAGGTTTTATAAAGTTTTGTTGAATTGTGACTTGCCACAAAAGGCAAAATAAAAAAATCAAAAAGAGATTTGTACACTGCACAGAATTCTAACTTCATCTAAATAACAATAAAAATGTTGAGAATTTACGAGAAAATCACTAGTGCCTCAGAGGTGAAAATATACTCACTTTTGGGAATCAAATTTCTGGAAAAACATTTAAACACAAGATAAATCAGCACCCTGCAAAGCAGAGCCAGAGTCTTTCTGAGGTTTGCAAACTCTAAAATATATCTATGTTATTAAAATGACACTTTAACCCCTTTGCAATAAAAGCCAAAAGGATGTTCCCATAAATCTTTTGCAAGAGATCTTCCTACCCTTTCACTGCTGCATCCCTAAGCTCAGACAGGAGCCAACAGCAGTGCTAAACCCAGAGGAATTTAGTTAACGCAGACTCCAATTTCATTTCAGCTTGTTCCATTCAACAGACTACTATATGTTTTTATTTTTGTTGACAGTTATCTTTTATTCATGATTAAACATGGCCTCTGTAAATAGATGTCACAGTGCTGCCATTTTCAAGGATTTCTTTTTGCTTTGTATGAGTTGCAGAGTTCTGTAATCAATAGATCATTTACAACTAAAACTTTTGGCTCAGGCAAGGTTGCTCAATATGGTTTATTCATTCCACATGTAGCTTATCATTGAGATAGAATATTTCTTTGCACACAGCAAGAATAGAAGTTTAAATGCCGATTTGTGGTAAACCTCAGTGTATTAAGGTGAAACAAGCAGATGTGGATTGTCAAAGAAAACGTGAAGAATTGTATTTAGTGTGTCATCATTCTTTGGTCATGAGAAAGGACTTAGTGACAGGAGGAGTTTAATGGAGATAGGAATCCATGGGCAAGCCCAGCAGCAGAAAGTCCAAATCCAACATTTATCCCTTGTTTAGCCCTTCTTTACCTCTCTTGGTTCACTTCATGGGGGCAGCTTAGCTCCTGACTCCTTCCACCTGATTGGTAGCCCAGGACTCCACTCACTAAGAAGATGAGACGGAGTAAGGTGGGCCAGATCCCCAAGCAGGCAGGATGCCATCCTCTCCAGCTGGGCCTATGAGCCGCAGCAGTGCCTTCCTGTCCCACAGCTCCCCGACGTGGCAGAATCTGCCAACGCCTGATAAGACGGCGCCAAGACTCACAAGGACATACCTCTCAGTGCTCTGATGCCGATGTTGCAGTTGTGGAATTAAACTTTTTAATTAGCAGAACACCCCTGAACTGTCAGGAGAGTGGACCACATCACTCTGGTTTTCCTCATTGCCCACCCCCTTCCCACTTGATCCAACTAACAAACACCACAGAGCTGAGAGACTTAAGCTACAACAGACGCAATCATTCGTATTTTCTGTTTGCCAGTCTGTTTAAACTCAGCACAGCTCAGAAAGATAACACATTATTTCAAACCACTAGTAGGCCAGACAGTATATCTGCTCCTTGCACACGTACACACACACCAATTTCTAAAATAATGTATCAGGCAGCCACTCTGCCATTATATCATCTTTTCTTCCTTGTTAGATCAATATTATGATGAAGTCATGTACTTCAAGTTAGAATTGACTTCTTGTGGTGAAAGGGCACTGGTTGGTGATTGTCAAACATTCAGCTGATTGCAAAGTGTAGTAGAGTACCAATGAGTGTTTCTGCAATCTAAAAGGTAAAAGTGGCAAATCTCTTATACAATTTGGTGAAGAAGTAATTGCTCATTTACAGATGTCTGCAGGTTTAGCTATTTTGTGTCAGATTATCAAAAAATGTATAGCAAAAGAATAAAAACAACAACAATCTGTTTTCAAATAATAATCGACTTTGTTAAGCAATAAAGCTATTCAAACCTACATGATCCTATTTTGGAATGTAATTGCTCCCTAAGCATGAAAGCAGGGTTTTCTAATTTTTGTGGCAAAAAACTGCCATCAAGCATCTGAGACAACTGACAGTGCTTCTTTTATGTCAGTGTACAGGATTTTGTGCAGAACTTTTTTTTTTCACAGTTTTAATTCAGCCACAATTTAGGATTCTGAGAAAGAACACAACCTTTAAGATAATTCCACAACATCTCAGTCAGATTTAAGTCCAGACTTTAACCTTAGCAAAGCAAAAACTGTCCAAGCTTTGTCTTTCAGTCAAAATAGAGATCAGAATTTAAGGTTCCAGCAATTATGGTCTTCAAGATTTTAAGACATCGAAATCACCCTAGAACATGTCACTACCACCACCATGTATGACGGATCTTTTTTGATATGCTGTATTAGTTTTACACTAGATGTAACAGGACCCACACCATTCAAGAAGTTTTCCTTTTTTTCATATAAATCACATGGAACATTAAAATTTATTTCATGTCAAACTATGTGGTGGTGGTATGTTAGGCATTAACAGAAACCAGAGTTCATTATTTCAAGGAAGAAAAAAACATTGCACACTAAAAGATGTGCAATGAAGGTGCAAATATGTGTGATTTTTCTGTTCAGCCTGAGGTGAAACCTACACATTTTATTAGGTTGAAGCTCAATCTATTTTACACAGAACCATTTCAAACAGTTCACAAGGTTTCCATCTGATCTGCAGAAAATATTACAATTTGATAGGGATAGTTTCATGTCGGTCAGGCTACAGAGTCACATTTCCATTCTGAAAGTTTTTATTTTTTATCACTGATTCATTGTTGCTAAATTAAAGCGCCCTGGCTTCCAGAACCACAGATAAGTTTGATCTTTTTTTTCAGAGATCAATGGGAGAAGTAATAACACACCATAGTATTTGCATATGAAGAAAAAAACCCTCTGGAGAAGTTAATGGGTAGAGTCAATTTCATCCTGCCTTTGAAATCTATTTATTTGCTCCTCCTTCTCTCTTATACATTTGTCCTTTTCTCTTAGCCTGCTGTAGCTACACTCCAGCCCTTCAAGTAAAACTCTATTACTTATGGCAAGGATTTAATTCACCAGTTTTCCCTTTTGTTCCTTTGAAATAGCCGTGAGTAATGGTTTTCCATCAAGTCTCATATCCACGTTCCTGTGTCCATCAACATCGTGGGATCACGATGCCTATTCCTGCCTATTCCTCTAACGCTCCTGGGTTAGTGGGATGGTCTCGCACTTGTGTTTTTTCTGCCCACAACACAGACAGACTTTCAGACATAAAATGACATTGCTTCATCTGTTAAATTATTTATTTTAGCCCCAAAATAAAGTATTAACTGAAGTCATTTTATGCTCAAAGGGATTCATTTCTCCCAAAAGATTATTTGCATGTGGCGGAATTGGAGTGTTCTGCTTCCTGTCTGGAGAAACAATGACTCTGCTCAGCAGAATGCTGGTTTACAGACGTCTTTAAATCTCTGCAAATAAGGCTACCTTGGGACAAATACGGATGTCAATCATACTTGTCAGGATTCCAATTTCCCTTCCACATCTCCTGGAGCACTTGTGCTGCCTGTACTCCTTATTGGCTGGGAGGGATCTGGTCTCATGACACAAGCTGATGCATTTGTTCAGTCAAAGGGAAAACCCTGACAGGAATGGTCATGGAGCCAAGATGCAGGGGCCTCTGGGAGTATGTTTCAAATGTGTTTCCAGGAGCTGATAGGTGCTTCTGTAGTATGTTATGCTGAAAGATGGTGGAAAGAAAATGTTTGCCTCTCCCTCTGGAATAGGGAGCATTATCACGTGAGCAAGACCATTATGCTCTAAATATATCCACCAAAATGCTGAATGAACATCTTTGTTCTCATCAAGAAAAAAATAAAATAAAACTTTCACTAGTTTTGAAAGAAATTAACATAAATGTGTGGTCTGTACCAGAACACACTTAAATTCTTTTTAATCGCTATAATTCACAAAAAAGAAAAAAAAAACTGACAGACTTAATTCAATTATAGCTGTGTGATGTGTTGAGACTCTAGAGGTGTGAGCTAATTCCTCTGTTTACACCCCTGAGTCACTGTCACAAATACAAACACATTCATTGGATTCCAGGATGTTGTCTGCTCGCCTGTCCCACCATCTTTGAAGATTTTCATCGCTTTATGTTATTTATTCATTTATGTTTTTTCTCTCAAATCACTATGTGGCGTTCTGTGTAATTTTAGCACAGCGTGAAACATTGTATGAGCTATGTATTAGATGCGTGAACTCCACTTCTAACATGCAGCTGAGAGATGCAGTGGTGATGGGTTAACTTCGAACTGGAAATCTTCGCAGTGCAATCCCGATTCCACAGCTCTGCAATCCCGATTCCACAGCTCTGCAGCAAAACACATTGCTGACATCTCTGCCACGGACACTCAAAGCATTTGGTAACTTGGAAGTCATTAACACAAGCTGTGGCATTTTCCAAACTCCCCTGAGACTTGGGATTAAGCCACTGAAATGCAAAAGGATGCTTTTAGGGATTATGCTAATTGCTGTATCAGGATGTGATTGTTTTTCCTGGGTAATTTGGATTATTGGCATTAGAGATTCAGAATAAAGTTGACGTGTTCTGCCTCTCTAATAATGTTGTTACCTGCTCTCAACCATGAAGCCAACTCTTCCCTTGTGGGGCCTTTCACATCAGTGAAATATTGTCTGCAAGCTTGTGCAGGCACAGTTGACAACACAATCACACACAATGAAATGAACAATGAAATATGCTGCAGACAAATTGAAAACACTTTTAGTTTAAATTAGTGCTCATGTAACAGCATTAGTCCTGCCCTGGGGTTACTGTGAAGAATTTATTTCTGGCCTCCTCTGGCTCTTCTCACAGCCAATATTTATCAAATGAGTTCTGCATATTTTTTTTTATTCTGAAAACTAAAATGTTAGAATCACAATATTGCATGTATAATCACTTTCAAAAAAATGCTAAAAGCTGTGTCTGTGACCAACAGAGGGCCTTCTTCAACCTTCTCACCCAGCAACTGCACCTTTTAGAAATCAATTATTTTCTAGAGTGAGGCAAACTGCCTTAGCAGTGTTTTCATTTAACTTGTCTTAATGCAAAGTGAAGATAAACATCCCTGAATACTGTTGTCAGAAATTATTTATTTTTAAATAATTTACTCTTTTAAAAGATTTTATTAAGATTAGTAATATCTATCTTTTGATATGCCTTTTTTTGCCTCTGTCATTGGACAAATATATTTTAAAACTTTTGTTAAAAAAAAGTTAAATAATTTCAAAGTTTGAAGTTGTAGACTAAGATTGATCACCACACTGATACAAATCTGAGTAATAATTAAAAATATTTTGCAAGCATGTATAAAAAGTTGCATTAATATAGAAAATGTGCATTTTTTAAAAAGTGATCACAGGGCAGATGTTGATTTTGAAATTTCAGCATATTGTTTTGACCATTATTGTGCAGCTAAGGCAGCATCTGAAAATTGCACCACTCTTTAGGTGCTTTATTTGGTGGCAAAAAATCTGAATGGCTCCAGCTTTATCTGCTGGCCTTACCACTGTGAAACATATAATATACACACAAGAGACAGTTTGGAATATTTTAATTAAAGGCCAATTATATGGCTTTAAGGATATTATGGAAGAGCATCAATTTGGATCCATTGGTGGGAAATTAAATTTAATGCCATGAGATCAAGTTGCTTGGTTGGCTGATTTTCAGGGTAAATGAGTTAAAAAGCACTAACATTTTCCCGACACTAGGGATGTCCTGTTTTGATGCCAAACATGGCCTCAGCATTTTGATCAAGTTGTTTTTTCGATGGTTAATATTATAAATCCTGACTGATATAATTTTAAAGAAAGTGATACAAAATGTAGGCCTTAAGTTTGTAAGAAAAAAATCACAGTGCAATGTCTTGATGAACAAAAGATATTGAAAGATGTGTTGTTCATCAATCCAATCTAAGTTTTTGTCAACAATCAAAGTGTTTTTCACTCTTTATCATGATGTTCAGTGAAAAAGATACAGAAGATGCAGATGATCTGTGCTTCTGCATCCTGTCTGTCTGGCCTGGTTTATATTTTGTTTGCTAGAACACTGCCAATTAAATTGCATCATGCATTTTAATAGTTAGTATAATTTATGAAGCAGCTGAAAAGTGTTAATTTACGAAGCAGTAGAAAGTGACTTCTGTAGCCTTTTGCCACAACAAGAGTTTTAACTAAAACACTATCCTAAACTGTTGAAAGTTAAATTATAAATGAGTCCTGTCAAAAGAGAAGAGAACAATTTGAACACAATCCCAGCATTTCAGCAAAATGTACCACATAGAAAGTATTAGCAGGAACAGGAGATCTGTTCATTTTGATGGTTTGGATCGGGTATATCGTTGGAGAAAAAGTATATATGTTGGACAAGACATCTCTCACTTTTTAGAAAAAGTGAAACTGCTTCATAAACAATATCATTGATTATTGAATGAGTGTGTAAACAATAACAGTGCTATTGTAGTCCATATAGGGTTTAATTTTACTGCACTTTAAAGCCACATAGTATATAGTACTTATACTGGGAATCCACATCTAGAAATATCTGTTCTCTACTGACAGGGATCAACATGAGGAAAGACAAACTATCACTTCTGAAAACATTGAATATAAAGGAGCTAATATTCTCCTCTAGATAATTAACCATGAGCAAAACAGTGTGAAATTACCAATGATTAGCTATCAAACCAGGATATATTTGTTGCTTCCTATCTTGGAGAAACTTCTACATTTTCTGTGACAAATATGTTTTTCTGTCAAGTGCACTTTTTATCTCTTCCAACTTAGATGTACCACTTTTCATTACCTCCCGCCGTGTATTACAGCAGTATTTTGGCAAGTTTTAGTCGATGGAAGTTCAGAAGTTTTTCTGCCGACTTCAGATTTCTATTTGCTATCAATCTCACTGACTTCTATCAGTAACTGTGGCTTACTGGTAGTACTGCTCTCACAGTTTAAGATTGTTAGTTTGATCCAATGTCTAGCAGAGTCTAACTGTCCCATGCTATGACATAAGCTACCATTTGCATTTCATTTTCTAATCTGTGTGTGATAATAAAACATACTGAAAATTAACATTAAGGAAAAGGTTAAAAAAATTGAAATATTAATGTTCTATTTAAAATATTAATGCATAATCACTAAAGTAAAGCATTATGCCTTGTTGTGACTGCATCAAAGCATTCACTTCTCCTGTCCCAATGCATGGATGTAGAGAGAGAAAAAGAAAAAGAAACCCTTGCTAGACCAAAAAATAAAAATAAGTAGTCAACTTGATGTGTTGAAAGGTGGAGCAACAAAGTACAAATACAGCATTGGTAAAAATACAAATGCTGTATTTAGAGTGATAAAAATCTCATGAAAAACAGCTAACATCATCACAAACTCAATAGCACCTTTACTGCTGATAGTTCATATAGCGACATATGGAATATGTAACAAAGCTTACAGGAAAAGAAAAAGATTGCTCACAAATCTTTTTTCTAGATTTACACTTCTCTCTCCTAAAATATACTAACAGAATAATTGGCTTTGAATTCACACATTATTTTGCTCTTATTAAAAACACAGCCTATATGTTGGAACTTCACTGCTCAACCAAACAGTGTTCCTCAGATTTAGGGAAGAGAAACAGAATAAATCAGATCAAATATCTTGCTACAGAGTAATAAAACTGTTGGCCAGAAGTCTGTTCATGTCATCTACCTCAGCAAAGCAGCAAGCTTTAAGCATTCTATTAGGATCATTTTGCATTAGGATCCTTGACTGCTCCTTGGTTTCTCTTTTATATGAAATGTGAACTGCAGTTGGTTTTTCATTCCTTGCATCTTAAGTGTGACCATGGTGAACCGACGAAAAGTTGCTTTGTACTCTAATCGACCTCTAGTTTGTTTCATGTCCACAAGTAGGGAGGAGACAGAATCCTAACTATGAATTGATTTTTGAATGAGCATACATTTACTCTAAAATGCTTGCATGACTCATTGAGGCTATGCAGTGCAGCAACCCCGCTGTCTTAACTGATTTGAGTAATGAACACACATTCTTCTTTTGACTCAAGGTCATTTTGTCATCGCAGACTTAAGCAGTGTCCTCTGGTTTTTATAAAGGACCAACTTACCATGAAAGTGTATCTGGGCTGAGGTGAGAAGGTGACTGCTGTAACTAATGGGTTTATTTAATTCAATTTATTGCCTCAGCATATGAGACATGCTGGTCACTGTAGGATTGAGGTTTCATAAAAGAAAGAGAGATTACTCCCTTTTTGAAAAGGGCATAATATAGTCGAATGTCATGCTGGATTTTGGTGCCTGCAAAGCTGGATGTAAATCTGCAGAACTCAGTGAATATAGGTTTGTGGTGAAATTTTGGCTCTTAGGCTCATTGTGGGCACGCCGACCAATCAGAATCCCGCCGTTGCTATGCTCACAGGGCTGGGAATCTGAAATAAATGAGGGCTTTGTCAACATGTCCACTGTTGGATCCTGGAAGGCAGAGTCTTTTGATTTCAGTGTGTCAGCTGAAAGGCACTTCAGCACATTTTTTCTTCTCTTCTAGCCCATGTTTAACATTCACTGCTATCTTTTTCATCTATTATTTATCTCTATGGATTGAGTGTGGCATTCTGTCTCTGCTTTAAGCATACTAGAATAATTAATTAATCCCTAACATTATTAAGTTGGATACATGTCAAGCTATATCTGCCTCCAAACACATTGTCTCCAATTAACATTTTCTAAATTTCAGATATAATCTGTAGAATACAAATGAAGCAGTCCAAGTTGCTGGCAACACGTAGTCTTGGCTCAGAGCAAACAGCTTTCTCTTAAACTTGTTTTGCATTATACCTTTTCTTTACAGGAATAAACATGTACACTGTTTTGAGGGTCTTTGGGCTTTAGAAATTTAATGCACCATGATAATTATGTAAGCAATGGAGCAGTGCTTAAGGACGGAATTTCACACCTTGAGTTTAAATAATGTACGGTGTAAATTTCCTAGGCTGTAATGTGCACATGTTTCTTCGTGTTGTTTTTATGGCCTTGATGTGCAAAAACACAGAGTGCCGGTGAGGTGGAATGTTTTATTTAACTAATCTCTGTGAGGGAATTATAGGCTACAAGAATCTGCTTGAATCTGTATGTTCAATAAATAAATGTTTGTTGCTGTGTAGAATCTATGAAGGCAAAGCTTACGATAGTGGAGTCAGTGCTCCAGCATGTTCACAGTATAAACCATTATACGGCTCAGACAACAAGGAATAAAACTCTGAGAATCCAGAATACTGCTGTTTTCCTCCACCACTGTGTTGATTGCAGGTAATTTCTTTCACCTGACATCCCAGATGTGAGCAGACTCCTGATTACTCATTCAAAATGCTTCTTTTCCCTTAACTCGTCAAGTTTTGTCTTTAAAAAAGTCATGTTTGTACTATTTGACATATACCGGTGCCTGAACAATGTTAAGGAAGGTGGAGGGGGACTAGAATATTTTAGATTTTTTAGGCTTGACACTCTTTACCTCACAGAGGGATGTCTGTGGAGGTGCAGAAGAAAAATATTCTGACGTATAATGAGAGAGTGGGTTGCTCAGGCTCTTTGACATCAGTCAGGCTATGCCTCCTGCCCTGTATAAGTGCTAACCCACAGAGTCAGATGTGGTTCTTTTTCCTCTATGAATCCATTGGTTTTTGTGTCCTCAGTCCTCTTTCCTCTTTTCGTTGCTTTTTGTGAAACCTCAAAATGTGAAAAGCACAACAATGTCCACCACATGTTCTGTCGTTTTCTAAAGTTGCCAGAAAAATCATGCAGTGAAAATGAATGCAATTATCCAGTCACCCATTGTTCTGACACAATTACAAAAAAAAAAAGAAAGTAAAGTTTAGTGCATTTTTTGAGCAACTTTCCTACAGAATTTTGAGGAATTGTATTATTTTATTACAGTCAAATATGTGTTAGGGCAACTAAAAGAAACTTCAAACGCAGTGTCTTATAGTAAACTGTATATGCATCAAGCATAAAAGGAGGTTGAAATGCAAAACTAATTACATTGTAATTTCTTTGTAAAGAATGACCAAATGTGGTCAATATAAAATATGTCAAAGGAGTGGAAACTCATTCTGCTGTTATTTAGTTCACGGTTTTCTGTTCTTATGGTCTAAAAGTTTTTAATTTAACACCATCAGAACATTTGCTTTAGTTCTATTTGTAACCTAACCAAGTCAAATTGGAGTTGAACCAGAAACTCATGGTTGACAACAACTAGTCATAAGTACATGAACATTTTTAGAGTCAAGTCCTCACAATCTAGTAGTTATGCAAACTTTGAAGATTCAAACATTTTTTCTGATCCTGTCACATAATGTGGTGTATCTTATAAAGTTACGTATTTTCATGCCTATGAAATGTGAGTCCTGCTCATGATACTCCTGGTTTTGTATTCGCTTTGTGTCTTGGGAAAAATGTTGTGAAATTTACAGACTGCTATTGCAGTAAGAGATTGAGTGCTATGACAAGACACACATGGTAGTTTTTATTGGGGTTTTATGCCTAGTTTTCTTCTGCCTAATCAAACAAAAAACCCTGATAATATTGCTATAACATCTGAAACAGAAAAGGCATTTTATTAAATCTCAATATCACAAGACTAGCATAAAATAGTCACTCTGCAAGAACATTTAGTGTTGCTTTTTGTGCGACAATGACATTTAACCCTGGATCTGGCTCATATCACAACCTTAATTGGGAGGTCCTGCTCTGTTGCGCTGCACCAAAATAAACCATTTTATTCCTTATACATGCCGTATACCTTAATTTTTTATATGCCACTTGACTGATATGCTAATTATTGGTGAACTTTTTACCTTACATAAATGCCACAGGGAAATGATTGGAATGCTTAGGCGATTGGATACTTATTTCTAAATGCATCAGATCAGATTATATGCTTGTTTGCAGGGTCTTCATAAAATGTTGTTGATCTGGTCATGTAAAGGTTTAGAGCATGTCAGTTTTTGAACTGCAGTCTGTGACACATTTCCAGAGAAACTAAAAAGGAAAAACTTTAGAATAATGAATGTAAAAACACACTTTAAAATTTATTCTGTAGGGCTCTTTAACTCTAAATAACATTCTACATATTGATTTTGATTTAAGTATAGACCTAAGAACCCAATTTGGGTCTTTGACACAGACACTATACATTTTAATTTTGGGTATGTTCTTTAGTACTCATTCCCTTGTTTGGGGCTTATTTCTTGTATTCTACCTTACAATCACAAATAAACATAATTTATACATATATCTATCAAATTGTCTCACTTGTTTAGCAGCTACTCATACTGAGTGCTGACAAATAAACAAAAATCAGTATTTTATTGTTATGCACAGTCAGAGGTATGGACTAAAAGAGCCTAATAAGATGTGGATGTGTTGTTCAATTCATTTATGTAAGGGAACCCTCTCTTTTTAGTACAGGTAATGAGGTATGAAATTATAATGCAGGATAAATTAGCCAAAATATACAACTAGAAAAAAAATGTTTCCTTTTTGTCAGTCCTTTTAACATTTGAGAATTATTAGACAACAGCTGCATGGCCTTGAGTATAATTTCTGCCTCATCTGGGAGAGTGTTTTGATTCAGTGCAATGCCTTGCCTCTTTATACCTCTGTTCCATAATGCCTTGATTTAATGTCCTCTCAGAGGTCAGATATAGTTTTGGCAACAACAAACCACTTGCTTCAACACTACTCTATTAATAACCGCAAAAAAATCAGGGCCCAAAAGGAGTTTCCTAATTTGCATGCAGTTTTTCAGTCCCCAATTTAAAACATGTGGTCTATGTCCAAAATAATCAAATCTCTGATTAATTGTTGCATTATGTGTGCATTTTTAGGCTTCTTGATTAACCTGTAAGTGGTACAATGTGAGCTCTGCTAAAGAAGTTTTTGAACAAATGTATCTCAAGTAAAACATTTTGCAGTCTTTTTTGCTTGTATGGTCAATCACAGACACAATTTTTTTGTGCTTTGTCAGAGATGTTCTTTTGGTGAAGCTCTTTGTCAAATTTTTACTCATCATCCAAAATAATGGTGTGGTTAAACAGAATTATTTTTGCATATTCATGTCAATATGGGATTTTGCTCTGTGTAATGTAGTCTACCCAGAAAGGATGTTTTATTATACTGAGTGGCAAAATTTTGGGGATTAATTTTGAGTAATTAGTTTCACCTGTGTTGCATTATGCAATTTCTGTCTATCCTGAAGGAAAATAGTGTCTGGATATTGTTATTGAGAGACGCTCAGTATGGGGGTAAAAGTTATATTTGCCATTTAAATTATTCTTTTAAGTAATGATATTCAAATAAGATGATTAAAGAATATTTTATTTCATGAAAAACACAAGCATTGAGTTTTCAAGTTTGAATTTATTGTGATACCTTTAGCCCATATGTTCAAATCTAAAATCAAAGACACAAATATGCCACAATAATATTTGGTTGAAGTTTGTTAAGTTTTAATACAGAAAATCCACAATAAATTTTGCATTTTGCTTCAAATCTTTATTTGATATTTGTTGTATATTTATGGTAAAGTCAGTGGCAATGCAAATCATTTAAAGCATATGTGTGCATGTGTATGTAAAGTTTTATTTGGTGCTGTGTTTGTTTTGAAAACCATATTAGTACAGCTTATGTACGGATTACATTTTAGCCGTGTAGATTTACACCATATCACGAATTGCTGAAGTGGTGCCCTTATAAACACATATATATGTTTGGAATGTAAAAATCTTGTTTCTTTTTTAAGCAAAACTAATTCTTCACTGAATTGACTGAGACTGTCTAAATGAATACATGCATAAAAATTAAAAAAAAACAAAAAAAAACAATAAGAAGACAGGACACCAGTTCTATGGTTATTGAGGCATCTATATTGTTTATGTACCATTAAGCTCACAGTGTATTCTCCCCCTCACTTTTCACATGAAAGCATATATTGCTCCAGGCTACTCTCATTGAACAGCAGCTTGTATGATCCAAGCTGCAACAGAGGCATTCACAAAACACTCTGAGATAAAACAAACAATAAAATTAAAACAATACAAATAAAGCATATAAAAACAGTGGACACTGTGGTTGTAGGCATTTTCTGCACATATAATTTTGATTTTGTGGAGATGCATTTTGCCAAGGCAAGATATTGTTATCAAACTGATGAAAATGAAGCCGCAGTAATCAAAGACTCTACATTCATTACATAAATGAACAAAGGAATCTTGTTTCTCAAGATAAACACCATCAAAGTTACTGAAGGAAGCTAATGCAAATATGGTCCTTGGAGAGAGGCTGTGAAAGTGTCTTTATACGCGTGTTGACAAAAAGACATGCATGATTTTAGGGCTAAGCCTAATAATAATTACAATCATGGTGAATCTGTGCATTTCTCAGGAAAAAAAAACTGACATAATGAGAATTGGGATCATTAGCTATTCCATTTTTCCTCAACTCGCCATTAAAAATGTACAAAGCCATGATAGCTGCAAAACATGGCAGTCAGGACTTTGCCTTGATTTGCAAAGCAGCCAGTAAAACGTCTCAGAGTGGGTGGGCATTCTCTTAGATGTTAAAATGTATGAATTATTCATTAAGCTGCTATTCCAATATTTATCACAACTGTATATGTGATAGCCCTTATTGTGTGGGAGGTAGCAGGTATGACATCACATGTTTAGATCTCATGGTAACAGCTAGGTGAATCCAAAGAATTTAATGTCAGAAACAGGGCCCAATTATCTACTTTTCAGTTTTTCAATTACAGCAAACTCATAAGTCTGCAGTCAACTTAAGTGGATTTCAAGAAAGCAACTAGGTAAAGGAAGATTGAATGGATCTCACATTTTTCACTCCCATGCTTAACCAAATTATGCACTGAAGCATTGTTTATTCATCAAAGTAGGCCCTCTTCCAGCAATCCACTCACAAAGAAATTCAAAATTAATTGGCAACACCAAAGCAGAGTCACAGCAAACAGACAACTTTCTTCCTCTCCCCATGATGCAAATGATATTCAGAACAGAAAAAAGCAACGCTCGCTGGGTTTTATGTCTTATCCGTCTCGGTTGTAATGCCAAAACGCAGTTGGTCTGTGGAGTGTTTTACCTCTCCGCCCACACTTCCCCGGGGTTCCAGCTGGATTTTCTTGAATAAAATTAATGCAGGATAGAAAGCAGCAATTGGGAAGGCAAATGAAGGATTGTGAGTGACGGTCTGATAATTGGGGTCTGGTCCTGCTCTCCATCCTCTTGCTGATCTGGGGACAGGAAAGGAATACGATTCATGGAGGAGTAAAGAAGCAGGGCTTACTCAGCAGAATAAACTATTTGAAGCAGGGACACACACACTACCAGACTTGCACTCTTAAAATATCCCTTTCGTGTACTCTTTAAATTACTTCCTCAGATATATTGCATGTGCCTGATCTGTTCTGAAAGTTACCCTTTAACTATCATTGGCCCTTGTGGAGCGTGCTTTTCATTCATGTGAGGTGATGAAGGGGAGAGTTGCTAAATGCTGCACCTTGGTGTGAGCTGTTTACTACTGAGCCACTCAGCGAAGTGACACATGCATTTACTTTGACTAATAAATCATTGATGGTCTTATGTGCATCGATGGAAATGCAGTGTCAGTTTTGATACTTGATTAGCATTTCTGTCACTTCACCTTATGTTTAACATAACTCCAGCTATGCAACTCAATTCACGTTGCCCATGGGCATGACTATGATGAACCATTCCTCAAACTGACAGCCAGCCATAGCAGCACATCAACAAATGTGTAATTTCACTGGATATATGAAGCAAATAAAATGCAATCTATGCAGTATTTGAATCTTGTAAAATTAGAAACAGGAACTGATGCTGAATATTCTTCTGTTTTTTATAGAAACTGAAATATATCCATTTTGTTTCATAAAACAGTGTTCTGTGATTGAATGATGAAGAAAAAATAATTTGATTTCAATGTTACTCTCAACTCTGTTATAGAAATTGAGAGAGTAAAGCTAAAACCTGAACAACTGAATGAATGTATTCCTAAGGTACATAATTTGTGCAGAACATTCATTTTGCTGTAAAGTCGAACACACATCACTGTTAGATTTTTAAGGCAAACGTGACAACTATGAATCATACATTGGGTACATATCATTGCTAAACCGAAATATTAAACTAAGCCATGCCTTCCGAAACAGTTACCTCTCAGTAACTTTAGCCCGGTAATGAATACAAAAAGAAAATTGGTTAATGGTGTTGGAACCTGCTCCACTCCGAGTGATATGTATCTCAAAATAGAGGCTGTTCAGACAACCCTCCACTACAGACAAAATGCTGACTCCTTTTAACACCACATAACCCCACTTCAAAGAATGTAAAGGCTCTCAGGTTAAGAACATATTCAATGAAAAATTTCATCATGCCACCTGTTATGAGCAGGATTTAGTATAACAGTTTACCCCGAAGCATCTTATTTGCCTCTCAGCTACACGTTACCTTGAATAGGTTCTCTATAGGAAGAGAGCTCTATATGTGCCTGAATCTAAGGTCAGTTGCAAACTCAGATGCTAATTTGTTGTACACATCCATCTACACCCATTTAATGTTATTCTTTGTTTGGTTTGGACTTTACAGGACAATGTGCTTACTCAGTATTCACTAGAATCTGACAGACACTGCAATCACACATGCCATTTCCAGTAATTAAATGGATAGCAGGTGTGTCTTTTAACATAGCTTTCATCTTCCACTTAAACTATGTGTATATCTCACAAAAGGGTCTGATTAAAGTGTACTGTTTGTGTAGTCTCTAATCTGCAATTTGTGAACAATACATTGTTTGGATTGAAGTAAGTAGTTTAAAACTCAACAAGGTATAGCGCAAAAAATTTGACTTTACACATATGTTGGATTATCATGTAATAAAATATGAGCACCTACAATTTTTCTATGAAACCCTGCTGTTCAAAATATTTAAAGACAACACATCTGCAGATATTTTTACCATATCATTTTAGTTTCAACATCAACCAATTCCCCCTTTTACATAGAATATTTAACTGTAATCACACTTCTAATAATAAGTTTTATGTCCACCTTACATAAAGTTAATTTATATTTGGTGTTGAACTATTCACTTCCTTGATTAATTTACAAGAAAATCTGCCTGCTGAGGTTCAGTCTTCAAGTAAACCTGACACTAGTCACAGCACAAGAAACACAAGACAAACAATTATAAAATTTTTGAAACCCATTAACAAAACGCTGACATCTTTGTTTCCTTTTTTGAGATTTAGAGATAATGTGGGTATGTGGATAAAGTTTGCCATAATTTAATTGAAGGATGTGCTTGCGGCCCATTTCCATGCACACAGTTAATGTGGTACACCTTTATTCTTTTCCTCATTCATCCTGGCTGTTGTGATTCCTGTCCATGTTAATGTCCGCTGCGTGGCTCGTGATGAGGGCTGGTCAGCGAGGTCACCATTTGCAAAATTCCTGTCAGGTCAGAACCTCTCTGTGGACATAACAAGCTTTTACTTCTCAGTTTAATTAGTTTATTTTGAATCTACATGCTATGAACCAAAGCTATTATTAAATAATGGTACTCTCCTTTATAATGATCAGCTATAAGATTTTGAACCACATATTTTCAGGAATAAATCATCAAAAAAATGTCATTGCTGTAGAAGTTGGTTGTTCACAGAGTGCTTTATCCAATTATGTTATTACAAAATTAAGTGAAAAGAAAAAGTTGGTAGCTCAGCATTAAAAGTTATAAAAGTTTAATCTTTATGGTGTTAACTAAGGATTTTTGTCAAATCAGATTTTTATCTTACTTTAGTAAAAGTCTCCACATGCATTACATGTTATTTACATTAACCCCTTCTTTTTCTTATTCACATTTGAACTTTGTTGTTATAGCCTAAAGTTAAAGTTATTCATCTAATCTAAATCTTAAGTTAGTGTACAGTAAAGATGCACAACCAAAAGGGATACCTACAGCCTTGATAGGATTGCAATCAAAATTATTTTCAAGAGAGATGGGGAATCATTGAAAATTATTGAAAAACATGCAACTAGTGACATGTCTCATGTTTCATAGATTAGCTTTGACTTGTTCTCAGAACGTGTTGAAATTTGTCATTTTAGAGCGTCTTGTCACTTTAAATCTAAATAAGTTGCTGCTGGCAACATCCCCCACAATCCAAAATGGCTGTAAACATATGTTCAATTATACGGCCAGCAGCCATGAGCTGACCTAAACTCCAAGAATTCAGCTTGTTTTGCTGGGGTTTCTAGGTAACGGGGAAGTGTCTGCCGATTGTTGATACAGTTAGGGCCAGAAATATTTGGACAGTGACACAGGTTTTGTTATTTTAGCTGTTGACAAAAATATGTTCAGAAATACAATTTATATATAGTATGGGCTGAAAGTGCACACTCCCAGCTGCAATATGAGAGTTTCCACATCCAAATCGGAGAAAGGGTTTAGGAATCATAGCTCTGTAATGCAGAGCCTCCTCTTTTTCAAGGGACCAAAAGTAATTGGACAATGGACTCCAAAGGCTGCAAGTAACTCAAAAGGCCTTTCCGTCGTTAACCTGTAATCAAGTAAGTAGTTAAAAGGTCTGGGTTGTTTCCAGGTGTGTGGTTTTGCATTTGGAAGCTGTTGCTGTGACCAGACAACATGCGGTCAAAGGAGCTCTCAATTGAGGTGAAGCAGAACATCCTGAGGCTGAAAAAAAGGAAAAAATCAATCAGAGAGATAGCAGACATGCTTGGAGTAGCAAAATCAACAGTCTGGTACATTCTGAGGAAAAAGGAATTGACTGGTGAGCTTGGGAACTCAAAAAGGCCTGGGCATCCACGGAAGACAACAGTGGTGGATGATCGCCGCATACTTTCTTTGGTGAAGAGGGACCCGTTCACAACATCAACTGAGGTCCAGAACACTCTCAGAGAAGTAGGTGTATCTGTCTCTAAGTCAACAGTAAAGAGAAGACTCCATGAAAGCAAATACAAAGGGTTCACATGTAGATGCAAACCATTCATCAATTCCAAAAATAGACAGGCCAGAGTTAAATTTGCCCAAAAACACCTCAAGAAGCCAGCCCAGTTCTGGAAAAGTATTCTATGGACAGATGAGACAAAGATCAACCTGTACCAGAATGATGGGAAGAAAAACGTTTGGAGAAGAAAGGGAACGGCACATGATCCAAGGCACACCACATCCTCTGTAAAACATGGTGGAGGCGACGTGATGGCATGGGCATGCATGGTTTTCAATGACACTGGGTCACTTGTGTTTATTGATGACATAACAGCAGACAAGAGTAGCCGGATGAATTCTGAAGTGTACCGGGATATACTGTCAGCCCAGATTCAGCCAAATGCTGCAAAGTTGATCGGACGGCGCTTCACAGTACAGATGGATAATGACCCCAAGCATACAGCCAAAGCTACCCAGGAGTTCATGAGAGCAAAAAGGTGGAATATTCTGCAATGGCCAACTCAATCACCAGATCTTAACCCAATTGAGCATGCATTTCACTTGCTCAAATCCAGACTTCAGACGGAAAGACCCACTAACAAGCAAGACCCGAAGGCTGCGGCTGTAAAGGCCTGGCAAAGCATTAAGAAGGAGGAAACCCAGCGTTTGGTGATGTCCATGGGTTCCAGACTTAAGGCAGTGATTGCCTCCAAAGGATTCGCAACAAAATATTGAGAAAAAACTTTTTTGTTTGGGTTATGTTTATATGTCCAATTACTTTTGAGCTCCTAAAATGTGGAGTGTTTGTAAACAAATGTGTACAATTCCTACATTTTCTATCACATATTTTTGTTCAACCCTTTAAATTAAACGTTACAATCTGCACTTGAATTCTGTTGTAGAGGTTTCATTTCAAATCCAATGCGGTGAAATGCAGAGCCCAACTCACAAATATTGTGTTACTGTCCAAATATTTCTGGCCCTAACTGTATTTTCATCCCGGAGGTTTTTATAAGGACTCATTCTCCAGACATCACAAAAGACAAACTTCTTTCACTTCCGGGAAATGCCACCTTCACTTCCGGGACATGGTTCTTTCACTTCCGAAAAGTGACCCCTTCACTTCCGGGAAAATGACTAATTCACTTCCGGGAAGTGACTTCTTCGCTTCCGAGAAAAGATTCATTTACATCCGGGAAGTATCTTTTTACTTCCGGGAAGTGATTTTATAATTCCGGGAAGTGAATTTTTACTTCCGGGAAACTATTGTTTACTTCCTGGAAATGATCCATTTACTTCCGGGAAGTGAATTTTTACTTCCGTGAAACGATGGTTTACTTACGGGAAATGATTTTCTACTTCCGGGAAGTGAATTTTTACTTCCGGGAAGTAGAAAATTTACTTCCCGGAAGTGATTCTTTACTTCCGGAAAGTGATTGTTTACTTCCCGGAAACTATTGTTTACTTCCGGGAAACTATTGTTTACTTCCGGGAAATGATCCATTTACTTCCGGAAAGTGATTTTTTACTTCCGAAAAGTGAATTTGTACTTCCGGGAAGTGAATTTTTACTTTCTGGAAACAATTGTTTACTTCCGGGAAACGATTGTTTACTTCCGGGAAGTAAATTTTCTACTTCCCGGAAGTGATTCTTTACTTCCGGGAAATGATCCATTTACTTCCGGAAAGTGATAGATTACTTCCGGGAAATGATTTTTTACATCCGGGAAGTGATTTTATACTTCCGGGAAGTGAATTTTTACTTCCGGGAAACTATTGTTTAATTCCGGGAAATGATCCATTTACTTCCGGAAAGTGATTTTGTTACTTCCGGGAAACTATTGTTTAATTCCGGGAAATGATCCATTTACTTCCGGAAAGTGATTTTGTTACTTCCGGAAAGTGAATTTGTACTTCCGGGAAACGATTGTTTACTTCCGGGAAATGATCCATTTACTTCTGGGAATGTATTTTTTTTACTTCCGGGAAGTGAATTTTTACTTCCGGGAAATGATCCATTTACTTCCGGGAAGTGAATTTTTACTTCCGGGAAACGATTGTTTACTTCCGGGAAATGATTTTCTACTTCCGGGAAGTTAATTTTTACTTCCGGGAAGTAGAAAATTTACTTCCCGGAAGTGATTCTTTACTTACGGGAAGTGATGTTTACTTCCGGGAAATGATCCATTTACTTCCGGAAAGTGATTGTTTACTTCCGGGAAAACTATTGTTTACTTCCGGGAAACTATTGTTTACTTCCAGGAAATGATCCATTTACTTCCGGAAAGTGATTTTTTACTTCCGGAAAGTGATTGTTTACTTCCTGGAAACAATTGTTTACTTCCGGGAAACGATTGTTTACTTCCGGGAAATGATTTTCCACTTCCGGGAAGTTAATTTTTTTTACTTCCGGGAAGTCAATTTTCTACTTCCCGGAAGTGATTCTTTACTTCCGGGAAATGATCCATTTACTTCCAGAAAGTGATTGATTACTTCCGGGAAATGATTTTTTACATCCGGGAAGTGATTTTATACTTCCGGGAAGTGAATTTTACTTCCGGGAAACTATTGTTTAATTCCGGGAAATGATCCATTTACTCCGGAAAGTGATTTTGTTACTTCCGGAAAGTGAATTTGTACTTCCGGGAAACGATTGTTTACTTCCGGGAAATGATCCATTTACTTCCGGGAATGTATTTTTTACTTCCGGGAAGTGATTTTTTACTTCCGGGAAATGATCCATTTACTTCCGGGAAGTGAATTTTTACTTCCGGGAAATGATCCATTTACGTCTCTGAAATGTTTTTTTTACTTCCGGGAAACGATTGTTTACTTCCGGGAAATGATTTTCTACTTCCAGGAAGTTAAGTTTTTTACTTCCGGAAGTAAATGTTCTACTTCCGGGAAGTGATTTTTTTTACTTCCGGAAAGTGAATTGTCACTTCCGGGAAATTGTTTTTTTTTTACTTCCGGGAACGATTGGTTACTTCCGGGAAATGATTTATTTACTTCGGAAGTAACATTTAAATCTCCGGGAAATGATTTGTCTACTTCTGGGAAATTACTCTTTCACTTATGTCATTTTACTGACTTTACAGTTGTTCAATAAACAGTTTCTGACACCTCCACAAGTAGGACCAGCCACAAAATGTCATTGTTATAAGAAGTTGTTCACAAAATGCTTTATCAAATCATGTTATTACAAATTAAGTGAAAAGAAAAAGTTTAGCATTAAAATTATAAAACTCTAATCTTTATAAGGATTGTTGTCAAATCAGATTTTTATGCTACTTTAGTAAAAGTCTCCACATACATTACATGTTATTCACATTAACACCTTCTTTTTCTTATTGACATTTTAACTTTGTTGTTTAGCCTAAATTTAGTTATTCATCATAATCTAATCTTAAGTTAGTGTACAGTAAAGATGCACAACCAAAAGGGATACCTACAGCTTTGAGAGGATTGTAATCAAAATTATTTTCATGAGAGATGGGAATCCTTTGGTGTGTACTGTGCAGAAAAACATTGCTTTTGTGATCATCATGCACACACATATCTAGGAGGTAGACTGCAACTGTGTTAGACCCTTCCTCAATCAGAGACACTACCAGAAAGGTCTAATCTGAGTTAATTTATTTTGCTTCAGTTGATGATGGTTCACTGTGTCTTCTTAGATCCAAAGTAAGGGTAGCCATCTACCAGGAAGCGTAAGGGCACTTCATAATATCCCTCGTGAAAAGCTTTAATGAAGATGCTAATCTGAATTTCCAGCAAGACTTGGCACCTTTGCACACTGCCAAAAGTATCAATACTTAATAATCATGGTATCAATCACTTAATAATTATGATATCACTGTAGTTGATAGGCCAGAAAATTTGCCTGACCTAAATTTTACAGTATCTTCAGGGTTTTATCAGGAGGAAAACGAAATGGCAAAATCCACAATTAATAAGTCAACCTGGGCTTCCTCTACTCTTCACCACAGAGACAGGCTGATTTCATCCATGTGATAATTTATGCAAAAGAAATCTGGACTAGGTATTGTGCATAAACTGTACAACACAAAATTATTGGAAAAACATGCAACTACTGACAACATGTCTCATGTATCATAGATTAGCTTTGACTTGTTCTCAGAACGTGTTGAAATTTGTCATTTTAGAGCATCTTGTCACTTTAAATCTAAATAAGTTGCTGCTGGCAACATCCCCCAATCCAAATGGCTGTAAACATATGTTCAATTATACGGCCAGCAGCCATGAGCTGACCTAAACTCCAAGAATTCAGCTTGTTTTGCTGGGGTTTCTAGGTAACGGGGAAGTGTCTGCCGATTGCTGATATTTCATCCCGGAGGTTTTTATAACGACTCATTCTCCAGACATCACAAAAGACAAACTTCTTTCACTTCCGGGAAATGCCACCTTCACTTCCGGGACATGGTTCTTTCACTTCCGGGAAAACGACTAATTTGCTTCCCGGAAATGACTAATTCACTTCAAGGAAGTGACTTCTTTGCTTCCGGGAAATGATTCATTTACTGCAGGGAAGTAGATTTTCACTTCTGGGAAATTATTCATTTACTTCCGGGAAGTGATTGTTTACTTCCGGGAAATTATCCATTTACTTCCTTGAAGTTGTTGTGCACTTCCGGGAAGTGATTGTTTACTTCCTGGAAGTGTTTTTTTTACTTCCGGGAAGAAGATTGGAAGACATTTTCTCTAAAATTGAAATGTTTGAAATTAATGAGTATTATTACATTTAGAGAAAAAACAGAAAATCTTCCTGAGAATATCATCCCAACAGTGCAGTATGGCAGCATCATGCCGTGTGAGTGCTTTGACACGGGAGGGACAGATGCACTGCTTACAAATAAATGGCATCATAAGGAAAGAAAAGGAATGGGACATACTGAAACAACATCTCAAGACATAAACCAGGAATGCTGGACGCAAATGGATCTTTTAGATGAACAATGACCCTTAGCGTACTACCAAACTGGTTACAAAGTCAATGTTTTAGGGTCATCATCACAAAACCCTGTTCCACAACAAATAGAGTATTTGTGGTTACAAAAAAAACAGTCAGTCTACAAGTCAATTCTTACTAAAAGAATAGCCCAATGTTTGTTTTTTTTATTTATTTTGTTTCCTGAAAATTTCATACCTGAACATTTGGAAGAATACTGAAGTGGAAAAACATGTTCTTTTTTCCTAAGTGAGGAGAGGTTGAGAGTATCCTGGCAAAGGAAAGACTTCTTTTCAGTTGTTCCACTGCACCTCATGGGGATCACTTATCAGCAGGCAAATCAGCTTAGTCATTGACCTCATGCCCTCTGGCACTCATTAGTGCAGCATGTGACAGTGATGGAAGGGTGGGCTTGTCCTGGAATACACTACTCACACAGGGAATACATGGTTCACAACTAGTGGGTGGCCAGATTAGTGTGTACCATAGAGAGCTCTCTGGTGTGCTCTGCCCCAGGCAAGCTTTCTCATTCTTTGCCTCCCTCTGCCAAAACCCCCATTTCTACCTTTTTCTCTTCCAGTTATTCTATTCTTGTTAGCCTGAATATCGAAGGAGAAACTAGAACTGGAGAATGGCTGCACTGAGCGATGTCATGAGCTCAGGCAAGCACTCAAGGCATTATGGGCCCAATATGCTGAGTGCACTGAAATGAGAGCGGATCAGCTGTGGCTTTCTAACTTTTTCTATAGCATCATGGACTGTGAACAGTGCCATCTTTGGAAACCCTCCCGGGGTTCCAGTGGCAGAACATTTGTGATGTAGTTGCTGTGAGCTTAAGCCTGGGATGTGCCACTGTTTACCTTTTAGTCAGGAAGCAGATTTGAATAAATTATTTCTGACACCTATAACACCATAAATGAAAAAAAAAAACATATATACTTAATATCTTCTGTGACATTTTGTAGTTAGATTTTTTTTTTTTAGCATAAAATGTTTTATGATGAAGTACATAATTTCTATTTTTGTACTGGTTTAAAGAGAAATAAAAACCAGGAAGAATAAATGTTGGAGGCACAACTTTTAGGCCTTCATGTCATCTTATGTCTTTGGACGGAGAAATGAATGTTCACGGTAATGTTTAAGAAAGAGGCAGAGGAACTGTTAAAGTACTCAAAGACTTTATGATGGTTAGAAACACATGCACCTCATGTCTAAAGAGGACAGTGTTACCTGTTTGGCTTGTGAATTAGGCACAAGGAGAAAAGGTAAGGGGTTTCTTGTCAGGCGCTTAATTTCTCTTAGCTCATCAAGTTTCATCCACTGATTGCCTGTCCTTCAACAAGAGTGGGACTGAATAAAAGAACATGAACAAACACATTTTGAATGACATGATGATATTTTGTGCAGTTTTTGACATAGTTTGTTGACTATTTTTTTATTTCATTATTTCTAGCATCAAGGTAAAAGTAACGAATAAAATCACAATGATTTTTACATGTGTGCAGTTTGTGTATCATTATAATTTTAATTTACACCAAATTAAGATTTGCCTAAAGTAGCACCACTGTGCAAAACGTGTCTTTTAGTGATAAAGTATCAAAGTGAGACTTAATTAGTAAAGCAATAAGTTTATCCGCAGCTACCACCAAAAACTAAGAAATTTACAGTGACTACTTAGAGTAGCAAGCAATCACAGAGATAATTACAGAGTGAGTAACAATTTTTCATGAACAGTAATGGGAAATTGCAAAGGTAACTGGAGCAAATTAATAGTGAAAAACCAGAGAAGCTAAAGAGCACATAATTAGCTACTTCTAGAAAAGGAAATGGTTGATCAGATGTCAGAATTTGAATAAATATAACAGTGCCTGTCAAAACCCAGAATTATCCCAAAATAGAAAATTCAAAATTAAAGTTCCAGAGATCATAACACTTATCTGATCTAAGAACCAAATGCTCACTGTATCTTCAAAAAAGTGTAACAAGGCATGTCAGCTTTCATTTAGTCAATTTTTCATGGCTAATAATTTTGCTCTCAACGGTTTTTCTGTGTGTTGTCTGTTTTCTGTATTTCACGCTGCTGCCACTCAATAATTTCACAGATCTGGGACCAATGAAATACACCTTATCTTTATATTCTTTTCCCATCATGTTTGTCAATCTCTGCAGCTACTCCAGAGTCAATATGGGCCTGTTAATTTTTAGATGATATTCCTTGGGTTTTGTGGTGCTGTTGTTCTAATTTACTACCAAAACAAATCTAAGACACATTCACATAGCAGCTATATTTATATTAATATACATACATAGAGCTGAAGATTATTATCCAACATGACATCTAAAAGCAGTTGGTTTTATTGGATTAGCAATGTCTCAGTAAAAAGGAATACAAACAAATACATGCCACACTAAATAGATTTTTGTTTTAAAAAAACAACAAATGTATATTTTTCTTTCACTTCACTTTTATCAACTTTTTGTCAAACATTTGTCAAATTTGTGGTCTTAACCACATAAAATGCGGAAAATATATAGGGCATAAATACATTTGCCCTGGTAACATTGCACCAATAAATATTCTTAGATTTGCTTTCCACCCCGAAATAAAAAAACAAACAATCCATGCTGCTGGATTTTTTATTGCTCACATAGGGACAGCAACTGAAACATTTGAATAAGTCTTCTTTTGGATTTCGCATTGATGTAAACTGTCTGCTTTGAGAAAATATTTTGCAATGGATATAGTTTCTGTTTGCAACCAGAAATTGAAGAAGTAAAATGCAGAGAAAGAAAAAGGCTTGAGGCTGGTGGGATGTGTGGCTACTTTCATTCATTAGCATGGGCGGGTGTGAACACTTTGGAACACTGTGCACCAACTTACTATATTTCCTGATTAAACTGGTTGGACAGCTGCTCCCATGATATTTAATCAGCTTCCTCAGACCATAACCCCAGAATGGGAGAGTGCAAACACCCAGTATTGTCTTTTCTTGAGCTCGGTACTATTTCTTATTCAACCAGCATGGCAAGAGCAGACATGGGATCAGCAGCAGTGGTGATGATAGTGTGTGAATTGTGTGTGTGTGCGTGTGCACGTGTGTGTGCTTGCAAAGAACTGCTTTCATGCAAAGCTGTAAGGAATGACAAGCATGGAACTCCTGAGAGAGAGGATAAATAAAGGAATATCACAACCTCTAACAAGGATTTTAATTAGCAATTCAGAGACATAATTACAGAGAGTGAGTAACAATTTCTACAAATACCTGACCTTCATTTCTGTTAATGGTATCCAAATTGACATTGCAACTATTCAGTTAGGGTGTCCTAATTATTCAGTAATGGAATTAAGCTATACCAGAAAAAGAAAGCATTGTAAAGGACAAAATGTGAAGAGGTACAAAGGGTGCCCACTGCTTAGCATCACTTAGACTTAGTTTCACTTTGCTGCTTAAATGCCAACAGCTTAAAGGAACTGAATTAGTTCTAAGTAAGAGACATGTTTTTAGGTATTTTTTTTCCAAATAAATTTAAAAAGCGGGATCTCGAGAGCATCAACTCCCTTTAAGGTTTTAACACAGAAAAATCCCTCTGAAATCCATTTCAATTACCTCATTAAAATGGAGAAGGACGTCCAAATGAAATCAGCCTCACACTGTCTAATTGGAAGGTCATCACCATTTGCCTCTTTGAGGATAAATATAAATTACAATGAGCAACAGGGTAAAATTTAGTTGGAAGATCAAACTGCCATCAAAGTGAAGATGAAGTGATAAACTTCACCTCAGAATATGCATTTTGCCTACAGCTGTAGTCAAACCTTTGAGCTATTCCTTGGCTCTTTGTAAAACAAGCACATATCCGAGCTACACAGAAGACTCAGGAGGAAAAAGTCTGAGGCAGTTAAGATGTTCTGGCAGAGCTCACTCCACAGATCAAAGTGTGAGGCTTTGTCCAGAGTGAGATCAGTCGGTGAAAATGGGAGCAGGGACTGGCAGACTCAGCTCTTTTCCTCGGTAATGGGTTAATGCAGTTTTGTCACTAAACCTGTCAGAGCCTGTAGCAGCAGGGAAGATCTACAGCCAGTTGCTCATATGTGCTTTTCTAATGGTAGTGCAAATGGCCAGAAAAATATTGTTGCAAACACAAACTGATTTAATAAACTGACTGTTCCAATGTAGGCTCTTAAAATAACTCTACCTAACATTTCCTTGTATATATTAGTATGAGTTAGAGTTGCTGGTGTCAGACGCCCTGCTTTAGAGCACAGTGTTTCTCGTGTACAAGATGATACTCCCTCACAAAAGTTACATCCTGCCAGAACTGGCACTCAGGGTGTCAAAAGGAAATGAAACGAGAAAGTTCCCATTATTCCCATTAGAAGTCGGTACATCATCTGATAATTTTAAATGTGTTAAGCTAAAAATACAATACTGTCCTATAGATTCATTCAAAATGAAGTGCAACCTGCAGCATGGATGTTTTCTCTGCCATTATTTTCAGTTAGAATGATTCCACTAAAACTGTACCTGCTGCTGGTAGTAAATTAAAGGTTTTTTTTTTTTTTTTTGAAAAGTTCTGCCATACATTTGTACCAATTTTCAGCTTTGTAAACCTAATCATTGCTGGTTGATGTGAAACCAGCAATGATTACTGCCTTATGAAGGTTGCTGCAGTAGTAAGATATGCAGACATAAAAAGAGTTATTTACCTGCAGGCAAAAGGCATAGTACAAAGTCAGAACCTCTATGCCAAGGGCTTCAATGTAATAAGCATGAAAATACTGCTGTTATTTCATAATCATTTTAACATTCAATACTGGAGTTTAAAAGTAAAATGTGTTTCAGATTTGAGTATAAAAGACCGACCTGTGATTTTAAAAGTTCAATAATTTGAGGAGACCTGATTGTTGTGGGTTAGATGTTTTAGCATCAAGTTTTGGTTAATGGGAAAAGAAAACCTTAGGGAATATAATTTTACCCTATTTTTTTAAAGAATATACAGGCTTCATCTTAATGATCTCACCCATGTTGGAACTGGATAATTTTTAAAAAATGTATGCTTCTATTTTCAAAGAAGATCGTGGAGTCGATATTTTTTTTTTTTTGGTATAAATATGAACTTTCACAGAGGCCAGTTTCACTAAGCCTCTGTTCAAAATGGGAAAAACAAAAGGACATGCCGTTCAAGTTAGACAGGTTCTTAAATCAGAAAATAAATAAAAAGCTACTGACCTGAACTTACCTGTTTGCAGTTTGAGCAACAATTAAAACATTTTGAAACAACTGGAGCAGTGACAAACAAGGCTAGGTAAGCATCCATTTACCTTTCAATCCCGTAAAGTGAGGAGGATGGTAAGGACCATTAAAAAAATAAAAAATAGATACTTTTAAAGTAATAAGAGCAAGGAGGAGTAAAGAATGGGATACTTGTTTTTCTAAACATCTTTACCATCAGTGCCAATAATTCAGGAGGGCCCTGCAAAAAGATTTCAGTTGTACTACAGAGTCGTCATATAAAGCTCTCTGCACAGAAAAAAACTGACAATGCAAGCGTTGTGTTGTGCAATTCTATCTCCATGTGTAAAATAAGAAAACGTGTTTTTAAATACAATACAGGCAAACGGAAAACAAAAAAAAAGCAATACTATTTCTGTTTGTATTCATTATGTTCAGATTCAGAAATTCTCAAAGGAGAAAATAAAGAAGATTTTCTTTGTTCAGTAGAATGTAGGCCATAAGCCTCAAAGCAAGGGTCAAGCCCCAGAGAGTATTATCTGACCTGCACTGGAAGAGAATCAGAGAAAACCACTAAAGCTAGACTTATCTAGTGGGATTTTGTACACTCCACTGTTATTACATACAGTGGTAAAACCAACAAATCCATGAGTGAACAAACATAATTACATTATTTTGTTATGTAAGGTATGTTTCTTTCTTTTGTCTCACCTCTGGTCTGTTTTTACATGAACTGGAAGCTCTTTTTACAGAGAAAGGGCTTGTTCTTGCTTTTACAATTTCAGATCTGTGTGTTGTGAGCAATTGTTAATGTTCTTATCATATAATCTCAGCAAAAAATGCTTTTTTGCTGAGATTTACTATAGCAATAAACTTGCCTTGCCTTGGATTGTTTTGCAACTCAGGTCTCTGGTCAAGCTTCTTGAAACCAACACCTTCAATTCCATATGTTTTTTTTTAAACTTTTTTATTTTGTCAGATTTATGGTAACATTTAAAAAGTCTATTAAGATTCTGTTCATTTCAGCTTTCCTATAAATTACTGTGGACAGTCTGACAGAAGATATCATGACGATTATTTATGTAGTGAATTGAAATGAATCAAGACAATTATTCCAATAATTTCTAATAATATTCCAATAATTAAGTTTGTGTTTTTTGTTTCCTGTACATAAGCCCTATGCTATCACAAATGGATTCATAAGTAAACTGAGAATTACATTCTCAGTGATTTGCACATGTCATTCAGATGCGTAAGTGATAACAGCAATCAAAACTAATTTGCATATGATTATGTAGCTGTTACTGTGGAGAACAAAATGCAGACATAATTGTTTAACTTTTAGCACCCAATTACATTAGACTGTAGAGACATGACAGTGAAACTGCTTGATTAAAAATGGGTTGTCTTGAAATATACCACTGGTCTTAATTTACAACTCCTAACATTACTCTTTTTAATTTTAGCTTCATGTGGCTTTTAGATGAGTCCAAGACACAGTTATGGCTTCCAGCTTTCCGCTTTTAAAAGTATTTTCTTCTTCACTGGTGTAATTATCATATATCTAGCAAACCTGAACAGGTTTTTTTTTTTAATCTGAATTCTGTGGTTGCCTCGCTCAGTCATTATATTTCCATCCATCTGGCACTCTCTTAACTGTAGCTGAAGCAGCATCAAAGCGTCTGATACCTTTAATCTTGAAGAAACAAAATTTAAGAGAATGGTAAAACCAACAGTAAATTGAATTTTAGGCACTGAATGTTATCTGCAACCAATGTGTAAATATTTGAAACTTTGTAACTATCGACACATTTGATGCTTTTATTTTGGCAGGACATCGAATAGCAGTTCTCAGGGAGACTGACAGTAGCTGTAATCAATTTGGTCATCTGTTGTCAGAAGAAAACAGACAAGACCAGAGATGGCCCGTTCATCTGGGAGTGAAGAAGACATCACAGGTTACTGGACAAGGCGCCTGAAGCACTTAGCGTACACAAGTGCAAATAAATAGGCTCTTTAGTTTTATGAAGTTTTCAATATCATTGAGGTTGCTTAAATTATGTATTAGGTATAGAAACAGAGACAGGTTTTACAGGCTCTTACTCAGAGCATTTGTCCCTAGGAGATGAAATAGTTCAGGAATCTAGACGTTTTACATCCGGACAGGTTTCGGCAATGTCAAAGGAATCTCATGGAGACATGTGCTTTTTTAAGTAAATCAGTAAAACATTTTGTTTTTTCATGTTACATGAAAAAAAAAAAAAAACCTGTTGTGAGGCTTTTCCTGAGTCTAAGCCAAATAGATTGAGAAAAAAAACTGCTACTAATCAAATATAATTGTATGAAATCACTACATGTATCCCAAATAAAAATTGTATGCTTACTTCTCCATACAGTTTCAATGCAGCCTAAAAGCATATACTGCCGTCATCTGGAGGGAATTATCACATTTATACAATGCAATTATCACATTTGTACAATATATTATCATGTTTACACAAAATATTGTCTTGTTTGATCAATATATTATCATGTTTACACAAGATATTGTCATGTTTGATCAATATCATGTAAAGCAAGTATTTAAAAACATATTTTTCTTTGTGACAGCAATATGCTTCCATAGGCTTTGTCTCTCCCCGCCCCCATGTCGTTTTCTTTTATGTTAATACAAGGTAAACTTTGTTATTTAATGGAACATAATAAGACACAAAATATTCTAACTTTTGCAATAAAAGAAAACAAACTTCTCCAAGGTTCATTCCAGAGAACTTCTGTATAACAATTTAGAATATTTATATTGTCCAACCTTTGCTATGTGAACTTTCATACTTTTTCAATTTTGAGGTTAGTTCAGTTTGTTTAGTCTTGTAGGAGAAGAATAGAAACAACATATGCCACTGCAGGCGGTGTCCAACAGCAGGCCTATAAAACTAATTCCGTTCAAATGTATTATTCATTTTGTTGGCGTCGCACAAACACAAACACAAACTGAAGTAACAACAGAGACAATTTGATTAAATGTTTCTTTCACACACCTTTAGGCTGGAAAAAAAGACTCAACAAGTGATCTTGTCAAAGCTACAGCAGTGTTTATTTAAATTTTTTATAATACCAATTTTGAGGCCTCAAGCCAGGGTGAAATCCAATCCTGAAAATGAAAGAGTATTATGATATATATACAACACGTCTTCCTTCTTCAAGATTTCAACAAACAAAAAAAACATAATAAAACATTGTGTTTATAAACTTGGAGCAGGTACAGTTTTTCATTTTTAAAATTAAGCAATCACAAACAATATCAGAGAGACTACAGCACACATTTATTCACTAAAAGAAATACATTCACTTTAGCTGTTTTGTCAGAAGTACCTACGTCTGTTGCTGTTAGACCTAAGCCTGCTTTCACATGCTGCTTTAATGTTCCTGCCTTCAGGATTTTTATTACTATTCTTTGTGTGTGTGTGTGTGTTGTCACTAGTCCATGAATGATGCATACACAAGCAGAGCTGCAGGGGCTCTCAAACAGTGACCCTGTGTTGCTTCACTCCCAGGACTGAAAGGGAGAAAGGAAAGAAGGAAGGCCTGGAAGTGTGTTGTGACATTTTGGAGTGAGTGATCCACAACAAATGTCCATTAATGGAGTGTTCCATTTCATGGAAGTCTGTTGCATTCTTCCAGCATGGCACAGGTCATCTCAACTCAGTGAGCGGAGGTGACGCTCCACCAACCTGCACAAATCAGTTTCCTGTTTCACTTTGCATGAAATGCTGTTTAAAATCGGATTTGGTTCATAAGTTCCTGTTTCTCTGATGGGAATGAAAGTGACACTTGCTGCACTGTCAGCCTTACTCTACTTTATTGTTGAGTTTGTGCTTTCCTTTTTTTGTAGTCAGTGCTCAGAATTGGAAGAAAGAAAGTCATTAAAGTTAATAGATAAGAAACAAGACATTATTAGTGTCCTTGTGTTACACAAGAAAATTAGGGTTAATATACAAGTAACCTCCTGGAATGTGTTTTTAGCTGCAACTGTGCCTCCATTATACATTAAATTCAAAATGGAAAAGGCAACAAATCTTGGATATCTGAAAAACAGTCTAAAATTACTCACACCCGCCCAACCAATTTAAAGCTATTTATAAGCTAGCAACTACAAGGCACAACATTTGATCCTGTAAACTGTAACAATTTCATACAGAAATTGATCAAATTTGTTGTGCACAACAAAAGAAATACAAAGAATGCACCAGAAGCATTATTTTTTTTTAGTGTTGAGTTTTAATCACAAATGTTAACTGAAGCAAATAAGACCACAGTGCTTTAGATGTTGTTCTGGTGTCTTGTGTGAAGTCCAAGATTTTTTTCAAATACAGACATTGCTTTTAAAGAGTCGTTTGCCTACTTAAGACTGTTTAGATTACATTTAAATAATTTGTTTATTTTTTGGATCGCACTCACATTTTGTTATAAGTTTATTCATAATTTACCAAGAGGGGCAATTACATTTTCACACATAGCCATAATCCTGTTTGTTGATCTGAAAAGATTTAATAAAAGAACATTAATGGGTATTGGCCAAAATAACTGTGATGATTTACTAAGCTTTTAGAAATTATTTGTAGATAAATTATTTTTTTTCTGGATTTTCCACAAATTAAAAAAAATGCTTAATTGATTAATATTCAACTTCATTAACAGACTAATTAATGACTGAAGAAATCATCTTCTAAGGCATGCTGCAAGTGGATTACTTATGATATGGAACAAAATATCTACAAATATTCTGCAAAGTGTGAAACAAAAACTTTAATCACACTTGCCAATTGCTCTGTCAGTCAAATGAATGGAAATGCTAATTTTCTCATTAATAACCATCATTTGAATGTCTGCAAAAGTCCACTCATTACAGAATTACTTGTATTATGTCATATGTTAAGATTTTATCCTGAAATAAAGTAGTGAGGGGAAAGTGAGTATTTGCTTTTCCATCTACATATCCTTTCACCTGCAGTACTTATACCATGAACCAACATTGGATCTTGAAGCTATAAGGAGCTACATGAATAGGAGACCCAACCTGCTAGATTACATTTAATTTGTACCATTTATCCGAGGAGATAGAGGGACTCAGACATTGTATTTCTTGAAAAGCTTCAGATGAATCATTAGAATAATGTCCATGTGTTGGGAAAAGATGAAATAATATTCCTTCCCACATTCAGACCCACTGAGGAATAAAGGGAGACTTCTATCTTGCAGCACAGCTATTGTCATGAAAGATTGTTTTGCTTCTTGGTTTTTTAATTGAAAACATCACTAATGTCCAGCTGTAAATTCAAATTGTTAGAGTGGAGATAAAGTGAAGCCTCAGGTAGCCGCTCTTTGTGGTGCAGTTATCTTGGAGTGTGAAAAGAATTCTTACATTCTCTGTCCTCATGCATACAAATAGAAGTAACACAGGACATTATCCTGCCAAAGGTCCAGAAATACTAATTACCTGCTGTTTACTGGGCTTTAAACACCCCACCTTCTTGGGAAAATCAATAATTACATACAAAGGCCGAGGGAATGAATTCACCCTGATAACCATTAGCATGAAAGAGGATGAAGTTCATTAGTGATTCTGTGTGCATGGCGAGTAATATCCAATATCGGAGACAACTAGCTCTGTTATGCCTTTGTTTTTTTTGTTCCCATCAAGGGGCGTAGGCACACAAGATGGTTTTTCTGTGACAATTAATTACACTCTTACACAACAGAAAAGATGAGCTGTTTATGATACATCTTTATACTGTTTACATGTCCTCTGTCTCACTCTTCCTGGTCTGAATTACCAAACTGACTGACAATTATTGCATCCTGGAATGATGAGGCTTTTTCAGCTTCCCCCCCACCAGAGTGTGACATTATATCAAATTGAATGCAAATGTGGAGGAGATTAATAAATGAAAAAATAAAATGATGATCATCAGTTTGGGATAATGGAGTAAAGTAAAACTGGTTGCTTCAAAATGTAATGTTTATTCTAGGTGCTTGCATGAGTTTCTTTTTTATTTTACTATGATATGTGACAAGCTTCAAGATCACAGTTACAACCCTTTTCTCCGTCAATGTCTTTCTAAATGCATTTAGTGTCATGTACTTACAGGCACTTAGTAAATCAAACCTACATTTGCACATTATGAAAGGAAATTTGAGAAGCAGGGGCTTTTAACCTAATCTAAATAATAATTATAGAACTGCAGCGCAGTAATCAGAAAATCTGTTATGCACCTATTTCCATCAGCTAAACTCAGATCTATTCAGAATTCATGTATGAAAATCTTATAGCTCCTCAGAAAACTCAGAGGTGAAGGTTGACATGTTCTGGTGGTTGCTGAGTGCAACATACATACAATTCATCTGCACAAAGTAGTGAAAACATAGTAGCTGTAGTGACTGTAGTGAAAACGTTCTGCTATTTATGTTACTCTTTTTAAAACATGACTTAATTTCATCCATCCATCCATTTTCTTACACCCTTGTCCCTAGAGGGTTTGGGAGGGGTGCTGGTGCCTATCTCCAGCTAACATTTTGGGCGAAAGGCGGGTTACAACCTGGACAGGTCGCCAGTCTGTCGCAACTTCATTTCATTAAGTAAAATTAATTTAGATTTGAAGTTTCAAACAGTTCTCAGACACATATAAGGGCATGCATGCTTGTCTTTACAAGTATCATTCCACTTTTTTGCAATACCTTTTGCAATACCAATACCTTGTCATGTCATGTGAAGTTGGGGGGGAAATCTACTTTATTCCTGGAAGGCTCTCCGGTATGCTATCAGCCACAGAAAATTGTGCATTTGGGAGAGGATGTAATTCCTTTCACGCAAGGTTTGGCTTAATGTTACATCTTTGAAAAGCACATGGTTCTGAAATTAGTGTTAAAAAGCTATAATTAGTCAGGGCGATTTGAATAATTGCTGATCTGCACACAAATTACACAATTTGGAGCACATTTTTGAAGCAATCGGCAGCTGAAATGTCATAGTAACATAGAGTAAGTTGAGGCAAATCTTTTGAAGGGATCAAAGCACAGTGAAATGTTGAAAAAACACAAAAGCTGTAGAACCATAAACCATGCAGTATGAAAACTAATAGCCATGTCTCACTGCATTGGCTTCCACTTGAATTTGCAGAACATTGAATAAAAGCCTCAGCATGTAAACATTATTTTTCATTCTGAATATAAATAGATCATTATTTAACAGATGTCCATCCTTCCCCCATGTTCCACCTGTGCTTCCCCGTTTCGAAGTGAAAAGTGAAATTTATTGTGTGCTGAAGAACACTTTGCTTCACTTTGGGAAACTTGCATCTTTCAATTTTTCTTTTTCTGTTGTTTTTTCTAGTTTCGGCAGTACATTAACTGACTGTGGTTCTCTTCTTCTTCTTTCCTTAGACACATTTTGTTTCAGTTTTCTGAAAATCACAGATTGATTGAGGTTTTCAAGTTGTTGTTTACTGCAGAATAAACTGTCTCAAAACTGTCTCGAAACAAATGACTTGTTTTGAAGAATACTGTCTGAAAACTGGAAGGGCTTGTATATACTTCTTTTATTGTTGACCAAATGATGATGATGTTTGAGCAAAGCTCCAGGAGTATTTCTTCATTGAATGTATTATGTAAAAACTTGTGAGGACCCAAGTTTTCAGACCCTGGGTGTTTGAGAAAAATAATCTTGAACAAGATTTACAATAAAACCACGTCAAAAAAACAAAAACGACTCTTGCAAAAAAAAAAAAAACAACAACAACAACAACAACAAAAAATACGTGAATTTTCAAAATTGTCAATTAATATATTAGTGGAAGAAGCTCTATAATTTATTTTATATCTGCCAGAGAGGTGTGAGATTTTTTTTATGCTCAATGAATGTGGAGTGACCAATGCAGACATAATGTAACATGATTGTGCTAAGTTGATTAATTTGGATTTATTTATTATAAATTGTCTGTCCTGGTGAGGTGTAGCATCTTGGTGGCACTAAAAGTTCAAGTGCATTTCAATGACATTTTGTGCAATCTTGTCCTTACTCTTTCCAAAACCCAAACGCCATTTAATATCTTTTCCATCAACTCAGATGGTCTTGTTCCAGAGCTTCCTGGTTTGAATGCAGGAACTCAAAATTCTTTCGGGGGAACACTTACTGGAGAAAAAAAAGCGATATAAGCTACACTTACAAATACATTCACAAATATTAGTAATTTGTCATTTTTATATATATTTACACGAGAGCAAATTTAAATCATTTTGAGCAATTGTTGATTGCCTTTAAAAATATTGAAAACATTGAAACATAAATCTTGTGTCTCACTTCTTAGTTTTTGTTTATATCAATGTATGAGTGCATACATCCAAATCTGGTTTAGTATACTTAAGTAATTTAGAAAAGGAAAATAATATTTTATTCTTGCTGTCTATTCTGCTGTGTTCCCATTGTGTCACTTTTTTTTCTATTACAGTTGTTCTTCCATGAAACTCATTAAAAAATCTTTGTGTAGTCTGTGACGAGCTTGTTAACCATTTACATGACACATATTGACCACTTGTCTCTTTGTATACAAGAAATAATTGATAATTAATGGTGAATTGGCACCAGATGCAATGCCCAATTTTACACAGAAATATTTAACCGTCGCTCTTTGTCACTTTAAACGTAGTGCCAAGGGACAGGAGCAGGCGTGGGTTTTGGCATAACATTAAAAAAAATGCCTTTGCCACAAGAAAAAGATTATTTTTATGAACCCATAAACTGACATCAAAAGACAGAATTGAATCAGATTTCCTTTGATTTTGAAACCTCAGGAACTCAAAAAATATGACACTCTTTGACCTCGTTAATTACTCAAGCATGTATGAGTTGAAATGCCAGACCATTTACTATACAAGTGTATGACCTTAAGTGTTTCCATGCCAGTACACATCCACTGGAATGGACAAGATCTTTAAGCAGACCTTATCTTAGCTAAAAGTATAGCTTTTAGCGCCTTTTCACCCCAGGCATATCACTTACAATAGCAGAACAGAATACTTGAGCCAAAAAAGATTCCATCATAAATGCAGGCCATTTCACTATTTCAGGGGTGTCTTTGAAATTTTTTGTTTCTTATGATATAACAGCCAAAACTTTTTTTTAAAATAGTATCTTACAAAAGTAAAAATAAAATCTTTCACATTTTGTCACATTGCAACCACAACCTTAAACTTATTTAAGGTTGTTTTATGTGATAGACCAACACAAAGCAGTGCATAACTGTAGTTTGTCTTAGTTAATGTGAAGATTGTATTGAATATTGGACAATCCTGGTTAAAAAACAGTTGCAGATATAAAGGTATCTGGGTCAAAAGACCTGAGATGAGGCCAGAGGTTCTTATTTAGGCATACAGTCCAGGTGCGGCCACCTCCATTTCTTAGGAACCAGTGTACTGAATGCATATGTAGCACATGACTCAGATTACAAAATTTACATAGGTAATATATTTTTTAAAGTATTTCTCAATCACAAAATGATACATTACTTCCACAGTTTTGTGTTTAAAACCATCCTTTTTCATTTGATTCAGCTCGGTGTCACTTTGTGTTTGTTTAATATTGTTGTGGCTGACTGCATCAGTGGGAAGAGTTGTTATCTTGTGACTGGAACATCGTGGCTTTGAATCCAGTTTTCTCCTCTGCTATGTGTTGAAGTACTCTTGAATAAGCGACTTCACCCCAAGTGTCACATCAATGAATTTAATACTGCATAAATGCAACTTGGTGAATGTAACTTTAGGACTTTAAGTGATCAGTTGGATAATAAAAATGTTATTTAAATGTAGATAAATTTTTTATAAGGATGAAAAATTGATAAAAGCTTAAGGGGTATGAAGACTTTACCAAGTTACTATAAATAAAACCTCATGCTGTGGTCCACTATGCTTCTTTTATTAAACCTCTTCACTGCAGTTTGTGTTACGAAGTACAGCCATTTAAAAACAGCTATCGTATTTTGACAGGAATGTTTATTTTAAGACATAATCTGAGCCACAGCTAAAACTGTTTGCTTGCTCTGTTCTTTTTAGTGTTTATCAATTTGATTCCCCCGTCCCACCTGGATTAGCTGTAAATCAGTCTGGAGAGAGTTAGCGCGACCAGAGTATTTTCCCTGTTTCTAAAATGATAAATGCCATCAAAGAATCAGAAGACTCTGCTAATAGTGTCTGGCTTGCAGCTTCTGAAGTAATTAAATGGGTGGGTAGCTACTTTTCGAATGTCAAAGGGATTTTGTCATCACTCTCCTAGAGTGCTATAAAATGAGCCTCAGTGAGCTGTAGCCTTAGCTTGTGTTTCCTTTCTTTGTTCGGGCTCGAGTTGAGGTTTTTGGACAAGTTTACCATCCTGGACCACATGGCTTGACTATTAAAAGGTCGAAGCCACACAACAAGAGACTGATCACACAGCCACCCCTCAACAGGAATCATCTCATCTCGTTTACAGCACAGCGGTTGGCTTTCACAGTGTTACGCTCAGAAATGTGACCTGGCCAACAGTGACTGCTTGAAACATACATAAGACGCAGCGAGAGTTGGCGTTCCATCGTGCCCACTGAAAGAAGATTTGTTTTGAGATGCAAATTTTTCACTAAGTCTCGTTACACCTCACTTTTCCTGACAGCGTTGTCACATGGCTGAGTGCCACTCACACACAGTTCAGGCTAATGATGTTGCCGTTAATGAGGCAGTGTTTGATGACACACTGCTCAACATCTATTGAATGTGAACACACAACACATGAAGGTTATAGACATGGTATGAAAACAGACAAATTGAAATATTTTATTTTATATATTATGTATTTTTATTCAGTCAAGTTTATTAGCATATTTCAGCAATGAGGCAATTCAAAGCGCTTTACATGTTGAAAACATGAACAACAAACAGGAAACATTGCATCGCAGAGGCAAAATCTGAAAGCTTGGAACACAATTTAAAGATGCTCCAATTTTTATTAATCAAAGGCAACTACTTAACATTGGTTAAAAAAATGTTTTTCAGCATTTTTGCAGTTTTATGGAATTGTGTTCTAAATTAGAAGAGCATAAAATCTGAATGCTGCTTCTATTTATATTTGGTTCCGATTCTGGTAATGGAGCGTAGTGTTGAACCAGAAAACTTGATTATTCTGGAGAGTTAAAATGTTCTATAACAGGTATCTTATGCATGTTGGTGCTCAGCACTTCACTGATATATAAGCAAGAAAAAGTATTGTAAAGTCCATTTTTGAGTTACAGAAAGCGAGTGTAAGGACTGGGATGATGTGCTCTATTTTATTAGTTTCACTCAGCAGCATTATGGATTAGTTGCATGTCTGAATGACTTTTCAGGTGGGTTTGTGAAGACATTGTAGCAGTAATCAATGTGACTGAAGATACATGCATGAATGAGTTTATCAAGATCATTATTCCTTTAGTCCTGGAAATATTCTTCATGTGTTAGATGAATGACTTTGTAATTTTCTCTGAAGGTTCAGATCTGAGTCCATCACTCTTGCCAGATTCTGGGCCTGATTAGTTGATACTAGCTGTAAAAGCCGTTTGGTGAATCTTGATCGTAACTTTTGATTTAAAAATAATTATTTTCAGTTTATTTTCTCTTCATCTGGGGAACGTCATGCCACATCTATTCATTGATTTGTCCTAAGTGTCAGCTCAATGTTTGCTTGAATGTGTTCATAGTCACCTGGTGAAACTGTGACATACAGTAGAGCTGTAGAAAAAAAATAGTTATGGTAACTTACCTTATTATTGCTTATCATCTGAACTAGTGTGAGAATATCATATAAAATGAACCCCAGGATGGAACCTCAGGGTGGCCTGCATGTGAAGCTTGTGCTTACATTTCAATGTTTTTAGGGTTTATTTTGAGAGGGAAAAAAAAGCACTGTATATGTCATTAAGCTACCTAAGTTTTTCAAAAGATCTAGAAAGAAAAATATATATTTAGCTGTCATTGTGCGTCGTCACACAAATGAGATAAGACTGCTATCCCTTCATACTTTTCCTCTTCCCCAGTACAATGATTCAGCCTTTGTCAAAGAAAACATGCACCAGGCATCAATCTTGCTACACTTGTCCATGCAGATTTCCAAAATCAGGGACATCTTTTCACACACATACTGTTTTCTCCCAAAAATAACCTGACTCAAAGTGATGACGCGGATCATCTCAAGACTTTCCCTACAAGCCCATTTCTAGCCGGTAGCTGAGGTAGTTGTAATTTACACGGCGGGTTTCTGGATCTCAGTCATGCTGAAAGTGACTCCCCGTGAGTTGCATGTGCACGCAGACACACAGAGTATTAGATTGTTACAACATGGTGATTTGGCTGGCTACCAGAGCTGAGCATCATCCCTAAAAGTGCCACATCACTGAAAAAGACATTGGGTTTTCTCTCTCTGCAGCTTTGGGGAATAATTAAATCTGGTGCATATGTTGCCACTAAGTGTTTAATTATACCAGCCTTCCACTCATAGGCATGACTCTTAAGTGCAAAATAATTTTAGAAGGCTCTATTATGAAGTTTTTAGTGGAAAGGCTGAGTTATGTTTCTGCATGGATGCAGGTTTAAGATTCTGTAGATTTATTTGGCATTGCTGAAGAACCCTGTTTTGTCTCCTGTCAGTTTTTCATACTTGTGTCTTGGTCAGCTGTCAACTAGAGATTGGAATTAGCCGATTTGTGAGAGACAAACTGGCCAAATTGAATGGTTCACTTTGTGGGGTTTTGCAATAAGAGGTTTTAGAGATAGCCACTGAAAAGTGAACAAAAATGACCACCTCTTCTCCATTCAGCTTCCATTCCTCAAACCCAGCTTTTTTGTCTTCTGATTGTCACTCTAGCACTGTTTTTCTCTTGCTTTTAGTGTTCTATGACAAACCTCCTCTCTGCCTCTCAGTCTCTCCACGCTTACAAAGCTTTTAAACATTGATAGTGCCTGCAGAGGGCACAAATTTCCACGTGGGAGGACAGTTGGTGACCTCAGGTGATTTTGAGCACCTGGCTCTCAGAGGAGATGCGTGAGGAACGACTCTGCAGTTTCTGCTTTGCTTTTAGACGGTGTGTGCTTCAGACCCACTTTCTCCGACTGCTGATGAATTCTTTTTCTTCTCACCAGTCCCAGATGTGCCTTTGATCATTGTCTATTTTTTAGAGTCTTTCTTTGTCACCAAGAAGCAAAACTAACACAATGTAGAAAGAGAAGGTGTATTTTGCAGCAAAGAATTCTGATAGAAAATACTCTTTTAGTGAGTGCAGCTTAAACTTATCTCAGATGTCTGACACAGGCTTTGCAAATGAACATTTTCATCTTGATTTTCTCGGTCTGGCTGCATTTGTTGCTGGTTTGAAACATAATAGACAACACATCATGGTTTAATGAGAATGGCAGACGGGCAAATTTAGAATTTCTCCAGTATAATTAGAAATCATGGGATTCTGTGGATGTTTTTTTCTGTGTTTGACATGCAAACATGGGCCTTTATCTCTTTGGTTACCCAAAAATGTTCTGTGTTCCAAAAGTTAATCCAGCTTTACTTTTCTAAGGATGCATTTTATCATACCTCATTTGGTCTGAGAACACTTAACACTCTCAATTAGTTTGTCTTTTTCACCATTATTTTTGAAAACAATTATTGCCTGATTCCCTGGAATAATTATGACTTGCCCAGCATATTGATTCAGCGGACCAAATGACTGAGTGATACTCACCAGTAACCAGTTACCAGCTTAACTTTGTGAAGCTGCACATTGCAACTTGTGCCAAACACTGATTTAGACGTCAAAACCCCATCTCTATATCCTGTTAAACTAAAGCAGCACAGCCGTGAGCGAGAGGTCAAGCGTGACATTAGTTTCCCAAATTCCCTGAATTTGTTGGGTTTTAAAGGATTACAAAAAGAGTATGTGGCTTAGCGCCGCTGTACAATTTCCAGATTTTGCTGTTGTAATGGCTGATCTTTTTTAAGCCTGTTTTGAATCTGTTGATGCACTTAAATGTATTGCAATTTACAGCACCACAGCATATCATATGGAAGAAAGAAAGTTAGTTAACAACTCCACTGTGAATGGGAAAAGAAATGGAAATTTAGCACCATCTCCCCTGACAATTTTCTTGGAACAACAAATTTATGATTAACAGTAAAAAGAAATCTCATCCAGCTGGATAAATTGTAATTACTGTACATATATTTCTCTTTCAGCTGTTGGAAAGAAATCAGTTTTCCAGGTACACAGAAACATTATCTTTCATAGAAGCTGTAATAAAGGTTCTGAGAAGGATTTAATAACACCTTTTAATTGAGATCACTAAGCCCCTTCTCATTAGTAGTTACTGAAAAATGTATGGTCTTCACATCTAGGCATCGGTTGGCAATTAAGAGCTGTGCAGGGACTGCCACAATGAACAGGCCCCAGGTTATGAATGTTCCAACATTAGTTTGGGGATTCAGTAAATTCAAAAAAGCAAATGAGTCATTTCCCGTAAGTGAAAGAACCATTTCCCAGAAGTGGAGGAGTCACTGCTCGGATGTCACTTCCCAGAAGCAAATGAGTCATTTCTTGGAAGTGTAAGAACAACTTCCCGGAAGAGAGAGCCACATCACGGAAGTGAGGGAGTTGCTTCCCGGAAGTAAAAGAACCACTTCCCGGAAGCAAATGCGTCATTTCTCGGAAGTGAAAGAACCACTTTCCGGAAGTGAAGGAGTTACTTCCCGGAAGCAAACAAGTACTTTCCCGGAAGTAAAAGAACCACTTTCCGGAAGCAAATGCGTCATTTCCCGAAAGTGAAGAAGTCACTTCCGGGAAGTGGAGGAGTAACTTCCCGGAAGTAGAATAACCACTTCCCGGAAGTAAAAGAACAGCTTCTTGGAAGTGAAAGAGAGAGTGAAGTGGAGGACTGACTTTCCGGAAATGGAATAAACACTTCCCGGAAGTAAAATAAGTACTTCCTGGAAGTGAAGAAGTCACTTCCGGGATTTCTTTCACTTCCGTCATTTGCCGGAAGTGAAAGAACCACTTTCCGGAAGTGGAGTAACTTGCCAGAAGTAGAATAACCACTTCCCGGAAGTAAAATAAGTACTTCCTGGAAGTGAAAGGACAGCTTCCCGGAAGTGAAGGAGTCATTTCCTTGAAGTGTCTCCTTCCAGAGGTGGAAGGAGACAAAGTCCCGGAATAACCACTTCCGGAAATAACCAGTTTTTACTTCCGGGAAGTGGTTATTCCACTGCCTGAAAGTAAAAAACAGCTTCCCGGAAGTAAAAAACAGCTTCCCGGAAGTAAAATAAGTACTTCCCCGAAGCGAAAGATAAGCTTCCCGGAAGTAAAATAATCACTTCCAGGAAGTAAAATGCACTTCCGGGAAGTTGAGGAGTAACTTCCGGGAAGTGGATGAGTAACTTCCCGGAAGTGGAAAAGTCATTTCCCGGAAATAAAATGACCACTTCCCGGAAGTAAAATACCCACTTCCCAGAAGTGAAGGTGGCACTCCCCGGAAGCAAATGGGTCATTTCCCAGAAGTGAAAGAACCACTTCTGGAGATCATATTTCCAAAAAAGAACATCGGGTTTCGCTTTTCAGGCTGCATAATCCCAGGATTCACTTTGACCAAATGGGAGATTTTTACTCTTGGAACAATAACCAACAAAGTGGGAAAGAAAGTGGAGTTTTAAATGTAATACATACTAAAATCTGAGCAGGAAATATTATTTCACTTAATATTCTCCTAAACCACATGTGGATCTTTGAGTGTGGAAAAGAGGAAATAACGTTATCTTTGAGTTGCCCTGGTTTATTTTTGCCCGCTGTTCGGCGGCGAAATAAAGCCATTTTGTTTGACACTGTGTGATATCTTTGATTCTGCCGGGAAAGTTGAAGCTTTGATGTTTTTCTCTGAATCTCATGAAAACCTCATGCTGACAAATTTCGAAAACATGCGCACAATTCGGTTGCACGTATTTGCAACACTTTGAAAAATGTTTCAACTTCAAGGAAATCCTGAAAGCCCCAAATTCCCAGAATGTGGAGATTCTTTGAAGGTTTCTTTCTGCTACTGGAGCGTAAACACTTTTATTCGTTTTGGACAGTGATCGCTACTGAATAACAACTCTGCCATACAGGTTTGTGTCTCAATATCCAAAATAAAATACTTAATATTCATTTATTCATTTCTTATCATAATAAATGAGAAGAGAGGGAGTTTTTGATGTGCTATTGATGCTATTTTCATTCAATCACACCTGCAAAAAATCACTGATTGCACAGTTGTGATAAGAAAATTACCATAATCTCCAATATAATCTGAAAAACTATATAATGAAAAAATAAACAAATGCTTAAAGTACAGTTCAGTGAACCACTTCCCGGAAGTGAAGGAGTTACTTCCCCGAAGCAAAGAAGTCATTTTTGGAAATGAAAGAACAATATCCCGAAAGTGAAATAACCACTTCCTGGAAGTGGGAAAGTCACTTCCCGGAAGTGATGGAGTAATTTCCTGGAATAAAAAAAAAACACTTTCTGGAAGTAAAATAATCACTTCCCAGAAATGGTAGAGTCACTTCTGGTAAGTAAAATGACCACTTCCCGGAAGTAAAATAGCCACTTCCCGGAAGCAAAATAGAAACTTCCCGGAAGTGAATAATTTACTTCCGGGAAGTAAAATAATCACTTCCCGGAAGTAAATAATCACTTCCCTGAAGTAATATAATCACTTCCCGGACATGGTAGAGTCACTTCCGGAAAGTACATTAAGTACTTACGGAAGTAAAAGGACTACTTCCAGGAAGTGAATGAGTCACTTCCGGGAAGTAAAAAAAACGCTTCCCGGAAGTAAAGGAGGCACATCTCGGAAGTAAAATGACAACTTCATGGAAGTGAAGAAGTTACTTTCTGGAATTGATGGAGACACTTTCCAGAAGCAAATGAGTCATTTCCCGGAAGTGAAAGAACCACTTCCTGGGAGTGAAGGGGTCATTTTCAAACTTGAAATATTAAATATTTGAAAAACATGCAACTACTGACATCATGTCTCATGTTTCATAGATTAGCTTTGACTTGTTCTCGGAACGTGTTGAAATTTGTCATAAGTTTCTTCTGGCAACATCACCTGCAATCCAAAATGGCTGTAAACATATGTTCAATTATACGGCCAGTAAAATTTACTGCAGTAAAATCAGATGACCTAAACTTCCAGAATTCAGCTTGTGTTGCTGGGTAACGGGCTGGGTTTTGCTGGGGCTGCTAGGTAATGGGGTAGTGCCTGCTGATTGCTGACATTTCATCCTGGAGGTTTTTAAAACGACTCATTCAAATTTCTGAGTATAAGTTTTAGAGAAAATTGTCAACATGTATTGTTGAGTGAAGATTTGTCGCAATGTAACAACTTTATAAACTGAAAAGTTAAAAGTTGCTCATAGAAACACCAGGGCAACAAGCCTAAACATACAGCCACCAATACTAAGGCAATAGAACAAGGCATATTCAAGTGTTGGAATTGCCAAGTCTAAATCCGCATAAGAATCTGTGACAAGATTTCTAAATTCATGTCTACATGTAAGAGGAAAGGTGTAAATGTGCAAAACTGATGGAGACAAAAGACTTTGAGAGGCAAGAGGAGAAATGTGTGAATCTACAATACATTAACTCAGGAACTGCATATATGCCACACTTTTCAGATTTCTCTTTGATTAAAAACAATAGAAACGACACATTATTTTCCTCTGACACTTCACAATTATGCTCTATATTGTGGTATTCAGTTGCCAAAAATGCTTTATGATGTTTGCTGGACTTTATGTATGTTTCATGATTGAAATGTAAAAAATTTGATTAAATTAAAAAACTACAGGGTGTATTATCACTTTTACAAAAAGCTACTGCAATGCCACTAAAGCTGAGACGGACTAAATCTGCAACACGTACACTTTAAAATCTTACTAAGATTAAAATTGATCTTCAGTGGCACTTAAGCTGAATGTCACTAGCTAAGTTTAATTGTCAAACCTATACAAAGAATATAAAGCAGTCTTTTTCTTTTCATTCTTTCTCTTCAGAAATTTTTCCTCCAATGAAAACATGGCCTCAGTATAATCCTTACTTTTTGTTCCCATGGTGACAACACACTGAAGGGGCAAGCTTATTTCTCTTCCAGGTCTTAGTGGATATGAGGTCCACAAGCCTTTTCAAATGAATCATGTAAACATAAATTGCTCTTAAAAAAAATATATATATATATATAAATTATATATATATATATATGTATATATATCTATTTTTATGCATACTTTTTTTTATACATGCTTCTTTCTTCAAATACACCCACACTTTCCAGTTGATGTTTTTCTGCTTATTTATTTGGGCACATATTACTGTCGCTGCTGTAGATGTCATTGGCAAGCACATTTTCCACTTTTCCTTCAATTTCTTCATCTTTCCATGAAGACTTAAGTGTTTTTAGCATGAGGATTATTATGAAAAAAAGTGAGGAAAAGCTTGAACTGGCAAACATAAAAAAACAAAAGAAAAACAAAACAGATTTTAAACAAAATTATGGGAAAAAATGAAAATCATTTATTTCAGTTTAATACAAAAAATACATAAGTAGTATTTACTCCTCACAGAAATTGCTTCAGTTGTTTAGTTTTATTTTTCAACATGGAAGTCACCTTCTTTTATGCTGAGCAGATGTCTACATTTACACCTCATCATAACTGTGAAATCAAATTATTCAAAGAGTCAATCATTCTGCATTACGTCCATTAGCACTGATGGATGGAGGTCCTGTTGAATGTAAAAGACACATGTTCAGTAGAAGTTAGCGGACATATTGAGGTTTACAAGACATTTTGTAGTAAACTCCAATAAATTGTTCCATCAATAGGGAAACCACAGAAGTTTAAAGTGCAAAATCTGAATAAATGACAATCATTATAGTATTAGAGCTTACACTTCTGCTGTACTTGTAAAACACAACATGAAAATATTTTTTTGTTTTGCTGCGATCATATAATCTCAAAGGGCTGCATTGTTTTGCTTGAATAGCCTTCGTTTTTATGCCTCAGTTGCTGTGTCTATTACTTGGTCAAATACAACGTTTTCAAAAAGAAGACAAGCATCTATATTTAATGATATTGTTTGTATCTGAGTCTGTTGTTCTTCTCTCTAGAGTGCCATCCCGTCTTGTGAGTTACACGGGTAGAACCAAATTCTCCCAGTTCAAATGTAATTTTTATGTGACAATGCGTGAAAATCTGTTCTTTAATGTTGCAGACTGATTAACCTGGTAAACTCCAGACAAAGCTGGATGGCTGCCTCACAAATCTGACATGAAAACATCAATAATTCAGTTACTGGTGAGCTGCAAGCCAAATGCAGAAAAAAGAATTGTTGCTTTCTTTGTTTAGTTCTATCTACAGTACATAAAATCTGATTTTGTGCAGAGAACATCAAACTTTATGACAAACTCTCTTCAGAGCCACAAGGTGATAATGCACAAAGTAACATAAATAATGCAAAGATTTTTTTGTGTATTATTTTCTTATCAGTTGTGTTTCTAATGATACTTTAACAGTAATGTGAGGTTAAAGATGGTTTCACAGGAAGATTTAAAAGCATTGAATAATTCTATGTGGCAAAATTAAAAGTAAATAATAATTTATATCTGTATATCTTCAAGCGAAAGAGCCATCTTAGTCCGCATATTAAAATTTAAATGATCATCACTTCCTGTTCTAGCAGTCAGGGTTCATTAGTTTTATCAGGATCAGTCCTTCAGCCATTAGTTTGATGCTTATTAGCCAATCTGTTCAATCTTTTTAAAAACTGTTGCTTGCCCCGAGTTGTTGTCTGGTCAGATTTGAGTTTCCAACAGCTAATTATTATCTGTTTAGTTATTTTCCTCTTTTTTCCCTTTTTTTGAACTTAGAAATACGGGGAAATGGGATACAAACATTGTGACGGTCATTAACAAGCGTAATAAAACATAAAAATAGAGACTGTATTATAACAAGCAAATTTAACTGTGTGAGCTGTTAATACATGGAACATGTGAAATTCTTTACATGAGGAGTTGAAAGTGATTCCAGATCATTTCCATATTAAAACTGAAGGAGTTTCTTAAGGAAGGTGAATCTTGTAGTCATGGTTAACAACCTGTACATAATGGATTCATAATATTTCTTGTCTCATTGTGGTCTGTATAAAAGCTAATTTTAAGATTTATATATTTTTTATGATATTGTAACTTGCTATATTGTTTTGCGGCTTTTAAACTGTTTTATGCTAAAGCGATCTAGGCCCAAGAACTTCAAATTAGCTTCATAAACTAAATCAGGAGTCCCCAAAGTCGGTCCTCAAGGGTCGGCATCCTGCATGTTTTAATTCTCTCTCTGATTTAACGTACCTGGAATATTGACATTCTGAAAAGGTTGTCACTACCACCAAGGACAGAACTAAAACATGCCAGCCCTCGAGAACCAACTTTGGGGATCCCCTAACTAAGTAATTGTACCCATGCAAATAAACAAGAACATAAGAAGAAAAATAAAAGTGTGACACTTTTTTCTGTAATTGAAAATATAAACCCAACCCAACCCAGCCAGCATTACCAGAATTAATCATAATCATCATTATGATTTTAGCTAAAAAATATATATTTATTACAATTATATAGAAAGATTACTCACATCTCAATATGTGTTTTCTGTTTTAAATCTATCAAAAAGCCCAACTTTGGCAGCATGAGGTCCTTATTAAAGAGAAGTCCCCCTCTCCGCCCAGCGGGGTCATGACAGATCAACTCTCACTGTGATATGTACAACCCCTTAACTGTAAAAAGCACTGAGCAGAAAACACGACAGTATTTGAAGCAGTAAAGGTCAAACGTTTTGGATTGAGTTAACTGATGTAATGCCTCAGTCTTAAACTCCTAATGTTACGTGTGAAACTCAGCCTTTGCAAGCACTTTGACAGCGCAGTGGACTAATTGCTTGAAAATAGAAGTGACCTGATAACCTAACATCTCTTAAATCAGTCTGTGGCACAGTTATCTTTAATTGGCTGCAGTGAGGTTTTAGACCTTGATCCATGCTGTACGTTCGATAGCATTTAACTACAATGACTGACATTTGCTTCCTATTTTCCTTCACAACATATCACAAGGCCACCCTATCAAGAAAGCTATCAAAACACTTCTGCCTATGAGGGTAACAGCCCCGCCATCTTCTTTTGTGGAACCTTCGAAAGAGCTGTACTCTGAGGGAATGACAGCCGTTTAGACAAGATTTATTCAAAATTTATTCCAGTATTAAGGTACAACAGGAGTTCATGCAGGTTCACAGAAGAAAAAGGCAGAATAACCCAGGAGTCTGTCAGGTAAAGACAGACTAACAAAATTTTCAAGTCTCTCATATGGAAGAAAAAAAAACCTCACAAATATTTGTATTTTCATATCTGTGCCATGTCTTGACAAATCTAAAAATATTCCCGTTTTGTTTATGGTAAGCAGAGCACGGATGGTATTTTAGAACACTATTCCCTGAAGAAATCCTGAGTGAGTTGATCAGTCTCAGTTGGCTGCTGTTCTAAATGACAAAAAATCTCCATGACGTGCAGTCAACTCGCTGAATATCTTGCCATTGAAGACAAGTAATGCGAAAGACTAGTTTGACACTGTATTCCTTAGCTTTATAACACGGTTAACAAAAAGTGCATGTCTTACACTCAGATAACAAAGGACTAAGGTTGCAGTCAGCAGATCTGACGGTAAAGAATGTGTCTCCAGTTGGCTACATTTGTTGAAAAGTTGTCAATGTGAATACAACCCTGATCTGATAGAGAAGAACAGTACATGCACTTTGTGGAGGAAGTTGAAAAAGGATAGGTATGTTGCAGCATAAAAGCACAACCCATCAAAAAACTGTCTCATTTTACAGTTTCTCATGTTGCCTGTTGAAAATAAGCTCTACATACAAAAATTGTATTTTTAACAAACATTTTTCTTTTCTACATAAACAAACATAACTTGAATGTCGCATGAAGACCATAACCACATTATTTAGCTTATTAATCATGGTTTACATATTTGAAAAAGTTTGTTCATTTCATAAATTAGGGTCTACAACTACAAAAGACATGCCCTACTATGTGTGTTAGCTACAAGTGAATAGCTTTAGTGACCTGTCAGCTTTAAAAGGTCAGAAAAGTTATAAAGGTGAAAGCATGTAACTTTAGCAGTGCTAAATTTAATCATCACCACAGAAAGAATTTTTTCTCAATAATTGTATGGGGATCAATGTTTATATGTAGCTGACCTACATGCATTTACCTTAGTAAACTGAGTTGTGAATTTCTCTAATTTTTATGTAATGCATGTTACCTGTATAGATTAAAATGAGTCATATTCACTGAGCTTACATCTACACTTTGTCGATGTCACCATGGCAGACCTTTCAAGTGCAACAATACCTGATCACTACCCTGTACTACATCCACAAATCAGCCAGCGTGGAAAAAGAGTGAGATGTTTACACTAAATGGTAAAGCTATTGTTTAATAATTCAATCTCAGCCATTGTTCTGATTTAAATGAGAGCAAAATCGACATTCTTCTTTTTTCACTCACATTTCCATTATTCTAATAGCATTAGGAAAGTCATAAATAAATAGACCATTGATTATTGATTATTTTATAATTAAGATAACAGCTAATAAATAATTTAAAATGAATAAACATTTGATCTTGTGTGTTCCATTTATTCTGATCCTTTAAAACAGTGTTTTGGTGCATTTCACTGGCCGTCTTATTTCCATAGAACATTATCAAATAAAAACTACCTGATTGAATTAAAAACTAAATGAGGGTTTTAACCTTGATTACAGTTACAAATACTTTGGGATTAGAGGACAAAAATATCAATAATTGTCATCACACTGTTGACAATGATCTTGTGTGTTCCACATTCCATGTACAATGAAATTCAAGAATTTGAATACAGTATTTATTTTTGGACAATTGATAAGGTCTCCGTAAGCTATTTATTGAGTAAAACATTCAAAAACATCAAATAAAATCCCACGCTTACCTGGGAAGTATTTTGTTTTTTCTTTCAGAAGATAAGTGCATCCAAATAAAGATATAGAAAGAAAGTGATTTTTTCTTGGGTCTCTGACAATATTTACCTATTTCCACTATTGCAGACAACTTGGTGCATTGCCATCATAAACATGCCACTTTTGCTACTTTTGGTAGCAAAAGTGGTATGTTTATTACAAGATTAAAAAAGAAGGTTGCTAGTCTTTATTTACAGAGCACTTTTTATATACAAGGTCAACACAAAGTGTTTTACATAGGACAAAACAAGAGTCTATGAAAAAAGGAAACTAAAAAAATATGTATTACGCTGAAGTTAGAAAATTGAAGAGAAAGTTTGAAAAAAAGGACTTCATCTTAAACAATATTAAAATAAATGTAATGCTTCTTAAATACAATTCAAAAAAATCAAGAATTTACATCTTGTCACTGGTCAAAGCTGAAGCATGTGACTTTTACAAAAAAAAAAGTGTTTTGCTAAAACTGTAACAATGTCCTGACAATAGATTTTGAGACAGATATTCTGTGAAGAAATAAATCTGTGTTGCCTTCTTCCTGTGGTCCGACAGTCATTTGTAGAAATACACAGCTCAATCAGAAACAGCCATGAGGAGATTTTACCGTGGTCGATCATTCTCATGTATGTGCTGCTCACACCAACTCTGGGCTTCTGACACTTTTTGTTAATGTTACATCCTGCAGCTTTAAGTAACTTTGAAATTAATTTTCTCATGTAACTATAGTAAAACAGAGACAAATAACCTGGTGACTGCTTACAGGGTGTGCGTTGTCAAATGAAGCAATAACAAACAATGTTTTAAGTTACCTGGCGTTAATCCAGCCCCAGGCGTAAATCCAGTGTTCGGGGTCTAGAATTTTTATTGTGTTCAAACAATAAAATAAAAGTCTAGAATTGTCTCCCCCAAAGAAATCATAAAAGAAACGTTTGTATTTAAACAATATCAATATAAAAAGTCAATAGAAACAAAGAATAAAATAAATCTGCCATTCATCTAAGAAAAAAAATAAGAATTGATTAGGTCCCTCCGCCCACCACTGTTAAAACAATAGTTCAGTACAAAGTATAGGGGGATATTTCAATTATATTTAGCTCTCTGACTCTTATTTTAATAAGGGTTTGAAACTGGAGCGGCTGAGCATTACCACTAGCCAACAGCTCTGGAGCCGAGAGCAGAGGGGCTGCTGCAGCTGACAGTAAAACAAAATAAAGTATGCCTTTATTTCTTATTTTCTTCAATGGAGCAAATCAGAAAACAACTTCAGTTAAAATTTAAATAACACATGACTTGTATTGAGGACCACTGCAATAAATTAATATTTCTAAGGAATAACCTTAGAAATATAAGTTATTAAAACATATTAAAACTTGTTTTTAGTCGGAGCTTTAATAAGGTTTTGTAAAGGTGTACCAAAGAGAAGATTGGTGATGCTGAATCAAACTCATATCTAAGCAACATTTTATTATTATTTTAACTTCTATGGGACTCAACAAGTTGTTTACCAAGAAAACAACCTGTTATTCATTTCTACATGCTAGTCATTTTCGGTAGGGCATCTTGAACACAATAAAAAATAAATAAATTAATTAAGCCACATTTTACGTTACATTTGACTGTAACTTTGTTGACCCCCTCAAAATTGCTCTTAAAAAATGTCCCTGTTTATGGTCTCCCCCCAATAATGAGATGGAATTTAAGCCTTTGTTTACAGTACAGTGACGGTAGGTATACATAGATACAATGAAGAAAATGCTTCAGCAAAACCAATTAAGTCAATGACTTATTGGTTAATTAGAAAATATAGACCTGGGAAGTAATTTCAAGTCTGGTATTATGTTGATATTACTGTGTCTTTATTAAAATGTACACACACGTACCGACAGACAAGGCTGTCAGCTTTGGGGCAAGGAGTTTAGCTCAGCTGTATTAGCTTCCATTGTGATTTGTGCGTGTGTGCGTGTGTGTGTGTGTGTCTGCTTCAGTTAAAATGGCCATAAGGAACAACAATGATACGTCTTGACAGGTATTCAGAGCCACTTCAAAACTACTTCTGTTACAGACAGTGGTGTTGACTTTCGGGGTTTGCACACTTCTCATTCCGGCTGAAATAAAATGTCGATGTTTTACGCAGATTCAGCGCATGGGGATGTGTATGCAGCTCACAGCCATGTGCTCCTCTGTCACGGTCAGGGCAAATGACAGCCAGACGGGACTCTCTGTCACATCAGCTTGCGGCAGAGGTGGAGGATTGTCTGGGGCCAATAAACACACACTTGAAAACACTGCAAGAGAGTGTCATATCATCAAAACACTATACCTGCAAGGAAATGTGATGTCTTTAAAGCAACAGGGAATGCATTTAGACAAATTGTATTATGTTCTAAATAAAATGGGTTTGTATGCCTTAAAATAGAAGAAAAGCTAAAGGCTGAACAATTCTTCAAAGTAAAGTAAATTGTTGTGAAACAAACCTTAAAAGCATCAAACTGACCAATAAGAAGCTTATGAGAATATATGCATTTTTGTATAAGCCTCTAAAATAATATTACTGACAGACAACCCACTGGCTGTACTATTAAATCTTAATATGGTGTATCACTAAAGAAAAATATTTTTGGCAGCGGATCGCCCTAGCAGTTGTAGAAACTACCACATTATTCACACCATCAAAAGCATTCTTTATTGTAAAGGGATGACAGCATTCGCTAATATTACCTAGCAATACTGGTAACTGGTCACTTTGGAAAAAGTTCAAGCAATATGCAGCTAATATGCAAAAATGCATGAATTTACTGTGGAATATTTTCTTAATATAAACCTTAGATTGTCATAATCAATCTTTAGAACATGTGTGAAAGTGTGAAACGCAGAATAGTGCCATCCATAAATGTTACAGTGTGAGAATTCCAGTTCCAAACAAACCATTCAGTTTGCTTCTGTTTTTGAACAGGTGTAAACAACCTCATGTTGTCTAACAAAATAAACCGCTGCCCCCTATTCACAGGAACACACTGCAGTAGCATTAGTAGGGCAGAATCTTGTGATTCCGTATCATCTTAGTAAAGAATATATATATTGTTTCACCTTAGCAATACCTGTTGCAAATAATTGGATTTTGTCACATTTATCATGTACATATCATATTGAGACCAAAATGTCATTTAAAAAAAATATTAAAAGCTGCATGTGTATGTACTTGATTTGATTTCAGCATTGTTGTTGTTTTTTTTGTTTGTTTGTTTTTTAAAAATCTTCTGAGAGACACCTAAACTTTAATGGACTATAGGCAGTGTAGAACTACCTGAGCTGAACACATTGCTTTTAATTTGGTATAAGACATATTTGGCATAAGTGAGCAACCATAATCCCCCAGTTAATGATAAGGAAAATCATGATGCAGGAATGTCTGAACAGTGGTGTTTATTGTCTGAGAAATATGATCCATCTGATTTCTCTGAAACTTCACCTCATGTCAAAGTGTTCGTTTAGTCATGACTCAGCACAATGGGCTGCATGTATAAAAGCAGATAGGGTGCAAAAAATTATGTCAAGAATATCTATAATAATAATAATAATAATGGAAGAACACCAATGTTGTACTTCACCAACAGCTGTTCAGTGGATAGTTGTTACTATGGGTATGCTATATTGCAATTCAGTAATCAAATCACCTTAATAAATGTCTGACGTGATTAGTTGCATTTCAGGCACATGAAAAAAACTGATCTTTGGGAACAAATTTAACTTTTAAGGGACATAAATTACCAGCTTCTCCTGGTACTTTCAGAGATAATGCATTTGTTTTACACCTGCCGACACTTTAGCACTAACCCTAACCTTAAGCTTCACATAAACCTCGCAAAGCTTTGCTTAGAAGGAAACACACCTAATAGCCTTCAAGAAAATCTTTGTAATGCCAGTCAAATTAAACTTTACTTTCCCTTTAAGCACTTAAACAACATGAATAATTACTAGTTTCAATGGAAATGTCCAGGACTGTGGTCATGAGATTGGTGCCTGTCACAAACTGCACATTAAATTGTCATGAATAAAGAGCTGCTCAAATGGCTTTGTGCTTCATCTTTTTTAATTATATAAATCTCTCACAGACTTCATCATTCTGTCCCAGAAATGTCTCAAGGAATTGAAACAAAGCTCTTATTTCCCTTTTCTTACTGCACATTGCACATCTGTTTAAGAAATGAGGCATGTAAAAGAACAATAGTTTTCAAAAAGTCATTATTATTATTGTGCATCATAATTTTTTGGACATTTACAATAAGTGAAAACAGCAATAAATATATGCATAAGAGGCTTTTCTGAATTTTCCCTAACAGGCCCGGGGCCGGTCAGTTCAGGGTTTTTATTTGAGAGCTGACAAATAATGAACATGCAGAGAGAGAAGAAAGCATTCTCTAATAGCCTTCTGTCTCAGTGAGGTAAAAGTCAATGTGGAGACAATTTATAATGAGGCAATCATCAGGTGGAGTCTGCAATAATATTGTTTCTCATAATAAATCCTGAAATTCTCCTGGCTTGGAAACCTTATGCCCCTGAAAATCAGTCGCTGCTCTTCCTCAGCTTGTTAAAACTGGAGAAACACGATGCATTCCAGGGCAACTGATGAATATTAAAATATATCATCTAAATTGTTGAGCTTTTTAACACCATGTTCATATTGAGAGGATTAATGGAGAAAATTCATCCAGACAGGTTTTTAACCATCCAGAAACAGAAACTGTCCATTAAAAACATGCATAATCCTCCACCCATGTCACATTATCTGAGATTATCTGTGCTGAAAGCATTCTTAGTTTCATAGGCTCCATAAGTTCAAAGCAGATCGAATGGCCGTCAGCTGATAGTTGAACTTTGAAAACTGGATGTAATAATCCAAGTGGTACGTGTTGCTGATAACACCAGCATCTGTCCAGAAAGATGACACAACTTAATGAAAATCCATGCAAATATACTAAGATGTAGCAAAAACTGTGGCAAATCACTTGGATCTCTGAAATGTGCAAGAGACATTTTAAAATGAAGAAATGTACAATGGCTGTAAAACATACACTGGATGTCTAAATATGAAAGATTATATATTTTCAGAGGGCTTCCAACTGTGCTTTAGAGATTGAGCTCAACATTTCTGTTTATTTTCTATTTTTCTGTCTTACTGGTCAGTTCACCTTTTGGTGAATTTGTCTATTTTTGCCAATAAATTGTAATTTCTTTGCTTTCTGCTTCCACTTCTGCCCCTGTGCCATAATTTTCTTGGAATTTAAATATTTTTGATGGCATTTGGAGAAAAACAATATTTTATTGTTATTTCCTGAAAATTTTGTATATTTTCCATTGACTGTTTTTAATCAGCATTTGGATCAAAACTTTTATGAGCAACCTTAAATTAATACCATTAGTCACAGAACCAATTTCTGCATTTCTTTTTTATCATAGAAAAACAGTCTAAAAGTATTGTTTTCTGCAGGTCACAACTATTGTGCAGGCAAGTGCTGACAGAAACAAATTTTAGGGGAAAAAAAACTAATACATTACTGAAACAACCAAGAAATAAGCAGTGAAAGTCCACGGTGGGGACCAGTGTTGCAATTTCCTCTAAGTCTGCATTGTCTATTCCCAGTTTATCCCAAATATTGCTTCAAACAGATGTAAATAAACAGAGATGACAGTTTCTTTAACACATCTTTAGCTTTCGAGTGACAGAATCTCTCGAGATTTCCTCCAATGAAGCGGTTTTTCTATTTCCTTTAACACTTATCGCTTAAGTAGATTGTTATTGAAGAATTTAGAGATATAGTATATCATGTTATGACTGATAACTGAGTATTACAATACATGTCTGCTACAAAGAGCTTTTGTTCTCGGTTTCTGTAAGCTCTCAAATAAAACGAGGGGCTCTCTGCTTTATGACTACTTTTATGAGAATATATTGCTTGTATGTACAAGAGTCGTTAGGAAATTAATTTATTGTGTAACATTACACACCCCAGTGTCCTATTCAATTTATGAGCTAGGAATGATTGTGAAATTAGATTCTTCAAATGAGCTGAGCTTTTATTTTATGAAAAGGGAGAGTCCATATTCACTGGAGCGCAACATAAAGAGTTCAAGGATTGGTCAGATTGGTGTTTATACCGGGACTGTTTTATGCGGATGATAAATCGGTAAACAGCTCGGAGGGTTTTATGATGTATAGAGGCACAAAAATCAGTGAACTGAAGGAAAGCTGAATATCAACAGAACAAGTATACAAGGTTTTTTATTTCAGTTTCAGAAAATGGTGTTGAATTAAAGCGATCCCAGCACTTGACATGCCATATTTTTATGTAAATGGGATGTCTGAAACACATTTTGTTTGCTTTTATCTTCATGCGCTGAGACTGGTTGAAGAATGTATCTTTGGTTAAGGGTATTTTCAATAGAAGAGTTTCTGCACAAGAGAGAAAGAAGCTCAGAATAGCTGCAGTGCAGTTTGCTCTGCCAAATCATCTGATCACAAGACTTAATTGAATACTGATGTGAAATGCAGAAGGCTGGAAATAGTGAAGCAGGTTTCAAAGTAATTAAAACATGCTACTCAGCCTATGTGGGTAAATTGCTTTAACTCATTTATGCACCATGTTAGATGTTTACCTGTTTTAAGAAGTAGCTATTGATAAAGAATTTTCATGTCAGCAGTTTGTTTGCTTCTCAGAAAAATTAACATGCAGTCAACTGTTCAATAAAGCTGCACCTGTTTTGTTTTCTAAGTAATCAGGATTCAACCAAGTAATGTCAATTTGCATATAAAGGCAGATAATGTTGACAGAAGTGGTTCGATGGCAACATTTCCTTCAGTTTGACGCACAACATCAATTTTAAAATATGCATTTATCAGCTAATATGTGCATGCATTCAGGACTGTGGAGCACAGTACGAATCTTGGTGCATTATCCAGTCAGCAAGTTGTCTTTGGCAGAGATACGATCCAAATATCGCCACAATTAATAACCCAATTATGTTTTACATCTGAAAAATTTGGACTGCTACTCTGAATGAGCAAAAGGTAAATTTGCACTTTTTTTGTGTTTTGTTTTTTGGTTTTTAAGAAAATAGGAAAATCTGATTCCAGGTACTGCATACATAGTAAGACAAATACTTCATAGGGCAAACAGATGTACAACTACGAAACTGAACGCAACTAATAGATAAATATGCTGACACTTTAATGGTGATAACAGCTGAAAATGGCAAGACATTTTCAAACAATAATAAATCTGGAAGTAATTAGAGAGGAACAGCAAATAAAAATCAAAACACAACTGTGAACTGTGACTAACACTATTTCAGCTGTGACTGAATAAGATGCCAGAGGTAAGATGTGTTTTATTTAGCTTATTATTTTCTTAATGATCCAAACTCATATTTATGAAGTTATTTTTATGAAGCTACACATAAACATATTAATATGAACAACTAAAGGCCCAAGGTCTGTGAATAAAATGCTCCCATTGACAGGAAAATCTCAAAACTGCAGTCCGTGGCTTATTTACTTAAAATCCCTGTTCCATGATTACATTTTCTTAAAAACAGACAAACTTATAAAAACTTTTATTGACAGAATAAGTCAAGAAATCTAACAGCATCATTTTTTCACATGTGGGGGGAAATCAGATACTTATAGCATTTACTCAGATGAGTAAATGCTATAAGTAAAGCTTGTGGTCACTTGCCACAAACTTTCCCAATTAGATAATGTTTTTCATGAGAATTTCTAGTCTTCAGAGCACAACTCGAAGTCATATTTATAGTCTTTTTTTTTTTTTGCAGCTGAAGCAGATCTAAAGTTATACAGTTTGTTTTGCCAGAAAGAATTATTTTGTCATATTCAGTTGTGTTATCAAACAACAAGTTGATCCCACGGTGCTAGAGCTGGTTCCATTTACACATATTGCATGGCTGCTCACGCACAGACCTTTTGAAATCCAGATTTTGACAGCATGAATATTGTTTAATACATGAGTCAAAATACCCACCATCTCAAACAACGCAAATAAATCATGTTAAGTGGGCCAAGTGTGCTAAAAATCAGACTTTTTTTTGTGCACGCCTTTGCTTTTATGAATCAGTGAAATGAGGTCTTGTGATGCTCAAAGCGGTTTGAGGGAACAATAAAGTAAAACTTCTGTGCCTGAATTTAATCAAAGAGTAAATTTTTAAATCTATCACCCACTAGCCTCCAATCTTCGCACATACCCCCTCTAATTTGTCGATGCAGAATATAACAACATTTCAAAACAGAGCAGGATTCTTTCACAAGCAGGAGTAGTTTCAAACAGTAATTTGTTTTGGCTTTAATAATATAACTATTAGAAGTGATATGCGTTTTTCACTCTCTTATTTTTTCACATGAACTTGTGCAATTAAATCAGCAGTTCAGCAGATCCCAAAGGAATAATTTGGGTGGGAGAGCCGAAAAAACTTGCTATTGCATCAGGATGAAAGTCAGATGTTTTATTTTTGTGTGATTTCCAGAATAAAAACTAATTAAGTTTAATTCCAAAACTAGCTTAAACAAAGTCAAAAATCTTCCAAAATAAGCTTGGGTTGCCTGTATCACTTCAATTAGAACAAATGAACCTTTAGAATGAACCTAAACATGTGACAATAAAAAATAGCTTTTAAAGATTAAGGTTTAATAATAGGTTTTATTCTATATATAAACAGTTGACACTTTTCTCTTTAAGCTCTCCCTTTGGCTGTCTGGATTACAGAAGCTAATCTGTATATCTCTAAAACATTATCCTGCATTTGTTGTGTGCTTATAGCAGATTCACTTGCTGTGTAAAACTACCTCTGCTGGGGAGATTAAGGGTGTGTACCGGGGTTTACTGAAAGTGCTCAAACAAGCTTCTCAAAGGGCTGAGGGGTATACTGAGAACCATTCAAGGATTACATCCTCATATCACCCACCATCTTGAGTATTAAAAACAAGTGAGATGTTCAATGACTTATAACAGCCATTTCACAGCTGAGGTGTTTTCTGTCCTTTTTCTTCAGTGATAAAGAATATCTTTTTGGAAGGGGCTGCAGCTGCAAGCATCTGAAATAAAGTAGAACCACCATAATAAAGAGGTCAGAGGTCTAGCAGAGGGGTTCTGTGCAGTGAGAGGTTTGAATATTGTTTGGCTGGTAAAACAGTTTTTGAGTTTTTGAGTGAGACGCGTGGGAAGGGGCTTGCCTTTCTTTGATCTTGATAGTTATTAAATATACATGACAGAAACCAAAAAGCTCAGAAGCCATGATATGAAGTAATTCTTGCTATAAAGAGAAGCATTTAGTGGAGCAGTTGTTTGGGAGCTGTTTTCATATTTTCTCTCTGACAGCAGCCCACTTGTGCTCCAGAGTTAGGTCCTGTTTCATAGTGGACTCCCTGTCTAATCCATTCTTTTATCCCCAGTCTTTACAGCTTTGATGCTCCGGAAGGAGGAACGGCCCGTAGAGATTATAGTGTTAGATTAAATCTAACAGTGATTGAATAACCAACCATTATATGACTGTGGCAAATTAATTTCCCCAGTGCCATGTCAGCTCGGGTAACACGTTTCATGTATGGAACAAACTGTGAGCTGCTAATATTAGCTGCAGTCGTACATAGAATTGTGATAAATTGGATATCCCATAAGCTGGCCTTTCTTCAAAAGTCACAAGAAAAAAAAAAGATGTACTCAAGCCAAACTGGACTTTCACATCCATCAAAATTGCAGCAACAGATTAAAATACATAAAATGTGCTCATGTCACGGCTGTGAATAAAACTGTCACTCAACTGATTGGAGCATGATGCTACAACAGGTACGGCCATTTAATCTGCATAAAGCGAAAGCAAGCTCTAGGCATTTTGAACTGGTCATAGCCGGAATTTACACGGAGAACAAGTGTAATATCCATCACGAAAATGAGCTTTCCTAAGTGGGGAAAAAAATACCCTCAGCTCATGTGCTTGCATAATGCTGAAAGATAAATATCTCATCCGTGATAGCAGCTCACATGGCAGGTGAACTGTTTCCTTTTTTTCTACCCCTCCCAACAGTCTGTCTGAACTGAGCAATCTCTGCCAGCTAAAGCACAATTTGGATTAGCAAAAGCCCGACTGATAGGTCAGCTTAGCTCCTAATGGTGCGGCTTAGTCCTTGTCTGCATGATTATAACATTCTTAGCAGCCTATTTTCTCACATCCAGATGTTACAGCCCAAACATCCCTGTCTCAACAAAATCTCTTAGTTTACAGGGACATAAAAATTATACAGCATATTGTCACACGAAGTTTGACATAAAAGCTAATTGTAACTGAGCATGTTGTTTGCTATGATTCCATCGCTGCTTCTTGCTTTTTACAAATATATAAATATGATTACCTTTGAACCATGTTTACAGTTTGATCATGCTGAATCAAAGCACCAGAAATATTTTTTTAAACACTTTGGTCACATTCTTTACTGGATTAAATTCAAAAACAAGATATGTGTCATAGCTTTCAGAAGTAATTCAGTTTTTAAACATTTATGTGTGTATGCATGTGTGATTGTTTGAAAGGACGTAATGAAATTACCTTTGCTTAAAGTTTCAAGGGTGTTTTTTATTTATTCTTTTTTGTTGTTGTTGTTGTTGTTTAATATAATTGAACATGGTTGTCCTCACAGCACAATGTGAGGATCCTCACTACAATCAATACTGCAGTGCAACAGGCCAGCAGAGGTTTGGAGGCTTTAAAGGTTCATAAATGGTGCTGTCAATAATGGAAATAAGTTGAAAGGAAGATTACTTGGAAAAAAATCAATAGTTTATTCTTGCATGTGATGGTCTGAAATTTATGCAAACTATAGTGTGTGTTTTTTTTCCCCAATGACTTTTTGTATGAGCTCAACTCTCACCCTGAAACACTTTTTTTATCACTTTGACTAAAAACTTTGATTAAGTTTCTTGACAAAAAAATAAAAAATAAATAAACTTTTTTGTAATTAGGGTGTCTCTTTGACACAGCACACTTTTACTTTATGGGTTCATGTGCTAGAGAGAAGTACAGTGGTTTGGGTGCTAATTGAATAAACCAGCAGCACAAAAAGGCAGCAACCCCGTAGGAACCAGCTGCTGCAGGGCAGCCAAGAGCTTTGTGAAAGCAGGCAGCAGACAAATAAATATTGTGCTGCTGAACGCTTTGTGTAATTTTTTAGGATCAGAAAACTGGGATTATCCAGCATTATTGTCTAATCTGAGTAATCTGGCCCCACTTCTTGCTTTTACTGTTGCTGATTTTGCAACAGTAAATGGTGACTTCATGCTACTGTGACACTCTTTTGGATTCAGCTAACTACACATACCATCTGGACTTAATAATACATCAAACTTCTTATGGAAGAAAACTGCAAAGAGTTTGAAATTAACTTTTTGTAAAAGTTCTAAAATATATTTTTATGAAGGTCCAACCAACATTTATACTGCCATAAAAACTGTTTTGGAAGGAAGTAATTTCCCTAATGTTGGTTCTGTCGATCTTAAGAGCTTGAAAGGTTGATGCTGTCACTAACGTAAAAAGTTTATCAGTGTGGGCCAACAATCGAGACAGAGAGTGCAAATCCATTAGTGGTCAATGACTTAAAGTGTTTAGGAAAAGAGATCTAAATTTAATAAAGTTGATAAGGATACCAAATTACTCACTGACAAAGACTTTCTTCCCATTGTCATTTTTGCTATCTTTTATTCTACCTCGCTATGTTCCACTTCTGGCAGTACAATGGATATCAATAATTTAAGGTGAATAATTCGATGAACTAAATCTTCTGGAAAAGCTTCTTGGGGTTGTGCAAAACAGTTGCGCTGAAGGTGCATTGGCATACAGAGAGCTTTCTGCAGCATGTGTTGCAAAAAGAAAACAGGGAACAAGGTATTTATTGTTAAAATATGCTTTATTGTTCTTTTTCTTGTTTAGTTTCCTTAATATTTGTTGAATGCAAAACACATGTGCTCAAGGACATAGGAGATTTATGTTCCTTATGTTTGATAAACCATATCCCTAAATTACATTCAAAGAATAAAAAATGGTAAAGCGAAGTGAGCACATCAGTGGCAAAAATATAAGACAGCATAAACATGATACACTGGCACTTATCATTCGAGTCCCACCATATTTAAAATGAAATATGTTGTTTACAAAGGACTATCAGAGCAGTCTCATAAATATGATCAAAATCTAACACCACACACCAGCAATCTGCCAGATAGAGTGACTGGCTCCCCTCCTCAGGAGAGAAAATAATTTCTGTTTGTCACATTTAGTTGCTGACCAGTTAACAGCTAAAAATCACAGAGAAAACATCTCACATAGCTTTTTATTTTTATTTTTTTTTTTACATTTTATTTCAGAAAACTAAAAGTTGAAACATAAGTATAATAGTTTAATCTATGCACAAACCTCTTATAGACAGTTTTAAGACATTTGTAGCACTTCCCATAATAAAACTGCTTATGGTTTTATTATTGATTCTTCTAAATTACACTACTAATGCCAGGTATAACATATACTTACATTATATTTATATATAGTACAAAGTACTTATACTTAATGAGTGTCAAGGCTTCTATATAATAGTTAGAAGTTCAAAGAAAAGCATGAGATCTCAATGGAGGAAAGATCTGTAATGGTGATAGAGATTTTTGTATTTTTGTGAGCTGCTGTATATTTCTTGGGAAGGCAAACACAACTAAAATCATTCCATCTGTCTTCTAGTCATTTTCACTTATTGTCTGCAAAACGCCCTGCAGCTTTCTCCTTTCGAGCGTCACACTGACCTATAGATTCATAATGAAAAACAAAAAGGATAGAAAAATAGTGACTATAATTTCTAATCCATTGTTTAAAGAGTTTTACCAACATTTGATGCACCTAATATGAGGAGTACACTGGAAGAATCACATGCTGTACAAATAATTAACAATTATATGCATGTGAAACTTAAAATTAATCACCTGCTTTAAGAAACAATGTGAATCACAGATGTGTCATTTGGGGACATTTTATTTTAATTAATTCTGCATAGTGCAATGGTTTTGTTGGTTTTCTTAAACACAATTTTTGATCTTCCATCTTATTGTAATGTGGAATTCTATAACGGAGCATTGTGTCCTTAGAAATAACCGATACCTTCTTATTTTAAAGATTTTTATCTCAGGCCATTATAACAATTAATTGGCAAGAGTGACAACTAATATGAGTAGCATATAAAAAATGAAATAAATAAATCATTGTTCGCGCGACTGTTCATTTGAACCAGTACCCCACATGCTGCAGTTAAACAGGTGTAGAGTTCTGTTAGCGGCCAACTTAAATGATTGGATTCAGCCAGTTTTCTCAGGCTACCAAATCTATCATGTCCAAACTGTCATATTAATTGGTTCTGCTCAACTGAACAGAATCTGCTACATTTCCAGGATGTAAATTTCAGCCTTTGACTCTGATGTACTCAGGTGTGACTTTCAATTAGAGTAGCTTTTTTGTGCTTTTCTTTCAAGTAATATCCATTTTGATAAGGTTTTTAGGCTGTAAGAGAACATCATTGGAGAAGGCAAAAAACAACAACAACAAAATTGTTTGTCCTTCATATGCTCTAAAGTACCTCTGGGAATACTGTAATCAGTGTAAGGAACAAAAGAACTGAAGTCTGTATTTTGTATGGACTTGCCTGTTAATTGTACTATTCCATTTCTTATGTAGCCTTTAAAATGTGTCCTTGGAAGGTGTCTGTTTTTGTCCTGACCACAAAATTAGCAAATATGTTTTGTGATCCTCTGGCAAGGGAACTAAGATCTCCTGAAAGCCTTCGTTTTAGCTGTGAATATCCGTGGGTAAGTATTGAGGTCAATGCAGATCAAACAGGGGGAGTTTTATCCTGAAGTGCTCCCATCAGCCCATCATGGGATAAAGTAATAGACAAACAAGAAAGAACAAAAAAGGAAAACATAATCTTCAAGAAAAAAGACACATTGAAGTTCATCTACTGCACAGATGAACTATTATATAAGGATCTGTGCTTTATGTTTATTTCTAGATTTATGAGGAGAAATCAGAGCTCTTCTGTAGGCAGTGATGACAAGATTAGAAACAGGGGTTTAAAAAAGCAAGAAATCTCCCGGTCTGGAATGCAAGATAAGATTGCTCACGTTTTCTATCTGGATTTGATTGCATAATACAATGATTCCTGGCTCATACTATTAAGAACAGAGCACTGAAAATGAATGGCATGTTCCTAAACATTCTCTTTATTTCTCCAATTGTCTTAATTTATATCACTCTTCTACTTCCAATGGCCATCTGAGCCGAGCTTCAGATCTCAGCACTGCAGTCTGGTGATGCGAGCATAGAAGTACCTGGCTTATCCACTGTTGGAAGTGGGAAGGTCTTTGGGGGGAACTCGGGAAGAGAGTAGGGAATAAGGTTTTGATCAGGACCAGCTGTCACTGTTGTCCTCAAATATTCAAGTCCACACTTTCCGCAGAAGCACAAGATTATGAGTCTATATCTAGAGGAAGGTTTTGATGTTTTAATTTGTTAAACTGTTTTATTTTTTCTGCAGTGCAACATGTTTGACATTGCTAAAATAAATGCATTAAAAGTAACAATGTTTTTAAGGTCTATGCCAGTGTGATTGACACTCTTTTTTTCCTACCAAAAAAGAAGAAATGCAATACATGCATTGACAGCAAAATTATTTATATGCTTTGACTTTTTTCTTATTAAGCCAAATACCCAATATCTCAATGCATATAATAAGGATTTTATATGAAACACAAACAAAAAGTGACTTCATTGTGGAGAAAAAATGTGGTTTAAAACGGAACTGTAATTTTTATAGCTATATCACAGTGCAGACAATAACTGCATGTCTTCTGCATCTTTCAAAGTGTTAATGACGTCAACTTCAAAGCAACAGCAGTACTAAAAGGAATATTACTGCTATTATAACACAGCTTTGCCAGACACCATTTAGAACAGTAATCTGCGTAAATGTGAAAATAATTTGCTCCACTGTTCAGAGAATCTTTTGCAAGACTGGAGAGAAACTGTGTGGAGCTCTAAAACACAGCAAATGAAGTGATGTTTAATTGCAAACAAGTAGGTAAAGTAAATAAAATGGAACTGAAAAACTGTGATATAAAATTATTTGCTTCTAATGAAATCTACATTATTACAGGGATCATGTACCAATAATTTTGTGATCATATGTTCAAAGGAGCAAGGTCAGTCAGTCCTAAAAATGTGATTTGCGAAAACTGGTTTTCTGCTTTTGAATCGTTGCCTAAATGACACACAAGAGTGGTATTGCTTTTTGATCAGTTGAGTTTATTTGGCCTCCAATGTAAAAAAAAACAAAAAAAAAAACAAAAAGTTAATTTCCAATGTGTTGATATATACATATATGTAAAAAAAAAGGGGGGGGAAAGTCCCTTCTCACCCACTGCGGGTGGTTTTTATCCTCTGAGCTCGGGTCTTCCACCAGAGGCCTGGGAGCTTGAGGTTCCTGCGCAGTATCTTGACTATATAAGTGTTAGACAAGGTGCCTGTACTTGAAGGATGACGAGCGGTCTTGGCCTGATTTTTCTGCCTCTTTCTCACTGATGTTCAAAAGCTGTAGCACGCTGATAAAATATTTAATATGCTCTATCATATTGCCTCTTTTCATGTCTTCAAATAAAGAAAAAAGAAACTGTGTTCACATCTATTTTTACACATATTTAGTTTGAAAGGCCATAGGATTAAACTTCTAAGGCAAAGGATGCTATGTAGAAGATGCAGAAGATATGTTTGAAAAAAAAGCCAAGAAATAAATTGACAGTGTGTAAAGATTGCAATGGAAAATAAGGATTAAAAAAAATTAATGTGAATATTGGCAAGATTAATCTTGTGATGCAAGAGTTATAAAAACATCCCTCTGTTCCAAGTTTCATTCCTGGAGTCACAAGAGTATTTTTATTTATTGATTGACCAAATAAATAATCTTCATTAGCTCTCCTCCTTTCAGAATATTACAGAATTATATCTAGTGAATAGCTTTAAGTCTTGACCCCCAAAGAAATACTAAAACAATGCTCAATTGCTGCTGTCAGATTAAGTTTGAGGGAAAACAAAAACAAACCAAGTTCTCTGCTGTTATTTTACCTCACTCTGATAGCTCTGATGGCTGTGTTTTTGTTTTCCTCCTCAAAGTACCTTTGCAGTACAATGTCTCCTATCCATAACACACCCACCAGGACCCTTCGCTCTCATCTGCGGGATATTTCGTTAAACATGTATGCATCCGTCGTCGACAGCTAAGGAAAAAAATTATTCATTTGACTAGGTTTTAAGGGAGAAGAGTTTTCTCCTTTTTGCTCTGAAACGATTTTTTTTGTTTATGTTTGCTGCTCTAATCACAAGCATGTCACTCCTGGGAAATTATTTGTGTTATTCATTGCAAGCTGCCCACCGTATCATTCCCTTCAAATGTCCATATTGACTTCTGTTTATAAATGGATGTTCAAACCTCTGATTGATGCTGTCAGTACTACATTGGATAATTCAATAAAAATTCACATACTCCTTAAATCTAAATTGTTTGTCTGCAGAAAATGAAAAAAAGAAACATTTACTGACTGTGTAGCTTAGAGAGAAACATATTTTGTATATAAAATGACTGAAGTTTAATTTTAAACCATTTTGTTAATTTTATTTGCACTCCGTCAGTTGATCCTTCAATATTACAAAAAGCAAAACATCAAGATTAAGGAATCTATGTATCCCAAAGTGACATGGTGCAATATTACGAGTTCCATTCTTGGTATTTATATGCATAAACTATTCAAATCTACAGTGTATCAGAGGTGACAGACATAATTTAAAAACCTGACAGGATGTGATCTTCCTCAGTATCCACTTTTTATCCATAAATACAAATACATAAACTGAAAACTGTGACACCAGTAGTTTTTTATGCAAATAATATGCAACCAAATCAGTAATAAAAACAACTAAATGTGATTTGTGAAACTGGATGCTATTAAGCATTTGTCAGTTTCAAGTTGTTTCAGAGGAAGTAGTTTTTTCTTGTTTATTGTGGAACGGTATCAACAAATTTCTGCATGTCTGTAAATAAGGACCTGGGCATCCTTTACAATCCTTTTTGGTGTGGGTGTTTGGATCTGGAGGAACCTTGATTATCTACCAAAAAACTCTCTTAACAAACATAAAAATGTAATATAATTGCAGTTAATGCATATTCTGAATGATGAATCAGCCTTTGGAGATGACTGGGCATCCTCCATGTTTGAATTGTACAAAGAGTAGGTGTGAAGTGGATTTTCCAGCCAAGTTGTACACAACCCTAATCCAACAGGGGGTATATAGTTTAATGTAGTCTTGATATTAATGTATCGCTTAAGTTATTATTTTCCTAAATGTGATAAAGTTTTTGCCAGCAATTCTTGATAAATGACTCATGCTTTTAAAGCACAGAGCATTAAATATTACTCATTAAAGAGCATGGGGCCGCATAAGTGTGTCTTCACACTTCTGTTTGCTATGTAAATAAATATATGGACATGTGTTAAAAATGCAAGAAAATAAATGTTGTGTGTTATATTTTCAATGTGAAGCAGTAAACAGCAGATGGCCACGAAGGCCTCTTTAGCGCTATGGATTTTCTCTAACTACCCACCTGAATGACCTGTGCTAGAGCATAGCAGCTGATGCAGAGAGAGGAAAAAAGTGAGTTAACTGTTTGCTCATGTTTACTTCAGTTCCACTAGACTGCAAGGCCAGAGGAGACATTTTGCCATGCATGAAGAAATTAGCTTGTTTATCAGCGTTTTGATTTCCATCCCCGCCTCGCCATCCCACTGACATTTTAGACGTACATGATCCATGACTGATTCCCAATCAAAAGCACAATGACAAAGTACTTTGCTTGTGCCGTTTCCATTGTTGTATAATTAAATGTTTGATGATAAGCACTGAGCATAATTAGGAAAAGGGCCTTGTTATGTACATGCTTTAAAAAAAAATAACCTTGAACAGTGCACATCTGTCCTGTCAATTGGACATGCTCCAAAGATTGCTAGTGAGATATTACACCTCATGTCCATATTGGTTGCTTCAAGGTGATTTGAGGTGATATATTAGAGTTTTATTTATTTTTCCACTTCATGTTGATGTTGCACCCTCAGACCTCCCACTGTACTTTGGAGTTAAATAGAAGACAGCGCCAAAGTCCTTGAAAGGTGAAAAAAATCTTTAACCATTCATTACTGTCGGAGGGCAGGGGGTGGTGAGTGAGGAAATATAATGAAAACTAATGCTCTTTCTAGTCACCAAGTTATCTGTAGATATGTTTGATATCCCATTACAGGCCCAGAAGTAACCACAGTTCTATACTGTCAAGAGACAAACATAATCCAGAGGGAAATTACCCATCAGGAAGGCAATACTGCTACTGAGATGCAATTACCAGGCCACTTGTGAGACTTTCAGCCCAGTGTCCATGGATGAATGTGTGTGAGGGGGGTCGATATGTGCATAACAGCTCTTATGTTTAGCAGACTAAATTGGATTCTTTCTTGGAGAACAGTTAATTTAGAATATGTCCAAGATGCAAATGATTGATGTGACTATATGGTAACAACTGTGGGTTTGTGGTGCAGGGCAGTGTAATGGAAAAAACATACTCCTGCAAGAGGGGGTGGTGGAATGATGGAGAAGTTCTTGCAGACTTTCAGGATGGCTGGCTGGTTGTGCACACATTTTCAAAAGCACAGTCCTTGCTCCTGCTTCATTTTACAACACATCAAAAAATGAAGCAGGAGCTGTGTTCATATGTGTTAGTTGTTCAATAACCTGCATGTCTCACACAGGATTTAATGTACCAATTTAGCACTAAATCACATAGCCTACAAACAAAGAAAACCACACGGATTGAAACGAACATGAGTGTAAACATTTGATAAGGTTTCGCCCATGGCAATCGCTATGCTTTATTATTGACATAAAAATGTAAACCATAGAAAGAAGATTTTCCCTTGCTCTGTCATGCTGTACATATTATTTTACAGGCCTGGTGAGCTGAACAGAACATTTAGGGCAATTGCAAATAGCTTCCCATTACCCCCCATATAAATATCTCAACTTCAGGCCATTGCCAGCAAACTAGGAATCATTTCCTTTAATTTGATAATTAATTATAGCTGCCTTCCATGTAACCTTATATGTAGTATAGGGGGTTGAGGGGAAGAGAAAGAGCTGCTTTCACCTATTGCAATGGAAGTACATGCGGATAAGAAATAAAACTGCCTGCACGGAGTTTGAGCCTGGCATGCATAATAAATGTATGACAAAACAATACCCCAGGCACCCCAGTATTAATGATATGCAGTGAACTCATTATTAAAGTTCCAAAACAGCTCCTGGAGTAACACAGATGGAGTCAATTAAGCAATGAGCATACTTGCTTGCCTGCCGTTTCATCTTCCTTCTTTTATCTCTGGCATATTACTCCATGGATGTAATTAGCTGTATGTTTCTCCTTACAACATAATGTCCAGTGATAATACCAGTTATTTTTCCCTTGTAATTTCAAATAATACTCTGCTAATAAATGTAAAAAATTTGCTTTCACTATGTCCTTGGGTGTTGTATTTACACTGCGAGAGATGTTGGGGGGAATGCTATCCTAAGCTGCTCTTTTTTTGTGTTCTCTCTGTTACTAGAGACCTGATGCCTTCTACGCTGGAGGGGCAGATCACCATGGAGAAGACACCCAGCTATTTTGTGACTAACCATGCCCCCAAGCGCATCCACTCCATGGCCAAGGACATCAAGCTTATTATTGTTGTGCGTAATCCTGTCACTAGAGCCATTTCAGACTATACGCAGACCTTATCTAAGAAACCCGAGATCCCCACCTTTGAGGTTCTGACTTTTAAAAACCGGACGCTGGGGCTTATAGACGCCTCTTGGAGTGCTTTGCGTATTGGAATATATGCACTTCACCTGGAGAGCTGGATGCAGTATTTCCCTCTTTCCCAGATGCACTTTGTTAGTGGGGAGCGGCTGATCGTGGACCCTGCCGGAGAAATGGCTAAAGTGCAGGACTTCTTAGGCTTAAAGCGGATTGTCACAGATAAACACTTCTACTTCAATAAAACTAAGGGATTCCCATGTCTAAAGAAGCCAGAGGACAGCAGCACCCCCAGGTGTCTTGGAAAGTCCAAAGGAAGAACTCACCCCAAAATAGACCCGGATGTGATTCGGCGGCTGCACAAGTTCTACAAACCCTTTAACTTGATGTTCTACCAAATGACTGGCCAGAACTTTGAATGGGAGCTAGAGGAGGACAGTGTTTCTCGTAGCTCTCAGGACTAGCATGGCACCGCTGAGCCACACCACCAGCCTTCTCACTCAAACAACCATTGTCCCACTTCATCTTAAGAGAGTACTTGAGTGCCCCAATCAGTCATGGCTCTCCTTGCAGTTTATGTATCCATTAGCAAGAGTTTACTGACATGCTTTTTCTTGAAGATGGCAAATCATTATTGTGTATACTAAACATAAAATATATTTATATTTGTGTAAATGAGATGATTTATTCCTTTTGTTTTTAAAGCATATAATTGATAAAGATCACATTGACTATGGCAATGCATGTGATGAGTTAAGTGTCCTTACATCATAGGCCCCAAGGGTAAACTCTGCCCGTTTCTCCTCCCTTTTCTTTCCTGCTATTTGTTGCCCTCACACCCACTCACCAACATTCAGCAGAAAAAGATATTCTATTTCAACTATCAAGGCCATGAAGTGCCCTGTATTATTTCTTTTACATGGTCTTACTGCTTTTGAAGGCAGAAAGGAGAACATATGAAGTACTATTATACTTTGACATGAGCTCATCCTTCATGTTGTCCATATTGTGAGTGGAGACAATCCTTTTAAGTTTACCAAAGTGTTCACTTACTCTGTTCTGCCACCGCTCTGGCTGCTTGGCAATTAATAATTGCACAAAAATTCAAGTGACTAGCTCGATCACACTGGCCATCTTTCAAGTATTGGATTTTTTCAGAACAGTACTAAACATTAGCATACTGATGATTGTACACTTTAATGGGAAAGTTTCTGTTGCCCTGGTTTAATTTTAGAAATGAGTCCACACTCTTTTTGCATATCTGCCAGAACATAGCCAGCTATCCTTCTGTTTTCCTCATGACCCTTCTTTTGTCACATAATACATGTCAACAAGGGGGAAGAACAACACCGCAGGACCGAGCAGGAGTTTGTTACCAAACATCTGCTGCAGCACGGTCCTCTGTCATTAGAGATTAATGGTGTGTTAAATAAACTGCTGCTGGTGGAACAAAGTCAATGTCAGACAGAATTTGCTGTCAAGGTAAAGCCACATACAGGCCCAGGTAAATGATCAAGCCATTACTGTATGTGCTTAACTTGAACAAGACAGTTTCTGCCCGGCAAATGTGGTGTAACATGAAGTTTGTTAGCAAAGGCATAATCAACAGGCTTTTTGCTGTGAAATTAGCCATTTGCCCAAGCATTGAAGCACCATAACCCATCGTCTTATTATTTTTTGTTTTGCATAGCTCACTGTGTGTCTGTGCTTTGTCTCTGAACTTTTCATCAATTGAGACAATCAATACAGTCAATGAGTCAATAAATACAGTCTGCTTCACATCACTGGTTGCTACAGCTATGATGCATTACTCTCTTAATTCTTCTTGTTCTCTTGCCATGGATGGCTGGATTGGTTCACTCTCTGCAGACCTCTCTGTCACCCCGGGGAGGCCGACACCAGCAGCTACTTACACAGAGCAATTGATTCAATCAAAGTAAGCTCTGCGCTGCCCTTTACAGCACCAAGCCTCAACACTCACCTCGGAGTCGCGCCATTGCAGAGTTACAACTTCCACTTTGAGGCTTTTCTGTGCAGCCCTCCCTTGGTGTTTTCCTGACAATCTCTCAGCACTTTTACTTCATTCCCATTTCTCTTACTCCCCCGCCCCCCGTCTCTCTGCTCACACGTTCTCTTCGTAGCTGGTGTTGCATGCGGGAAAGCAGCTTCACAAAGGTGCTCTGCTGTGAAGATATCCGAGTTGCAAGGATGACATATTAATCATTCTTTTAAAAAGAGAAGTCATAATTTATACATTGTCTCTTTGTGGTTTAGAACATGTACAAACCACCTTCTAACCCTGAAAGTCCCTCCTACTCAGTGTAAATATGCTCAAAGAAATCCACAAAGGGCCCCCCACAGTGTTATTAGGATAGATGAGGACTCCATTTTCGTTCCATGAATATGCACTTTTGCTGTCATTTGCATTTTTCAGGATTACACACTTGAGGGAAATTTTCTCCAAAGTGAAATGTGGAATCCAACCTCTCATTAAGAAAAACATATATGCACATTCACCTTTTGGGTTTATATACCCTCGGCTTGTTTTAGAATCAGTCAGGGCACCGGGATACATCCTGTGAGTATTATTATACATACAAAACATGTTAAACTGCCCTTCATGTGCTTTCCCAGTGGGGGTAACTCCATTTGTGTATGTATATATACATATATACACACACATTAATGCGATATATGTATATATATATGAAATGCAGAATTATTGTCCAAGTGTCAAGGGGAGACACAACAGATTTATTTTCACAAGTGAAGCATTATGGCTTTTGTTATGATGCTTCACTTGATGTATACAGCATAAATGAAACTTTATGATAAATTGCTTTAGGCTTATTTCAAATGTAATAGACACAGAGACAGAGAAGAACAAAGAAAAAAAAGAGAGAAAGGTAAGAAAAAAGTTGTAAAGGGAAAATGAAGAAGTAGAGAAAGAAGGATAAAAAGGGCACAAATGAACATCTGACAAGTCTGCCTTGAAACCTGCAGAAAGAGACAAAAAAACAGAGACCAGAACAACAAACAACACAGCAAAAGTAACAATCATAACATCACTGAAAAGAACATGGTACAAGGTAATATTAAATGTAATTAGTGTCATCTTAATCTAAACATCTGTGTATGTGTGTGTGTGTGTGAAAATGACAACGAGTGAGAGAAAGCAAGACAGACAGCACTTGTGTATATAAGGTTTCTCCATAACAATGTTCAATTGTAGGTGTTGGGACCCACTTCTTGAGGATGGAGGACGACAGGAACCACAGACATCCATTGGGCCATCGAGCATGGAGTCCCCAGAAACACCCTTGTCGGGACAACATTGCAACACAACATATTTTTAGCTAAATAATTTTGCCATAATGATAAATTATAGTGATTGAGCATGATTCATTTGGTGACGACCAACAATATGGTGTCCTATATCCTGTGCGATATGCACATGGGCAGAGCTACGGCGCTGAGTGAATTTACACTGGCTGCTCTGCTGGATGAGGACTAATGACTGTCATCTCATCACAAAAGTTGCATAGGAAATGAATGGAGAGAGACATTTCTATTACCGTTTTAAACAAAATAATTTTGTTGAAATCAAAACCTGTAAAGCAAAGAATATTCAAACATGTTTGGTTTAAGATAATAAAGCACACACTATACTTTCTGTAAATAACCCATGGGGAATTTTCTCCTGGTGGGTAATGTGATGGATTTAAAAATTCCCACTGCCCAAGCTCAGGGACAAATGTTTTTCTTCTCCTTATTTTTCTGTGTTTTTACCTTCACCTGAATGTGAGGGGATTGACGAAGATGACACCTGCTGTAAGTGAACACACTGCAACCCAAAATTCAAACATCTATCTCTTTCCCTTCAGCATAACTCTTCATTTCCATCTGAAATGTATTCAAGCGCTGCCCTGGTTTGTGAAGTAGAAATAATTTTCCATGCATTTCAGAGTTGAAACTGATGTTGACACAAGAACTGAAGCAACTGTATTAGTCATCACAAAGCCAAAAATCAAGGGGTTGAAATCATTTTAGAAGCAACTTTCTATTGCACATGGTTCCAGTGGCCTGAGATCAAGAGTTCCTGCCATTTCCACAGATCAGAGTCTTTACTAGAAGTAATCATTTTCATCTAATGTGTCTTCCGGAGTCAGGAACTTCCCCTTCAACCACCTCAGGAGAGGAAAAGCATCCTCTCATAAATCTTGACTCGGTTCTTTCCTCTCCTATGTGATGGGCAATTTTTCCATCCCAGCTGCCTGACTGCATTCTCTAGTTGTGACTTTTTTTTACACAAAGTATTATTTACAATAGTTTTACTATCACTTTGGGTGAAGGGGGAGATAAGCCATCTTTAAGATGGCAAGCCATCTTTAAGATCTATTTAAACTTAAAGAATAGACTTGATTTGTCATGGACATCAGTGTTCACTGAATTACAGACATAAAAACACACAAGAATCCCACACAAGACAAAGGAATGACTGGAACTTAAATAGAATGTGGGACAAAAAACCAAACATCCAGACATCATGCCACTTACAGAGACTCCAAAGGATTGTACTTCCAAAGAAGAAAAACCGAGATTTTGAGATTAAAATATTTCCTTTATGTATTGGTATCAATGATTTGGTGTTTTAGAATTAGCAAAAACATTTACTTTTCACACTCATTTTACAGATTAACTCATCAACAAATTAAAATACCAAAAAATTCAGTACGCTACACCTAGTATTTTGCAATGTGATGCTTTGCTGGCAATAACTTAATAACTTGTTGGTTTGAATTTATGTAATTTGTGTTCAAATTCAGGTTCAGTGGATCCACTGAAAGAAATTTAAAAACCCCATTTAGCAAAGATGGCTTAAAGAGCAAAAAAGATAAATGCATGACGCAGTCCGTATCAGTGCTCACAGTTATCATCTAATAACCAATTAAACGGTAATCAGCAAAAGACAAACATGTTGATAACACAGACCAATAAACTGGGCATATATAATTAATGTGTGACTAATGACTGACAGAAAATTGCATTGGTTTTATAAAATATGCAATGCTGATTAATCTGGTTGCAACTAAATGCCATTGATCCTGTGTTGTCCCAATAGTTTTACTTTATTAATTCTTATAGTACCAGCTACAGTTCCCTTGTTAGCCCACTAATGCACACAAAATAATTTGACCTTGTTGCTTAATTATTATTTGTAGTGTTGTATGTTAATGTGAATAAACACATCATAATCTCTGAAGTACTTATGATCTAATAAAAATGCATCTTCTTTTATTTTTTTCAGAGTACTCAGAATGTCTTTGAACATGCAGCTCTCCTGAACCCTCACACCGATTAGATTTTTCCAACACTTACCCTACCTTGCCTCTACAGAAACTAATTGGTACTTTTTTGGACTGGGTGTTGTTAATAGGTAACTTAGGAATGGGCTGTGTTAACAACTATTTAAAAAGTGTGCATTTTTCTATTAGTTTTAATGAAAAAAACTATTTTGAAGTTTTTGTATATTTTCTTTTTCTCAACATGCTTTTTTCAATTAGTTGAGAACACTACTTGACTGAACAAGGCATGTAAAGAGCAAGAGTAAATCTATGACAATGGGGAGAAACATTTTCACAGCTACAGGCACTCAGTGCCTTCGGGAGCCAGTGTCCTGCAGGTGTTTGATCCTCCCTGACAGTTAACAAGCCACACCTGGTCTGTATCTGCTTGGCACAAGTCGTGGCACATTAACCATCAAGGAGGATCAGAGGGAGGATCAAAAACTTTGAGGACACCAGCCCTCCGGGGGAAGTTTGCAAGCTCTGGGGCAAAACAAGCAGCAGGCTAGACTCCTAACATTTTACTGGTGTGAAATTGTTTCTACAACATACTCCTCTGTAACCCAGATTGAGATGTATAAAGAGAAAAACAAGTTTGCGCACATATGAAACAAGGTTTTCATAAAACATAATACGTTCTTGAACTAGCTTGTAGTACATTGCTTCTTAAGTATTTCTTAAACATAAAAAAGCACATTTATACCTGTTAATTTTTTTGTTTTGAAGTCTTTTAAAAAGCAAACTGATGGATAAAGATTTTTCTAAAATTAGCAAAATTCCAATCGAAACTAAATCTCCTTTTACCTTATGAAAGAAATATTGCTTCACTCTGGTTGGGAGGATTAATATCTGCATTGATGTTTATATGATTTATAACAAATGTTAAATATCACATATGTCGTATAACATTTATATATGTTATGATATGTTAATTAAGTGTGAGTAAAAAAAAATATGCAATGAGACAGAACTTTCAGTATATTTTAATTAGAAAATATTCTATTAAAATCACTTTTTTATGAAATGTGCCTTTCAAACTATTATGCTTGCGGCTGCTGTCTTGCACACAATGTTGACTGCTAGTCAGCTAGAAGACAAAATCAGCATCAAATAACTATTTCCTGAGGGAAAATGGAGTTCCAACAGCTGAGAGACCAATTATAGAAGCAGTGGAGGTACATTCTGGATAGTTAGGAAACAGTATTTTTCTGGTAACAGTGTGCATGTAAGCATGACAGGATAATGGTAAAAACAAGCACTTCTATCTAAACGCAAAGAAGTGCCACTTGGAATAATTGCAGCTGGTTCCCTGGTTCCACTGTTCTTGCTCAAAATTGAAGTATCGCCAAACATTTCTGTCCATAATATATAGTCATAACTAAAAAAAAAAACTGCTGAAAAATAAGGTAAAATAACACCAAAATATTATTTAAATATTGCTTGTCAATTACCCTAACAGCACATTTTAGGTATATTAAATCACAAAGTTTTCCTTAGTTTTAGACTGCATGATTATAGAAGCAACACTATCAACATTTTTGGATAAGATGCAAAAGCTCAAAAATGGGGGTCAAAACTGTTCATTATTTAAATGAATACATTGCAGCTTTTGGAAAAACCAAAGCTATGGGAAGCAACTGAAGTATAATTCTTCCATTGCAAACACTAAAAATGCACCCCAGACATGATTTGTACTCATAATTCATAGCAATAATTTGCAAGAAAGTTGACCCTAATTGGGTGATTGCAAGGTTTATCAGTTGCTTGGTCGTAATGATCTTAGATCTGTTACCCTAAAAGAACAACAGGTACAGCTGGACCATATTGTTGAATAGTGAATTTAACTTTGAAATCCAATTAGAATAAAAACACTGTGTTTTGAGATCTTTTCATATAAAGCCAACTTCACTGTACATCAAAAAAGTGCTTCATTCCAGTCCAAGCAGATCTTTCATTGGCTTTGACCTCCATTACCAGGGCTTGCTTAGTGCAGGCCATCTGGTCAAGGGCTCTACCAACAGATGCATTATTTTTCTAATCAATACATTCACATCCCAGACAGTCCTGCTTTGAAACACAACTAATTTTGTTATCAATCCATGCAGGTAATGATCTCATTAATTCACTGTTGATTCATTTTCAGCTGAGTGGATATTAACCTTTAGCCAGTAATCATTAATTCTCTGTGGGAGAGGTGTGGTGTGCTGAGATTGGAGCTGCATAAACAAAACAGTTATTAGAATCCCGACAATAGAGGTCCTCCTTGATGTCCAGCTGACTTCTAACACTCAGATGATTGATTTATTGATCGCAGTATGTTTCAGCCACCCGAGATGCTCATCACTCATTTCACACGGTCAAGTTCTGGCCCAGAAGTGATGAGGGGAATCATTTGTGCTGCTTTGTTCAGCCATGCATGTGTTTTCAGGACAATTATTATGCTCTGAATATTCATAGTTCTGGAGTTGGGGATTTATCTGGCACCACCTGGTCAACATATTCCACTTAGCTTAATCATGCAACCTAATTTTTCAGAAACGTGGAGCACTTTATAAAAAGCCAATAAAAACTTAACCCCGATAACTTTGTTTTAAAACACTGATTTCCTTCCCTCAAGAAAAACAGCAGAAAAAGAAAATCATAAAGTAAATTTTGCCATCTGAAATCTTGTAAGAAAAGGGAATCATTCTGTTTTCCTGAATACAGCAATTATTCACATCGGTGATTAAATGCCTCAACCTTGATGAAATATGACTGTGTTGCTATCATCAGACTCATTACAACAAGTATTAGCGATTCTTCTTGGGGGGAAAAAAATTCTGTTTCTTTGCTCTGCTTCATTACACGAGGAGTCTAATTTAGCATTTAAGATTTGAGCTTCTGTTATTTTTGTGAAATCCTCATTCCTTACCTGTTTAATATGCAGATTATATTCATATGTCTGTTAGATGGTACGTTTATGCAGGTTGCTGTGCTACAAAGTGCTTGTCTCTTTACTAACGTTTGCATGGTCTACGTTGCGTCACAACGTGTTGTGTTTAATTACTGCTTTTTTGAGCCAGCTACAAACACATCCACATATTTATTTCTGTAAATACATTTAATTATTATATCCATTTTCATTAGTTATACCTTACTCCTTTATAACATTTCAGTGTAGAACAAAATCTCTGAAATCAAATGTACTATCAGTGAGTTTGGTTGTAAATATTACCTTTGTCACACTTGGAGCCCTTGCAGTCATGCACAAGCGAAAGCTTAAAACAGTAGATGCACTTGTTATGAGAAAAACAAAGCAATTCGGTAATTAAGTATATGCAGCGGCTCATTTTGAAGGCAACTGTTTTACACATTTACCTGACTTCCTTCTTTGTACACACACCAGGAGAAAACATAGTTCTAATCAATGTTTATTTAACCAGACCTTGGGCCATAAACAGCCTTGTACTGACACCTGAGCCCCAAACTGTAAAGCAGCAAAGCATCTACCTAAAATCTGAGCATCAACTTAGATTTGACTTGACACTTTTGATTAATAAGGCTGATGGTGATAATGTGGTATTCTACATCTGACTCAAGATGAGTTCTGCTCTGCTGATTGGCTGATTAATCAGCTATCAACTTTGTAATGCTTAAAAATTATTTTTACTTAAGGAGGCTTTAGATTTTTGATTGACCTGCATTTATATAGAATATTGGCATAAACATTAAATTGGTGCAAATATGAAAAAATAATCTGTGTAGTTTTTGTCTAATTTTGAATTATGATTCAGTGTATGCCACACTGTTTGGCAACCTTGGTAAAATGAGTACAGGCACAAAACTGTCTATTCTTGCAATAGTATAATCCCACAAAGATTATTATTTTTTAAAAATGTATCCTTTAATTTGAATCCCTTCATTTGGAGGTAAGAAAAATCCCATCTTTAGAAATGATTGCACTTTAAGAAACACTCACACCACTTATTATTTTATAGCATTTCTCAAGTTTGCAGCTGACAGACAGATCTTTGACCAGCTACCTTTGCACAACCTCTAGTTTGTCTACAGTCCTGGGTCATCTGTGCTCTTTTCTTCAGAGTACTACTGTTTTTCTACAGTCTGAATATGGTTGTGTCTGGTAAACCATTCCTGAGTTAGCCATTTGTTGTGAAACATTATCCCACTAAAAAAAAACAACTATATATTATATTTTCAGCTTTTTAACAGAGGTGAAGTTTCTATTTCATATATCCTAGAATTTGCTTTCCATTGGAAGAAAAGCAGGCCCACAATGACACTCCACCGTGTAGTGGACATGAGATTATTTTTCTGTTAATTTGTCTTGTTGATGCAAGATGACCAACTTGGATTGTTTTTTTTTTTGTTTGTTTGTTTTTTTAAAACAACCTTCGTCTATTTAAAAAAACAATCTTAGTCTTATTTGACCAAAGTGCATGGTTCAAATCAAAATCCAACTGCAGTTTTACAAACTCATACAGTAAATCCATATATTTACTTTACTGTATTTACTCATACAGTAAATGCTTACATTAACTCCATGAGTTTATTAAACTGATGAGTTAAACTGATGATGTTGGGAGACAAAAAGCATTTTGCTGGCATCCATTAAACATTATTTTACGTATAAGTATATATTTGTCTTATTTTGTGGGTTTTTTTACATCTATAATTTTAACTGTGAATGTGTCTGATAAACGAATATCCAGATAAATACTGAATTTATTTATTAACGTTCTTAAGTTGTTTTACGGTTAATTAATTAAATGTAAATCAACTGCTTGACATTACTAAAAGTTCTGTGTAAGACTTCTAAATCCTCCTTTAGGTTTTTGTTTTTTTTTTCAAATGCTTTTCTGAGAAGTAAAGGAAAAATATAACATCAAACAAAATGTGATATGTGGAGCTGCAGTTATTGGATTAGAAAACAGTACAGAAAAGTAAGACAGTCAGACTATAAAATATAAATGAAAGATGTGTCAATATGGTTTACTTCGCTCATCTTAAATCAAACCCTGGTCTAAGCTGTACGGGGGAAAAGACTGCTCTTTCATTTCAATATGTTTGATTGCCTGTTGTTACTTTTGGCCATGGCAGCAGTTTGCATTCTTCATCATCGTGGTTTCCCTGCTAATTGCCTCACAATGACACACCTCTGCACCAACGGTACATGTCTCAGTCAGGATATAAAGTTTGAAGGAGTACACTTGACCCCGTAAGTGGCAGTCATAAATCTTACGATGGAGGGAAGCATCCCAGTTTTGAATGCAAATAAGACCAGAATCGTGATTTGAGGTACTGAGTGGAGCAAAGTCAGAAATGCAGCACATCTCGGAGCAGATGGTTACAGTCTTGATCTAAGATTCAATTTATTCCTCCACCTCAGGGCTTGTTACATCTTCTATAATTTAATGTTTTACTGATGTTGTTTAATGCACTCTATGTGTTCTGGTCTTTTGCCTTGAAAAACCAAGTTGTACAGGTCTTTACTGGTCTTTGCGCAGGATCCTAATGCATTTAATTGCAAGGAGGAGGCTGTAGACTGATTTTTTGGACACAACTTTCATTTTGTTTTCCCCAAAACAGCACAAATAAAACAATTGGTTGCATATAATTTTTCAGTGTGTAAAGCATTGTGTCAATAGGTTTATTCACTGCTACCCAGTCTGTTGCAACCACTGCATGCCAATGCTGACAATGCATAAATGATGCAGGAGTCAAAGTCATGTCAGGTTTTAGCCTCGAGCAATCCAACTCCAGAGCAAAATACTGCAGACCAGTGCTGAAGTGAAGAAAAATATGGATAGAGCCTGAAAACATAATATGTTTTTTTTTTTTGTTTTGTTTTTTTCCCCATGAAGACTGCATCATGTGTATGTTTCTTGAACCAGTTGGGAATACGGTTTCAGGAGATTTATTATAATGAGCATCCTTGGAATCGTACAACATCGAGCAGGTATTCTTGGCCTGCAGTCCATGGGGTCAAGCAACATGAATGCTAATATATTCAACAAATAAGTGTTTCCTGTTTGCAGGAAAAGCCAATTTGTGGATTTCACAAGAGAGAGCATGCATGCAAAGACTGTTTATAAACAAGTAAAAAGAAAGGATTCCCAGAGATGCAGAGAGATTCTACAAACTATTGATTAGTCTTTCAACTGAGAGAAGCAAACCAGCACAAACCCTTGCATAGGTAAAGGCACTGATAAAAGTTTAAAGAGCAATATTTTTGAAAGGAAGATGTAAATTAAAGTAGTCCCCTCTTTTCTGAAAATTGATAGGGCAAACTCTAATTTAAAAGTCTTATTTAATTGAAAACAGTCAGCAGCAGAAATCACAGACAGTAATATTTGGATGACTTTAATGCATATTAAAAGGACAAGGCTCACATATAGGACTAATTTAACAGAAGCTATCCATAGACAAAACTGACAAACATGAAACAAGGCAATACATTTTCACTGAAATATGTTACGACTGTGCTAAGTTAAATGTTCTGCTTAAGTAAAAATATTTCTGATGGCTTCAAGGATAAAAATATGTCACTGTTTGATCTCAGATTATTTATTGTTGATTTTGTAAGAATTTAAAAAATAACCCTTCCTTAATAAAGAGAACATTAATTTGCAGAAAGTCAGTCTGCACAAAACTGAATGCATCTCGCCACTATGACTGAGTGTCCAAAGACATTTAGTGTGTTGTGACTTGAGTCAAGTGGAAGCCCGAGGCCATGCAGACACTAAAACATTTTGAAAGGCATTACAGCTCCTTAAAACTCCTCACCAACCCACCTTTAAATGCGGTTTGTTTCCTGACCTATTTTTGGAAAAACAAAACGACTTGACATCTGTGGTTCCCCACGGTTTAGGGAAATATCCACAGAGAAATTTAATGTCTAAAATACATCTTTCAGGATTTGAGACTGATTTTGTAGCAACCAGAAGGTTCCAGAGGATAGGAAAGCACACCTCCTAAAACAACACGCAGCACTTTACCTCTCTATTTTAACAGCAGCTACCAGGCTGCAGCTTCTAATTGTAAAGTGTTTGATTTGGCTTAGAGTCAAACCCCATGAATTCTGCACACAAGCACAGTATGGTCCTGTATATTTTTGTCATCACAGTTCATTCTAAGCAAGAGCAACTGATCAAACACTGTAGAGAGGATCTCATGCCAACATCTCCGCATGTATTAACTCCTCTCACCACTTTCTGATTAAAATGGGGGAAAAAAAACAGAGACTTCCCCATCTCAGCAGAAATGATTGAACTTCAATATGTTTAAAAGAAAAAAGAATTACAAGGATGACAGAGCACTATATGGTTGGTGTATTAAGAATGTATTCATTTAAATACATGTTTGCACAATTAAAAAAATGATAAATTGCTTGTAAATATTCCAGCTTCTCAAGCTGCATTTTCTTTGGAATATTTCAGACATACTCTACATAACATAAAATGTTATGTATTCTCACCATACATATATAAGTTAATTCACAAAGACTGAAACACAAATAGGGAGGGGCTCAATGTACCAGAAAAAAACCCAAAAGGCTGGAATTTTTTAAAGATCTTTGTTAAGTCAAAATGTGACATGTTGACAGACGTTTAAAAAGTACACTGAAAGCTGAAATTGAATCAAGAGGTGATTTGAAAAAGAATTACTTGAAGAGTGAGCATATGAATGCAACCATCTTTAATGCAACTTTTTATCATCTGCATTTTTCTTCCATAAATGGTATGTTGTTTCATTTGAATTGTGCAGAATATACACGGAACACTAAAGAAGGAAAATAAATCTCAATATTTTCTGTGGTTTTATTTTTATATTTCAGAAACCTTCACCCTACATTGTGGCTCTAATAAACACACACTGATGCTATAAAGTAATTTTGTTCTGGAGCCAAAAGCAAATGTTTGTGCAGCATGCCCAGACAGTCCCTCTGTTGTTTACAAAGCTTAGAAATAAACTTGAAAGGAACACATTCCATGCAAACCAGAATATTAAGATTCATATTACAAAATATTTTTGTTTCAAGCCAGAACCCTCAATTTTTATATATAGCTATAACAAATTGAGGTTACCCTGTGCCATCATAAAACACTGTTTACTTTCTGTGGAAGTACTGTTGCCTGTCTTTGAGGAAGAAAAAATAAAACTTTTTCAGTAGCTGCACTTTCTGCAGTAAGCCATAGATGACAAGGTCAGAAGGAGATGGCAAAGAAGTCTTAATTAAAAGTCGCTGGTGATGCGACCCAAATTCAGCGTGACCAGTCATTTCTTTACTGACAAAGAATCATTACATTAGATGTCAGAGACGGATCAATATTCTGACAGGGTGAGGTACCCTCATTCCCACCCCACTCACCGAACCTATGCATTGACTGCAAACCCAAAGCAACAAGAAGGATGAGGTCAAAGATTTGTTCAAATCAGCACCTCCATCTCTGCAGCTAAGACAGGGGGAATCACTTTTCGTTTGTCGAGGCAGACTTGTACCAGCGAGGCATCATTAAATTCCTTCTCACTGCTTATTGTGCATAATTCATATTCAGCCGCTGAAATATAAATGTTGCTGTGTTGCAGAAACTCTGCTAGACCCAGGCACAAGATCAGGGCCAGAACCAGACCCCAAGTGGGAATTCTGGTTCAAGGAAAAATGTACAGGTGAGCACTACTTTGACCATCTCTGAATCGCCTGCAGCCGAATCAATTTTGAATGTTATCATGAGACATGCAGAGAGAAGACAAAATAGGAAAACCATTTAATTGGATGTTATATGATTTATTTTTTCAATTTTCTATTATGCTTTGCAAAAGATCTCTGTCACATCCAACTAAGATATTAAATTCTCAGCAGTACCTTATAAAAATGCATTGAAAAGATGGATGTGCGGTATTCAATTTTCTGTTGAACAGATCAACTACTAAATATTCTGTGCAGGGTTTTAGACCATATTTCTGTTTCAAACAAAGTAAATTATTCGGTTAATTTTAAAAGTCTAAATAGGACAGAAAATACATTTTATATTAATGTACAGACATTTAAAACAAGAAGTATATGAAAAGAGGAAAACATTACGTTTCCAAATGTGTTTTTTTTTTTTTTTTCTAAGACAAGGAAATGTGGAACATGCCGTTTGCTGCAGTTGTATCATGCAGGTCTAGGGAGTGGTTGAAGTTAGCTCAACCAACCAAAAACAAAAAAAGAAATAGATAATCACAAGAGAAAAAAGGAAAAGTGTGTGGAAAAAAAATGATGGATGAGAAGCAAAGACAATGGCTGCAGTGGACAAAGTTGCACTCTGATGTATAGTGGCTCTTTCTGCAGTGGAAAGCTATAGAAACAGAAATGTTTTTCTGCAGGTACAAGGTTAAGAAATAAGAGTGATTTTACCAGCTCAATGTATTTTGTATAAACACCAAAAGTAATAATAAAAAAAAACAGTGGAAATACAGAATGTATAGTTTTTTATTGTTTACCGTCTACTGGGTATATGCAAAACATTTCTCTATATGCAGTGTCAGAGCAAATGTTGCAATGCACTTTCAACACAATTCCTTGCCTGAACACCCTGCATTAAGGGACTGTGTTTATACATTTTGCATATTATATTTTGTAAAAAAAAATTATAATATTTTTGTAGTAAATGTAAACACTTGATCTCACCTGTAACTCACATGTGCTGTGTTCCTCTAAGTAGCTTCAAACAAACAACTTTTTATGAATATTGTTGCTGTCCTGAATCTGTTAAAAATTCACGTATGATGATCATGCCCTTAAAAGCCTTGGCTCAATATCAGTTAATGACAAAATGGACAGTCTTTTATAGTCTTTCTTTTCTAAAAGTGAGCATGATTTTTCATTCAGCAGAATAACTGTATGTTGGAAAATTTAAATGTGAAACAGTGTAGACATGAGATAGTATTTCGTCTACGATAGCTTGCTTAGTAGAAAAACAGACAATACCAATTTACTTTTTGACTGCTTAGTCTTATGCGGCCACATAGTTCTGATCTGTTATTAGGCAAATGTAGTTGACTATCTGATAACAATAGTCATGATCGGATATCTTCCTCTGTCAGCTTATTTCTGGTGCACAAAAAGGAGGATGCATGAACCAGCAAGAAGCTAGGAAGTTGACTCAGAGCCAAGCTTGATCTTTTGCAAGATTGTCTGTGATAAATGTTTTCTTGGTATTGTACACTTGAGTGTAGACTCACTTTTTTATTGTCCCCAGTGAAAAAATTGATTACTTTTGACCTATTTTTGTGTAAAGTGCCTGAAGGATTTGTTTCCTTATTCCTCCACAGCTCCTTCATGCTCAATGTCACACAGTGGCTATGTTCAAGAAATGTTTTTCCCTTTGTGTCAATTTCAGGTTTAGAGTGAGACAAAGTGGGAAATCACCAACATACACAATGAACAGACCAGAAAAAAAGGTTGTTCCAGCCTGAGTGACCTTTTCAGGTTAAATATCCGGTGTGCTGAGATTTCACTATCAGCTTAGTTGAGGAATAAGACTGTGAGTCTGTGCAAGGGCAAACTTCCATAGAGTGTGTATCTCATTAAAATGTTCCTTCTATTTTCCAGCAGATACTTCTTTCTCCGTGTAGTTACAGAAGGTTGCTGAAGTGCCGCATCTTATGTTCACTGCAGGAATCTCCAGTGGATCAGCTGGTGTTGAAGTCCCAGCTTTGCTTGCCTTCAGGTGAGCTTCTCCTCTGGTGCTCTGATCCCTACAGAGTGATTCACTGTGCTGTCAATTGCCTACATCCAACCAAATCCCTCTGAGTTGGCCCACTTCCAAGCCCCTGCTGAAACATTATCAGTCGACAAGTGTCTTGTTCACAATCGAGCCACGAAGCGCCATTTACGGAAACATAACACGTTCCAGCTGTTGCTGCTTTTCTGTACCAAAATGAAAAACTTCCAAGAATGAAGTGCCACCTGTGCCCATGCTGATGGACTGGAATCTAATCTTTTCAGCATATTGTGAACAATAGATTTTAGAAATAAGGTTTTACTTTGGACAAGCTTCCATTTGCTTTTAGCATTAAGCTGCCAAGGTTTAACGTCGACTTTAGAGCGGTCACTGAGCAATGGCCTTGTGAGAAGGTTGTGCTCTGGCAATAGCACAGTATTAATGATGAGAGCATAGAGTTTGTGTAGTTGAGCCTCTCCATGATGCTTGTTCATTTACCTTTCCTGTCACAACCGTGTGTGGAGGAAGCATGTAATGAATAACATACCAGAAGACGAACAGCAGGGTAATTACAGGATAATGAATTTACCTGCATTTCACTGTCAAAGCAGGAGGGAGGAAAATAAAAACACACAACTTGTAGTCTGCTGGAAATTGTTACCTCTCAACCCAATAAAATAATTTATGCCATATGAAAAACCTGCAGGTTTTTTTCCTAAAATCTTTACAAGTTTGTATTTTAATAAATGTATTTGGGGAGCTAGCTGTCTGTTAAGACAGACTTTTGTAGTATTTTGTGATTAAAATGTTTTATTGCTGTTTGGATGAATATTCCTGTTGAAAAACTGTGTAATTATAATTGTGTAATTCAGCATTTAGCTATTGGAACACAGTTTAATGCCACATAAAAAAAATATTTTCACATAATTGCACAATACATCTAGATTGATTCAGTTGTATAAGAGAATAGATCTTTCAGATGTGAAGTGTCTTTGTCTCTGCAAAAGGGCAGGAGTCCAAAATAAGGTCTAAAAAGAAAAAGTGAGCCATTTGCCAATGGACCTGATGCCAATGGTCAGTCTGTCTCTTCTGTAAAACAAAACCTGAAGAAGCAGGTCCAAGAGAGGGCTTAGTAGAAACAAAGTTCAACAAAACTATGCTTGACAAAACCTGAAACTGTATACATACAGTAAATAGTGTTGGCAAAAAAAAAAGAAAAAAAGTTGGAACTTGTGAATCAACTGTCTTGATTCACAAGTATTTTTGCTTGTATTTGTGAATCAAGGCAGTTATAACAAACTGCATGTTTTTAAGTGGCTATTACAATGGATATAAACCTCAAAGCAGAGCTCAAAAGTAGGAATTATTCAGTCTTGCTGAAGGATGAACTGTTGTAAATAACTTACAACTTTATAAGTAAACTTGTGAAATCAGAAAGAATTTTTCAAATTTTTGCTGGTAGGGTTTTTCACAAGATCTCCAACAGTCCCTCTAAAAACCTGGTTACTCTGTTCTTATTAGAAATGAGTGCATATGTGCATGATTGATTACTCTATGTGACTCTTTCTCTGAGATGGACTGGAGTGACTTGTCACACCAGTTCAAAAGATCTCACCAAGAATGGATTCCAACTTCTTCCCAACGACCAGAGAATGTAAACATCAGTCAATGCTGCCAGGATTAGCGATAATAACCTGTAGACAGAAGGATGGCTTACTCTGAAATTTAGCAAAGCAAAACAAAAGAAAAGTTTAGTCTTTTAAAACGCCAAACGGTGATTAAAAAAAATTATTATTTTTTTTGTACACTGAATGTTAATATTTGAAATTTCAATGTCAATGGTGTTTGAGATTCAATTATCACCCTATAAGTTTTAGAAATACCCCACATCTATCTATTTTTGAAAGCAGGCAATCATCCACTGTGGGAAGGGGTGTTATGGACATTTTAATGCCAGCTGAGAATATTTTGCGGTATAATTTGCAGAAAACATATAGATCTTGAAGAAGAAAATCTCTGCATGCAACCAGTGCTTCATGGATATCTCTAATAGAGTAAAAAGCATCATTATTACCCACTAGTACAATTACTGCTACAGACCAGCTGCATAAAGCTACTGCTGAGAATCTGAGTGTTTTGCTTTGTACTGGAGGCATAGTGTGCTATTCATGTTTGAAACTCGCATTGATTTAGCTCCTGTCAATGAAAAATATTCTTTTCAGTCAGAGCATATCATGGTTAGCATTTACTTACTCTCCAAAAATACTGTTGGTAATTGATGTTTGTTCATATCAGAGCAGACTGACAGGACTGTTTTGTGTTTCGCTGTTGGAGTTTTCAAAAACTCCCACCAATAATGGATTCATAATTGCTCATATTCTTGCCATTCTTTCATGCTCTACCCTTGTATGTCTGTTATACTTTGCTTCAATGATCTTTTAACATGCAAATTATTTGAATTAATGGGGAGGCAGGGGAGAGAATTTGAGAAACCAGATCCAAACCTGTGTTATCAAGCATTAGAATAAATGTTTGTGACTTAGAAGCATTGTGTTTTTCAGAAGATTAAATTTGATAACGAGTTTATACTGTATGTAGGGGAATTTAAAACATGACATTTAATGCTTAGTTGGTTGCATTTGTTGACTCTGTCAACAACCAATTTTATCCTAATTACTGGAGAGTCCAGAAAATAAGTACCCCTCATAAATGTGGTCAAATATTAAATTAATCATATTAAATACAAAGAGTAATTGGCACATCAAGGTTCTTGAATATTTCTATCATGCTGATTTTTCACCATAAATCATCCTAAAATCGGCCACCATGGTAGCCCAGAAAAAAGAACCATGTTGCTGAAAGGAGAGATGTGGTTTCAAACAGGTTGTAGAAAACTCCAATTAAATCTAGTCTTCCAAATCCTTTTAACGTGGAATCAAATCATTAACTGGAAAAAATCATCTGGCTCTCCAATAAAATGTGAATCCTGAGCCAGCACAAGCTCTGATATCACTGTATATTGTGTCAGTAGTCAATCATGAGGTGTCTTTCTATTGGAGTAACCTTATCCAAGCAACAAGGTTAGTTTTCTGGGCCGTTCTTCTTCCTCTCTTATTTCCACGGCAGTAGAAGTTCTGTGTCACATATTTCGAATGGTCTTCCACACAAGAAACCAACTCTGATATAGACCTTGGAGCATAGTTGACGTTTTTTGGTGGCAGGCTACTAAATGTTTGTCCCTGGTTATTCCCAGCATTTTTCTTTCTTCAGTCATCTTCATATTTTCAAAAAAATTTTACCAGGGTAATTGGTATGTCAATTGTTATGCATACCATCCACACCCAGTCATTCATCTTTATTATCAGTGTGATACACTGCTGCAGTACATGCATAAAATAGTTAACCCTAGGGGAAGTTTTAATTAAAAGAAATAAATAAAATTAGGGCTTTCACTCGCCATCTTCTGCAGAATGATAGACAGCAAACACTACTGGCAAAGTCAATTTTTAAGATTTGTTGCAGACTTGCTTTAAGTTGGAATGAAACAGATATGCTGCAGCTGCATGGATGATTAACTGGGGCTTTGCTTTGAGGCATGCTGTCTTAGTGGACTACAATCTTGCTCTAAGTTAGGACACAATTTGGATTCAATTCTAGAGTGGAAATGGTCTGAATTAATCATAGATTGTGTCTTGAGATCATAAATTTTGATATTGCTTTTTCCATCCAATATTCACTTCTCATTCTAAGGAGGAATAAACACAGAAGTCTGTCTGTGTGAATTTCATTAAGGGTTCATTCATGTCAGCCCTGTTAATCTGCTTTAGTTGAACTCTAGTCTCTTTGCCTAAATGCCTAAAAAGTCAGATTTGTTTGGGGAGGTGTGAATGCGTAACTGAACTCTGACGCGGCCCAAAGGAGTGAACTTTGGTCTGGCTAGAAAACTAGGTCTCAGTTGGGTCGAAGTAACATCTGGTGCAGGACAATTACATATATAAATGCCAGGTGAACTGGAGTTTGGTTCAAAAACAGAAAGTGGATAATAGTAGAGGGAATTCTGGGTAAATACGTGCAACACAAATGCTCAGTGTCACTTGAGAGATGGCTCATGGTCTTTCGTAAAAAAAAAAACAAAAAAAAACAGAAATTCAACAACTGCTAAAATGTGATGCTACTCCATTTTTGCCTGCATTTTGTGAAGGAGGAAGTCAGAAGTCTTCATGTTTTCTTCCGTGGTTCTTGGTGCATCGCCACCACATATGAGAGGGTAAACAGGCTGCTCTAAGGGTTTAGTTCATTTGACACACCGAACGGCTTGAGGTAAGATTTTAACAAATGTTACAATTTTTGTCTTGGAATCAAACTGATTCTACTGGACTATCAATTGTTAAAAACACTCTTCAAGATTGGAATTACAATTTCCTCTTGGTTTAAAGTTTCTCTATTGGACCTATGCACTTAGGCACAGTGAGATCCTCTTGAAAAAGAATCTACCTGCGCCAAAATATTGGTCTTATTTAGGTCCTTTCACTGTAAAAATTATCCGGTCAGCTGCGCAAACAGGAAATGATGCAAACCAAAATTTGTCATTTTATTTTATAGCTTTTGATGAGTAAAGGAGACTGGAATTGTAAGTACTGGCAGCCCTTAGAATTTGCAGATATAAATTTTTGCAAGGTAAGAAGATTAACATTGATATATTTCATAGGTATGCTTAGCTATCAAATATTCCATTATGGAGAAGAAAAGATAACTCAAAGTTTTATCTAATGAGCTACCTGAGGGAGTTAACGAAGACTGTTGATTTTAACTGCACCCGCAAGCATTGGCTGCCAATTAATAATACTGAGAAGGTGTGCAGACTAAAGATAACTTTTGTCTCACTTATCTAGCTAGAAATATATATTTTGAAAAGTTTTCATCTTTTGTCCCTTTTGGTAAGGTTATGAGTTTTTTTCTAAGCCTTTGTCATAGAGTTTTCTGTGAACCCAGAATTGCAGTGGAATCAGACCATGTGTAAATACCCACTGTTTCATGGCTGGCCTGGAAAAAACTTGGAATACCCCTAGAAGGGCTGGCCTAAGTTGCTCAGGGGAGAGGGATCTGAGACTTGCCACTTAGGCTGCTGCCCTCTGTGATCCAACCCTGACGAGCAAAAGGTAATAGGAAAAAAAAAACATATTTCAGGTCTTAGTCAGGGTTTATTTCCCAATAGCCCATTACTGGTATAAATCTGGATAATGTAAATTGCTGTGTTGTGATGTTAATGTAAAGTAGTCATGTGTTTCTTTCAAAAATTAATCTCATTGCTATAGCCAATAATATAAGCATTGTATTGAGACGTATCTATATGAGATTAGGAGCTACTCACAAAACATCTGAGGTACAGCATAAGATTTAAGGTCTAATGACGCCTCTATGTTTAGCTAAGGAGGATTTGCTGAACAATTTACTAATTGTTTATAATAAATAATTTTCATCTATTGAGATTATTGTATTATAAGCAGTTTCATTTGCATAGATCTTCTATTTTTTCTACTTGTTTTGTCTGTTTTGCAATGTTGCTACTGTTGCAGACATTTCTATATTGTTACATGATAAATCAATGAGTGAACAGTGCCCTCAGTAGAATAAATTGGGTCTATAACAAATGGCTGGATGAAGTGAATTATCACATAGCAGGTAATATTATGTAGAAAGCTATTAAAATTGTCAGATTTGATGGGAAGCTGATGACTCAATACAACACTGACAATTTAGTTTGTACATTGAATCCCATTAAGGAATAAATTCTTGCATCTCCAAATTTTGTTTTCTGTCAGAAAACATTATCTTGACATGGCAGCATACATGCAGATAGATTGCAGACAAGAGTTCAGGCTGAGGCTTTTAAGGTTTCAGTTGCTCTTTCGCTTTGCTGCACTGTAGGATTTAAAAGCAGTCGTTTCAGTCTTAAGTTGGTGTTTGCTAATGAATCACTTCATTTTTTCTTGCGATTTGATTGTATCTCCTTTTTTATTTCCAGAGCTGAGTGTTTACAATAACAGACTGAAGCATGAACAACAAATAAATAACTGAGCTCTGTGTTTGTCTGAGCAGAATCTCATGCCATTTTAGGAGCTCTGCAAACAATTTGCTGTCAGGTCAAACAAACAAAGCTTGGTTTATAGGGTGAGGAGAAAGGAACTGTATCTCAACAATATTATCAGAGTTTCATACTACAATCATTTTTACTTGTGGATATCTCATTAAATAAAGATAAAAGGAGGTCTTTTCCATATCTTCCTGAGGACTGTTTGTTCAAATCAAGCTTCCTTGCTGTGACACATAAAACATATCTTCCTTTAGTGTTATCCAGCTGCCTGTGGCTTCCCTATGATCACTCGGAAACTACTGGGACACAGTGACTGAGGACTGACCTTGTCCAGGACAATCGTTCAAAGTTATTGAGCTGGGAGGGCAATGACAATTGAGGAATGCTCGGGAACACCAGCGAGAATACATCACTAGCTAAAATTGTCTGGATATTGACCCACACGAAATGAATTGACTCATTTTTGCAGCTGCCACTGCAGAGATCCAAGGGAGGCATACAAGAGAAGACATCAGAAGCCATTCTGTGCAGATTATGCAAAATCCCACTTCTTCTATTCCCATTCCTTTACTTCACAATACTTCACAAAGGAATGGTAAAATCTGTATATAAACCATAGTATCTGCAATCATAGTGGATTTCCTTTATAGCAGTTTTAGGGTGATTGTGCTGACAGAATGAGCCCAGCAGGATTTCTTTCTTTTTTAAGGGACCCTCAGTAGTTGGCATGCTGTTGGATATTTTTTGTTTATAAATTTGCATTTTTCTGACTTGACTACCTGGCCTTTGTAGGTAGATGGTAAGAGCAGACATTTTCCTTAGGAGACTGTTGTCATACCAAAAGTTCACAACAAACAAACTACATAGTGTTAAAGGGTGGTTTTATGTATTTTCCAGGCACATAGTAACTCTATTACTTTCAGCTTGCTAAAAAAATATGCTGCATATGTCAAGTATAACTTATAAGAAAGCTGACTTGGCAATTTGACGTCTTGAAATTGGCCTTTGTCTCTTTAAGAACCTCCTTCTCTTTACGACACTCCAGGTATGTTTTTGGTGAGGTAATATCATTATAACATGATCTAAGGCTCACAAAATTTAATTTTACAAAATGTCCCAAAACCCCCTTGAAGATGGAGATTAGGAGAAAATTATTACATTTCTGCATGACTGAAATCTTTAGTGTGTCTCAAAAAAAATAAAAAATTCTGAAAATGTTATGCCAACTAGACACACCAAGACTGGGGAAAGCATCGACTCAAAGAAAGAAAATAAGATAAGACAGGCTCTCCCCAGAAGCTGTCAGCACAGTCACACAACAAAGTCAGGAATGGTCGTAAAATTTATGTTGGATTTACAATGGTAATTGTAAATTACACACAAACATTTATCACTTGCATGTAAATTAACAGTTAATGTAGCAGTAGTTAACTGTAATTTATCAGCATAAACAGCTCTTTCAGTTCAGCAGTAACAAAACACTCACTCACTCTCATGCATACACACGCACACACATGCATGCACACACATGCATCTAAACCCACTCAGCTCAAAGGGAAGGAGGACACCCATCAACAAAATACCTGTTTGTTTATTGTAGCTTGCAAATGTGGGTGTTAAACTGTAGTAGTAATTTTTAGCAGCAGAGTTTCATAAGAGCAAGGCTCACAAGTTCTGAATAAAACGTTCTAAATGTTGGTTTTGTTCTCTTATACTACAGTACATTTTCTAAAATTGTTTTCTTTATCTAGCTTTGTGTGAGATTAGAAGGGATTGCAGTTTGTAGTCATGTTTCAGTGGATGGCAAGTTCTGTTAGTACAGGTGGCTCAGTGCTGAACAATTTGCCAATCCAAAACTCGAAAACGGACTGAGTAAACAAGCTGGCGCTCCTGAATGAGGCAATGTTTTGGGCTCAGCATCACTGATATTGCCATTGTAGCATTGCAAGAATTAAGAGGGCAATTGAAAAATATAAACTTTTAAAGTAAAAATTAAAACATATTTCTTGGAAGTTCTCTGAGTCATTGTCATCATATTTATTTGATGCAATCAAAAATTAACCCCAAAACAATTGTTTGAACATTGTTGCCAAGCTCTTGTGGAGGCGACTCAATTCATGAACATTTTTAAAAACACATTTTGATCACACATCGTTGACTTACCTTGTTGTACAATAAAATATTTACCTTTCACCTGTGGTCCACTGCTGTGTTGAAATGATCCAATGATAAAAATGCACACCAAAAATTTTATAAACTCTATTTCATTTCCACTCTTTTTTGTTCGACAGTCTAACCTTCCACACTTTATAAGTGCTCCTGTTTAGCTGATTGTTACCTTGTTTTCATCTTTTCCGATGCTGAAAGTGTTTAATGTTTTTTGTGTTTGCACAATGGTGCATTGGTTTGCATTGTTACACATCAAGAAGCTCTCCAAATTCAATCTTTGCCAGGGTTTTTCTGTAATAGAGGTTGCACATTTCCCTGCGAAGACATGATTTCTCTTCAGGTACACACACATTCATAGAACATTTCCAAACGTTTTAAAAACTTTTAAAGGAAACCATTGCAGTGTGTGTTTCCAGTGGTTTCTCTCACTCGTTCCCTTGCTGTTGCATCTTTATTTTTTTCTGTGTTGAATATTTTCAAAGCATTATCTAATGATAAAATTTTCCCTTCTGACTCTAAAATGTGTTGCAAATCTAAGATCAAGCTGTGTGTAGTTAAATTGCTTAATTGTCTTTCAGTTTTTATGCATTGCTTTATACTGATAATTTGTATTTTTTTTTTACACATATTATTAAAGAATTAATAAATTGTTTAAAATGAAATCTTTATGTTCTTTTATTACTATGTGAAAGAGTAGGTATTGGTTTAGGAATTCAGTTTTTAAAGTGACCTTTCATGGTTATAACAATCTTAAATGTTTTAAAATGCTTGAATGACATTTAAAGTACTATAATTTTCAGTTTCTTCTGCATCTATTTTTTTTTTTCCCTTACATTTTAATCTAAGCTGGAAGTACACACTGTCCAGAAAGAATTTTGCATATTAGATCCCCATTAAATAAAATGAAATAAAATAAACAAACAAACAAGAAAACCATAGTTTATATTTTGTGTTGCTAGATAGCTTAAATTCTGCTTTACAGTTTGCATTTTTCAATTCTGATCGTCAAGGCACATGAACCTTCATGCTTTACATATTTTACTAGTCCAGCTCAGCTGATTTAAATTGGTGGCTGATTAAAAGGTATTTTCTGAATCATCTCAATCAGGTGTGTTAAAGCAGAGAACCCTCTAAAACATGCAGGGCAGTGTGCCTTGAGGATCAGTGTTGAAAAGCACTGCTATAGAGGCTGGAACACCAAATCTACTTTGAGTTCATGACTACAATTAAGATGCACTGCTTGTCAGGATTTGTTTGTGATAAGGCAAGGGAATCAAGTAAAACTGATGTGAATCCTAATCTAAAGATGAAATCCAAGCTGTTGGATGTGATTGCATTTCAATGTGTCAGATGAAAAGAGGATGCATGGGGGGTTAACATGCTTTTCTGAAAAGAAAAAGTAAAAAGAAATAATCTAGTCAAAAGTGGTCGGCTGAATTGAAATTTTCTCAAAACTGTCATCTGTCAAAAAACAGGTAAGAATGAAAAACTTATATATCACAGGCTATATAAATTCCACACTGAAACCCGAATACATTTTGAAGCATTGTCACCTTGCTTCTCACCTTGTCACTGTCTTGGTTACAGAGGTCATTGCTGTAAATAGGAAATCATAATAGGCTCTATACAGTATGCTAAATGAAGTGCATCAGAATCCATTAGAGGCTTTAAACTGTTGTCATGAAATTTGGTTTAAAATGAGAACAAACTTTTCTAAGGAGAATTTCTTATTAAACCAGGCTTCCTTTTCACACACACAGTCACGCACACACAAATTTGACCTCTGCATTTATCCTCTTGGTAAATAGTGAACATCAAACTTAGAGCTATGAGGACTTTCAGCTCGGATACCAAAGGGAGTAAGCACACACAGTTTTGCTTCCAACAAAAGAGTTTTTTCACAGTACTAAAATCTGAGCCAAAGATATGTCAATTTTTTTGTCAGTTAATTTTGGAACAGGAGATAAATGATAATTACTTTTCAAACTCTAATTGTTAATGATAAAATAAGAAATTATTTTCATGATGCTGCTGCTGTTGCTTGGTAGCTATTTTTAACAACCATATGTGCAGTGAATTTCCACCAGAACTTTTATGTAGTCGTTGTCAGCACATTCACTTCATAGCAAGAGAGAGTAACAGTAAAAATACAGCACAGTGGCTCAAAGTCCACAGGACAAGGATAGGATGCAAAACATATACAAAACAATGCTTCTTATTTGACCAAAAAGATCATTTTTGTTGTGTTAGTATAAAATAGATCATTTCCAATGTCAGAAAGTGAGCTGCAAGACACTGGCTGGTTCACACAATTATGAGAATGACAGTTATTCTTTTCAGCAAGTGTAGTTGCTGAATGATGGTGAAACTATGCAAAATGAAATTAATTGCCACACAGCATCAAAGTGTTTGATTGCGCCTTATTTACATCCTCATCATTATTATAATTTGTCACGGCTTCTCACTATGCTGGTCATTTTACTATGTCATGTATTTAATAATAATTATAAATGTGGATTGTCACATTTCAGCAGTTCACTGTGATTGCCTGCTTGTAGGAACTTTTTTATATCTGGTGAAACAGCCAACATAAAATGGGGAAGTATACAAAAGAGCTTTACAATCATATTGCAGAGCATTACTATTGTTTTTTTTACAGCATCTTTCCCTTCTTAACTGTCCCACACATGCCCTTTTACAAGTGCTTTTTAAAATAATTATTATAAAAATTTGTTTGTTTTTTTTTACTTTGTGGTTTTGGGAACTGACAAGCTGACAGGACACCCTCATCATATTACTGACATCCGTCTCTCTCTCTCCCCAACCGTCGAGCTACAGGAGGCTTAACAGTGCATTTTATTTGTATATTTTATTGCATAGTGCTTCTCACTATTCCTAACATTTTGTCAAAAATAGAAGCTCTCTTAAGACCAAAGACACTTTGTGTACATTGTATTGTATTTACTGTGTGAAATTCAAGCCCATCCACAGCTCATATCTGTAGCATAGTGTTCACTAAAATACATAAAACCAAATTAAAGGCAAACAAGTCCTGCACGAAGTCGAAAAAACAGTGAATATGAGAAACTGCAATGTAACTAAAGTGATGGGCTGCAAAATAGTGATGCTCAACACTGTCAAGGGAGTAGCTGTTGTGGAGGTTTAGAGCACAGATGGCAAACATGCGTTCCTTTCTAAATCATAACCTTGTCCTCAGGTCAACCTGGCCCTGGAGAGAGGATCAACGAGCTTTAACATTTTATAGAAGGGCAGAAACAGAAGCATACCCTTTAGATTCTTGAATTTAGTTACATTCAGCATACCGTGTTTTAATTGTCTGTGCGTCATTGTTTTGTATGCTTTGGAACATTTTTTTGCTGTTCATGTCAGAGGGTTTTGAGTTTCAGTTGCCATATTGTTTTTTATTGTGTTGATTTAGGGGTATTTTCCAAATTTCGAATGGTACCACGCTTTATCTGGACCCTCCAGAAAATGGAGATAAAGTCCCACAGTATAATATTAAGCTCAATAGTCTGTACTTTTTTTTATTGCAAAAGTGTAAATTCCTTTTACTTTGCAAAATTCTGTTGATTTTTAAAACAGAATTGTACAAATCTAAATATGTGTTGAAATTAAAGTTTATTCTTGAAATATGTTGTTTCAATTTTAAGGATTTTAATTTCAAAAGACATTTTCAGATTCTACCCACAAACCCAAATGGGCATTTATATAGTTTTTTCTCTGAAATCCAGGTTGTCAAACTTGACCACCAATGGGGAAAAAAGCCTATATATGCTTTCTGAGCATTAGTGAAAGTGTTGTTAAGTTCAAATGAAGAAAAAAAAAACTGTCTTAGATTAACAGATTAATTTTCCTTTTCTTGTTTTTTACAGATTGTGTCTGACTATGGAAGCGGCATCTTTTAAATCCCCGGTCTCATTAGATGTCAGGTTGTTCTGGGTAGCAAGGGAGGCTTGATCAGAACAGTGTAAATCTGATTTGTTGCTTTGATCAGTGGAGCAGGCGAGTGTGTTCAATTTAATTTTTCACTTTGGGATGTATCAATGAAATATGGTGGTGGAGCGACTGGCCATCAAAAATGTTCTGTCTAAGAAAAACTCTTATAATGAGAAGACTCACATAATGTTTTTTTGTTTTTTTTGTTATTGAACTGCATATGCAATCTGAAGATGCTGTCTTTTTTCTGCATTGCCCTGGTAGATACTAAATGCCATTTGCCATGGTTGGCAATGGAAAGCCTTCATACCTGTCTGTAATAATAGTTCACAATTTCTTTGGAAACGCTTTGATTTTTAATCCAAGCAGATTAGTTTTACTGACACAATTCAAATTCAAAACAACTTTATTGATCATAAAGGAAAATTAAATATATATATATATATATATATATATATATATATATATATATATATATATATATATATATATATAGTTTTTGTTTTTTGGTTTTTTTTCATAATCCTACTATGATTGTGTTCTGGTATTGATATACAGTAACGTAGTGTTCTGTATTTTGTTCACTCTTGTGCTTCAGTCATGAACCTTATTTATGTTCTGTTCTTTGTGTATTAGTTATTACTTTAGAGGAAGTCTTAAGCTTTTCATCAAGTGGATTCTTTTGTACTTTATTTAGTTCCTCTATTTGGTGTTCATAATTTACTTCTCCTCAGCTCTGTAGTTTATACCCCCACCTATCTGCAATGCAGTTTATTGAACTTACCTGGTTCCCAGGTCAATTGATTATTACATTCCTCTGCATTTTTAAACAGGTCTGTTTGTTTCACTCATAATTGGATCTTCAGTTGTGCACTCACGCTTTGTCTTTCTCCTAAGGTTTTTCTTCTTCTGGTTTTTCTTATTGTGTGTTCTTGTATGGTCTTGACTTTCTTCAGTATTTGATGCCTTCATCAAAAGCATCCAAGTTTTCACAATAATTAAAAAATGTCTCTTATCATACAACTACTTAACCCCCTTCTTTGGTTTTAAATAATTACTTGTATACTTGTTTGGTAACTTAAAACATACAGGCATTTCTAGCTGGATACACTGACTGTATGAATTGAGCTTTTGTTGTTTTCTAGTTACACAACACTTAATAGTGCTGGTTCATTCGCAACATTTAACCCTTGAACACGAACACCTACAGCAACATAGGTGAAATAAAAAGGCTTCAATTATTGTTGCAAGAGTCTTTGATAGGTTAAGGATGCTAATAGCTATCTGTAAACACGTTTGCCACCTGAGCCACAGGTAAATTATCCATGGGTAAATCTCACTGTGTTAATACACCCTTTGCCCTGTATTCAGGTCATTCACTAAAATGGACAATTATAGCATTGAGTCATTTTAGACTTTAGGTCTATTCTGATGAACACCTGCCTGCTAGTTCCATTTGTGATTCAACATGAAGAAAGTAAACACTATTGTATCGTCTTATTAAATGTAGACAATTGTGGCAGACAAAGTGTTTCAAATCCTATGCAGCATATTATACATGTTGTCATTAATTTACATTAACTATGTTTTAGATGTACAAAATTTGCATGGCTGAAACATGGATTATTTTTCATTAGTGTTAAATGTTTAAACCACAGGGAAAAATGTTTTATGACATACATTTTAAACCATGATTGTATTCATGCGATCATGCATAGTTATTGTCACTGAATGCCATACTCAATGCTGCCCCTAGAGGTTATTAAAGTAGTGCATTGCACAGATTCATATTATTTGCTCTATTTCAGCTCAGGCTTAATTGAAAAATATAATTATAGACTACTTATTATTGTATTTAATAAATATCATTCTAGCATTTCTGTTATCATTTCATGACACTTATAACATATTTTTTCTTTTATGCACACACCAAATAAAGGTGACATATTGCTTGTTAAAATTGCAAATTATTGTAATAAAAAACACAGATTTAGAAATATTTGTAAAACCAAGAACTAATGGTGAATAGAGTGCAGTTGTGTTCCTGCATTGCAATTTTCTTGGGTTTTACAACTTTATTTCTTTTTAGAATATAATAGTCATGTTAGCCATTGTAATCACTTTAAGAACCCTGTGACAATGACAGTTATTTGCTTTCCACAACAACAAGGTAAACCAGTAATGACAGTATACTCAGGACCTCAGTGTCCCAACCAAACTTCAACTGGTTCAATGCATGGATTTATTGAGGTTTGTAAACTATTCCAAGAAGGTAGAATTTTTCCAGAAGTCAATCTAAGCAACACCCTGTCCACTGCAAGAAAAGCCTGGTGTAAGACACTTAGTGGCTGCCTGTATCCGCTAATTTACCCTTTCGTACTAAAAGTGTGTCGGCCGGTAATGTGATGAAATCAGCCAAGTGCAGAGCACTGTATCATCCTGGCAGCAAGCCAGAGATAACAAACGGTGGCCAGCTGAGACGCTTACCCCTTCACAGAATCTCACAAGAAAAAATGAAGCAAGCCAAATTTTGCAACACATCATGTCATGCTGATGACATTTGAGACTTAAATACTGCTGCCTATATCAAAGCACAATTGTAGAATCAAGCAGACAAGACATGTGGAGAATGGGGATATAAGGACAAGGTCCCCCTGCTGTCTCCTGACAGTCAAATAGCTTTGCTTTGAGGAGTACTGATGCCGTTTTCCTTCTCTCCCAGTTTGATGCTTGGGTTGAACTTTAATTCCAACATTTGTCTCTGCTATGTCTACATGTCTAAATTAAGTTGCTCCAATTTGATCTACCGAGACATCACTTATATCCAGCAGTTGAACAGATACCGCATGCAATTTTTTTCTAAATGCCTTACTTTATGGAACTTAGAATAATGCATTTGGTGAAAACCATAAAAGGTACACTAAATTACTACATACATATCCACCTCCTTTAGTGCACCTATATGCTGTTTTTGCTTCAATGATTTGTGAGTAAACTAAAACGTGCATTTATTTTCTGCTCGATGACCCGACCATTTGTGTTTTTGGTCAAACAGAAGGTGCATATCAGGCGTGCAACTGTTTTTTCTTTATTTCAGTAAAATACTATTATTTAAATGGTTAAGTTCTGAACTGAATTTAAAGAGAAATTATCTATTCAGAATGTGATATTCTGTTTTTTTTTTATTTTTATTTTTTAGTTTACATTAATAATACTTTAAAATTTTGCCTGTGTTGAAACATATCGTATTTAAGTTTTGTTGTACGTCCTAATATATTTTATTTACTACATTTTTTAACATGAAATATTTTTGTTGCCTTAGGTTTATTATTAGTGTAAGGTTAAAAGCAAAAAATTATTATTCTTCTCAGAGTTTTTATTTATTGGAGGCACTGCCATGATTAAAAAAAAAATCACAAACAAATACAAAAGATTAAAACTGTTCTCTGTCAACCAGTGATTACTTATTAGTGAGAATACTTACATTCCCAAGGCCCTGCCCAGAGTACTACCTTCACTTCAACGGGGGTTAATATCTAGCTATTTGTATTTGTTGCTTGGAGTATTCTCTTGGAGTTTTTCTTTATGTTTTAGTTTTTGGACTATAGTTTCAAACTCTCACTAGACAAATACACATATTCTTTTCAGATAAACCGTTTACTAATAATTCATTCATGCATATTTTGGTCCAATGCTGAACCTAGTTGAGGAGACAGTGGTAAACATACCAAGAAATCCCTTTTGGCTCCAAAGCATTCCCAAATGTCCCAAAAAGTACAATTTCTCTTGGGATCCCTCAGTCTGCCTAGTAGGTCTTCTGTGTGTAAAACATCTCGTCCTGACAATGTACTTATCAAATGCTGAAACCACCATAAAACTGGAGGAGCAGCACCTCTGTTGTGTTTTATTTGGAAATTAACAAGCTGTTCATCCTAATTTATTTCAGAAAAAATGTTTCACAAATCAAGAGAAGCTGTTTATCCCCCACCCCAAAATAACTTAGTCATTCTTTTTCCACAGGTTTATGCTTCTCCCTGTGGGCTTGCATAATGTTTTGTAAAATTAATGTGACATCCTTAATGCTGAATATTTTCATTAATTTTGGTTTTGACAGTTATTCTGCTTCCCAATGTAACACAGTGGGGAACAAAAAGGTAAGATTTATTTGGCTATTAAACGCATACCAAAGCAATGACAATGAATTTATTTCCAGACATAATTAATTTAAATACAACAACAAACCCTGTTAGCATAATTATTGAACTTCATCAGCATGCTTCACATGATAAGATATTATTTAATGAATGTAAACAAAACACTGCCATCACTGTGTATAACTTTCAACGCAGTAATATTTATTACCCCAATTAAATGTAGGAAGACGAGTGAAATATATTCAGACTGGATCGAGAGCATTGGGCTGTTAATTTGACATTTATTAAGCCTGTAAAACAAATCAACTCCTTCATATAGACAAAGTTTTGATACACTATCCGCAGTTCCTCATTTTTGAGGAGAACCATCATTAAAAAAAGCTTTTGGATCCACTGTTCTGTGGAAAATCACTTCAGTCCATTTTTGAATAATTGATATTAACATCCAGAGATAAACATGTGGATATTTGTTCAATGTCTCCCTCACTAGTAACATTGGCTTTTGTACAAAATGCAGCTGCAATATTGAATGTGATTGTCCTCTTTTGAACAATAACTCTAAAAAGAACTTAAGTTCTTTGCTAAAGTATTCACTTGCTTCAAACTTTTTTGAATTTTGTCACTCTACAGTCACAACCTTTATGGATATGATGTGATAGGTCCATCTGATGGACTTGGGAAATGGCCAAGATCATTATTGCCTAATGACTCTTTGAGATAGGCACAGATACCTTCACCCACCCTGCAGATACAGACAATGGATGAGAGACGTTCACTACTGATCGTCATAGATAACAGTGAGGTGAAAGAAAAAAAGAGTAAAAAACTGCGAACTTTGATACAAATAAGCGATTGAAAACAGCACCATGCATTTGTGTTCAGCCATTTAAGCATAATACAAGGCAAAATAACTCAAATTCAGTGAAACTGGATGGTAAACGTCAGTCGACACAAATTTTCCAGAACTCTCATGAATTCTCATGTGGATTTAGGTCTGTCCTTTAAATGGCCAATAATATGATTCCATTTTAGGTCTTTTCTTTGTTGTTAGGGTTGCTCTTGTAAGATGAACCTCAGTCCAAGTTTCAAGTCTTTTTAATTTTTTCATTATGGCCCTTTATTAATTTCATGTGTTTTCCCATCAGCTCTGACAATATCGTTTTGATATCATTCTGAAGTTAGTATTTGAAGTTAACATATAATTAATTACTACCAAAATATATTCTTAGTAGGCTACATTAAGTCTGAGTACCAGCATGTGAGATCCATGGCTTTGCTACATACTTGGTAGTGCTTGATGTAGAACACGCATCAGTCTCTGATGAGACACCGAAGATGTTCCAACAGTTATAAATAACAAAATGACCAATCTAGACACTAAATAGGTCAATATGAGTAATTGTATCTCCTGTCAGCCAGGTTCCACTCTGCTAAAACCTTTGATTAATTTGTCCATTTATGACCCACAAAGATTCTTCATATGTGTACTATGCACAGAGCTGCCTCGGCAAAAGAAAATTGTTTATTAATTCAGTCTACACTTACTGGCTAATTTATTAGACATATTTGTTCAGTTGTTTGTTAGCACAAATGGCAAATCACCCAATCAGATAACAGAAACTCCATGCATTTAAGAATCTAGATGAAGTAAAGACCACTTACTGAAATTCAAATCTAGCATCAGAAATTGCTGAACCACTAAGATAGTCAAGTTTATGAAGAATTGTTTGCGAGACTGTCAGCTTAGCTTATGTCGGCGGTCAAACAAAAACTTGCTACAGACAGAGTTTGTGGCATATCACCTTGAAATATGAAGCATAATGTACCTAACACAGATGTAGAAGACCACATAAGTTGCCATTACTGAGAGGAACATTAAACTACAGTTCCCACGTGCTCTATAAAATTGGGTAACAGCTGATTGGGAAATATTGCCTTGTCCATTGAGGCTCAATTTAAAGTGACACATTAATACGTAGGACCATGATGTGGTTTAGACAACATGAAAGCATTGATATATACACCCTTACATCAATAGTTCTGGGTGCTAGTGAATATGTGGTGTGGGGGGAAATTCTCTTCACATACTTTGGCCCCTGTATCATCAAAGCACTGTTTAAAGATCACTATCAACCTGTGCGTTGTTACTCACCATATCTGTATTTGACTACAGTGTAACCATTTTTGGATGCCTATTAAAAACCAGCTCCTTGTTCTACGCTTTGCTTAAGAGCGCTTGGAACTATTAGCTTTTCTCGAATCTGCTGGCATCTTTGACTCTGTTGCTCCTTCCATTATTGAAACAATGCAGCAGGATTTAATCCTTCTTTCATAAATTAGATCAAAGTCCTAACTCCACAGTTTTAATTTAAATGTTCATTACCTATCACCCATTTCTAATCTGTAACTGATACACCTGTGTAGTGCTTTTTTAAACATTTTCATTTTAATTAATGACTTGCTATTTTACTACCCAAAAGCATGATTATGCAAGTGTGGTTTCAATCACTGTGTTCCCCCTTTGCTTCGCTGATACTTAATTTGTATGCAGCCACTTTCATTGCCTGCCCCTAGGAGAGCAGAGGTCCATATAATGGTTATTTCAAGAGCCTGGCTTTGGATGATTCAAAGAGATGCAACAAAACTCAGAGAAAATTCAGATCAGTCCATATACATTAATCAATGTTTTGGTATTTCACAAAAAAAGCCAGCATTAAGTTCAAAGTCAGGGACATTTTTTAGCCAGACACAAAGAGTATTATCTCCACATTTACATGCCATTTTTATAGACCTTTCTTCAGTGATGTGCATAAAATGTGTTTAATTAAAGAAAGAGAATATGATAAAAAATAGAAACGTCACGCCTTGGTTTTCCTCTTTGTCATTAATATCCTAGAACAACAAATATAAAGCGTAGAGCTAAGTGCTAAAACCTTGTATAGAATATGACGTGTCTTTTTTTGGAACATCCTCAGAGATTCACCTCTCAGCTCTTTACTGAGATCTTATGCTTAATTATGCATGTAAAGTGTTGTAAGAGGAGTTTTCTCTAAAGTGTATGATCTGTTTTTTCTCTGTTTGATAAGATCAATTAATTCATCTGATACAGTAATATTTTAACATTCAGTAAGTGAAAGAGAACATAACTGCTGGCTAAATTGATCTGATGAATACAGCCAACTGAGCTCAAGCACAGTTGCTTACTTTTTGAGGATGGGGGAAAAAAAGAGATATTTAGATATTTTATGAGGAATATATGAAGTTAGGTAGAAAAAAATTAACAAAAAACTGTTGGATTTTGCTTTTGAGTGATGGACAATTATTCCTTCCAGGTTTTTGCGAATTACTGTAGGAAGCTCAGCAGGTGATTGGTGATTGTCTCATAAACTCACTGAATTGCATGTTTTATATGATGTTTCTGCCTTAGATCCAGGACTCAGAATGATTGTTTGGGATATTCTATGAATGCATCATGGCTGCAGCTATTTTAACTGGCTATAAATTTAGAGCACACAAAGTAGTTTAGTAAGTATTTATGTGGCTCTTGTGAGCAAATGCAGGAAATTGTTTTTTTGGAATAATTTTACATCAAAGGAACTTTGTTATACTTTTGGCCACTTTAACACCAACAACTGTGTCCAGCCTGTAAGAGAATTTAATATGCCTGTTATGGATGGCCTAGTCATCTACACAGCTCTCACACCAGAATTCCATTCCATAATTCACAGCTACTTGCAGCTAGAGAAAGAAGTGCACAAGCTGTTCTTGGGAGTTGGGCCTGCTGGGTTCCCAAGTTCACATTTCTCTGTTAGACAGATCAAGCTACACAATAAGTTCACTAAGGATTTAGCTGACTTTGAAGCCCAATAAAATAATTTAGAGGTATCATGTAATCTATTCTTGTTTGATGTGGCGATAGCTCCAGCACTTCCCCAGATGGAGTTTTTAAGACTGCAGATCAAAACCCCTCACCGTAGGTCCCACACATTTGTTGCCCTCCTTCTTCAGGATATTGGTCTAATTTCACTTTCAAGCTGCTTAAATGCTCCAAATGTTTGGAAGTACAGACAGACGTACTCTGTGATGAAGAGGAAAAAGTCAGCACACAGAATGAGTCTTACATCTGTGCACCTCCAAAGTTTTCTAATGATCTCAACAGCCCAGAGCTTAACACCAAACATAGATAAACTTGTCGACAAATTAGGTCAGGCATATGTGAGATGAACATCTTTAGAGTTTTTTATGTACTGGTGACAGAGAGAGAGAGAGAGAGAGAGAGAGAGAGAGAGAGAGAGAGAGAACCCTGCTGACAGTTCAGTGCCTTACTAGCCAATGAGGATAAAATCAACAAGATATTCATGAATCACTTTGACATAGTGAAAATCAATATTTCATATATGCAGAATGGCATTTTACCATCCACAATGAAAATGTCAGCTATCTCAAACATTATTCTTCCTCAGACAAATGACTTTGTTTTTTTATTTATTTGTATTGGGTTTGTGGTTGTATCTACCCACAAAGCCATTCTTTCTTCCTAGAGAAAAGCTAAGTTCTTGCTAGGAGAATATCTCATTTAAGTTATCTATGATTTAAATTTGAATGTGCAATTGTTGGTACAACATCAAAATGGCTTGCCATGCCTGTAGGTTGATCATACTTGGCTGCTTCTTGTGATAATTCAGCAAAGTAGTAGTGGTTGGATCTACTTGATGTCCAGGAAGCTTGAAGAAATTTCAATTGTGCAGAGTGAAGGTGAATCAAGTCAGTTTGGTGAAATAGTGAAATATGTCTGCATCTTTACCCAATTCAACAGTTTTAATCATGCCATCCTGGTGTGAAAGATTCCTTATTTAAAGTGATACAGTTTCCAAAAGAAATGTTGAAAATTGTTCTGATTAATTTGACCTTTCTTCTAGTCACAATCACAGAGAAACTGCATTTTTCTCACCATTTTCTAAATCGTAGGTGAGACTACTTTGCAATCAGTTCCAATCAATAAACCTCTCATTTGAAGAAAAGAAGGGATTTCTTATTAAATCAAGTGCAAATTATGTGTATTCATGACAAGTCAAAGGATCTAACAGCTTTCGAACTCGTGCATGAAGCTCAAAAACACAATCATGGTGTACCTATGGCGCAGGATCAGCTTTAGTACTCCAAACACGTCATACCGGAGCACAACAAGGATGCTGAGCCTGAATGCTTAATTTGCGGCCAGTGGGATGCTTTATCCAGAGATATAAACAAGTGCAGGCCCTATTGCATGCGTCGTCACGTGGGGCGATCATGGATTGAATTGTTAAACAGTGCGGGACCTCCTTGTTAACCCCCAGAGTGCAGATTCCGAGCATTCATTCAAGAGAAAGTCCCGACTTTGAAAATCCAGTTGTGCATAGCAATTGGAATCTTAACTCCAAGCATCTAGCAGAGGTACGCATCAAAAGTGCTTCATTACAGCTTCAGAACCATAACAAGTCCTGTTGAATTCAAATAACAGACAACAAAAAACAAAAAAAGTTGTCCTGCAAGCATCATATTAAAAAAATCCTACAAGTAGATTTTTTACTGTGTTGCATGGGGTTGAGGAGAAAGCATCAGCTCAATTCTTGTGGTGATGCTTTTCATTTTAATCCTTTTCACAGAACTTTTCTTAATGTAAGCATTAAAAGATAAGCATAACTGACTTATAAAGATTGTTTTATCTTAAATGTCAAATGACCTTTTGCCTCCTGTGATTTTTTTTTTAAATTTAATTAAATTTTTTTTAGGATCTATGTATCAGATCCCATGCCGTTATGGGACGACTTACATAAAAAAAAATTCTTCACAACTGAATCAGTATACTTTTGAACTGATCAGATGTTTAGGATGCATTTTTTTCTTGTTTTCTTTTTCCCATTTTCTATATTCAAACATCTTTGTAAATACTACAGATAAAATGTAAATCATTATCACATTAATTTATTTATAATTTATTCAGTTGCTGAATAAATTAAGTTATACAGGTGTAAAACTCACAGTTCTCCAATGATGTTAGAACGTTGTCTAAAGAGAGGTTAAATAAACCTTGTCGGCACCTAAGGACACACACATCGGTACATTCTGTGGCATGTTTCATGGACCTTCAAGACATAAGTTGCTTCAGCACCAACAATCTTGTGGCCCTAAAAAGGTTAAGCGGAAAGGAAAAAGAAAAGAGAAATTGCTATGGATAATTAAACTTCTCACAATATGACTTATTTGGAGAGCTGCTGCGAGATGCAGTTGTTTCACAATGCAAAAACAATCAAGTCATTTTGTGAGATTCAGTCAGAATCCCAGGAAAGAACACTGTGTAAAATAGAATCAAATCGTGCTAGCTTAATGTGGAAGGAAGAAACCTCCTGCAGAACATAGCTGCGTCTGAGCATTTAACACAATACAATTCTAATATTTACTAAATGCATCATTTTCTGCAATCAGTACCTTACTGACTGTTACTCGTCATTACTCATGTTGTGAGTTAGGTGTGCTCATTACCTGCCAGAGAATATTCCCTGTCATATTTGTGTGTAAGCACCTTGTTGTGATGATACAAGAGTATAATCTGTGATTTGTGACTTTTCAGGATATGATTCCTGGTTATTTTCCCTGCAACTGGTTGAATGAGGTGGTTTGCAATACAATCAAATCTCACCCTCTAATTTTACCAATCAGCATGCCTTCAACACAACAATGAGAGGCAAATCATCTGGAGCACGATTTAGTTAAAATTAAAACTTACTCTTCCAGAGCAAACTATGGATATTGATGACTTAAAAGATGTATGACCAAACCAGTGTAATTAAAAACTGCACTTTTACAATTGCACAGAAAATTCAACTTTGTTGTATTAATAAAATTAGGAAATTTCAACACTGCTTAGTGCTTTAAAAGGTAACTTCTATTTAAAGATTTTCTACAGGGTAGTAGATTAAATTTGCTAAAATTAAGGCCACTTGTCTGTATATCTTATTTTTCGATTCAGAAACCGAAGTATTTCATTATTTAGCACACTGTGTTCCAGTCGGGTGACTATTTGTGTTGCGCAGCGCACTCACTTCTGCCTATGAGTTGTTGACAAAAGTGTTCGCAGATCAATTTTCAAGTGCTTGCAGTTCAATTTTCAAGTTTGGTCTGGGAAGTAAAAAAGTAGCTTATTACCCCAGAACAGAAAATATGTTTAAACATAAAAAGTGTGGATGCAAAAAACACAAACAAAAAAAATCCTAATGTGCAAAGCAGCAACAAGTCAACAATTTTTTATTTATTTTTTTACATCTGTTACGGAACAACATGAATATTTCTGGGAGGATATTGATTGATTATAATGTCCGGGCTTTTGTTGTTTTTCGGGGGACCAGTAAGCATCCTTAAATTGATTGGTACGACGCCTGGAGTACAGCATCCTTTCTCCTCCTGGAGCTTCTTACTGATGGCAGCGAAGAGCGCTGCAGGTGTATTAATATAGGTAAGCGGATACACTGAACACTGCAGACGGCTGTTACGTAGTTGATGCTAATGTAAGGGCAGATTTACGGATGAACGGGAAAATAATTTTTATATCATCCCGGTCTCAACGAAAGTAATTATTAGGGATGCTCAAATATAAAAAATTGGACTGATGTTGATGTCCAATATTAACACTGCTGTTATGCTACATTTACCAATATTTTATTATATCAAATTTTTATAATCATATTAATCGGAAGAATAATCGATAAAATACTCGATTTCTAAAGTATTTGTTTACAACAGGCCTTCCACAAATCGTGAAACCACTACTACCAACCATGCTGAATCTATGAACTGTTTACACCAAAGGCTTCTCCTACCATCTAGCTAATACAACTGACATGAAATCTTATAGGACCAGAGAATGTCTTTACAAGCTTTTGAAAAGATTGTGCTAAATGGAGCCTCAGTCTTCTGTTCTTATCTGACAGGACATTTGCACTATAGCTCTTCTACTTCCAGGTTAGACATTGTTTATTCAGAAATTTATGTAATGATGAATAGGTAGGCCGGTACGGGTTTTCAATTATTTCAACTACTCTGTCCCTTACTCCTCTGACCTCAATGAGGCATTTTCTTACATTTAAACCATGATATGAGCAAGAAAAACAACAGTTTCTGAAATACACATCTCAGTCCTTTTGGCACCAACAACTATACAAGGATCAAAGTCACTTCGGTCTCCTTTCATCAACCATTCTGATAATCAAATAGAATTTCAAACGCTGCATTTATATGCTTACTAAAGTCAGCTTGTTATCAAAGGTCCTTTGCTGTGTAAAGTGTGGATAAAGTGTCCATATGAGAATAAACTGCTGTTGTTGAACAAAAAGTAAAAAACTTGTTTATTGGCATCGTATGTCGTCACTGACAAAAAAAAAAGCAATATTTTGCACATTATTTCAAGTGGATGCTTTAGTAGTAAGACTCAAGGAACAAACTAAATTGCCTGATACGTAAGAAGATGCAACTCTTGAGTGAACAAACTCTAATCCCAGTCTTTTGATAAGTCCTGCTGCTATTAAGCACAAAACAAAAACACAGCTCTCAACAATTATCAGTTTCAAGATGTAAACCTTTTTCTTGTTGGTTATCTTAGCTGCATTAAACACTGTTTCAAAAACATGGCTTTACTTCTGGTATCTCAAAGTATTTTCTCATCACCATAATGTATCATGCTGCTCTGATTAAACTTCTAAAGTGTTCTGAGTGCATTACTAAAAACACATGCAACTAATATTTATCTTGAGCTCCAATTATTGAAGTCTTAATCATAAGCAGAGGCCTTTGTTAATCAGGAGAAGACTGTTGATGCCACCGTAATGTGAAAATGCATGGGAATTTTGATAATTTGCAGGGAACGCATTCCTTTTGTGGGTGCCCCGCTGCCCATAAAGAGCAAGGAATTCATTAAAGTCAACTTACATTTTCTTGATTGTTAGTGTGAGGGCACAATTACCATGTGAGAACTCTGAGGCTGCCTCAAAGCTAAACAATTATGGAGAGTTGTGCTTGTAATTTATGACTCTGCACCTTTTCACAATTAAACAATGGGAGCCCTGTAAATAAGAGTTCTGTTGCATAAAATTTGTGTTATTTTGTTAAGTGTCTATATGATACAAAAGGATCCTACAGGTCTGCCATCTTGCAGTTTCATGACATCTGACAAGCATTAAAAAAAAATCTGTTTACATTATCACTTGATAACAGCAGGCTGACATCTTCATTTCCTCTGAGACCCCATAAAATAACCTTGTCAAAGAAATATTACATCCCATACGTAATGACATTTTGTTTGCTTCAGTCACGCAAGGTCATCAGTGTAAGGCTGTCAACACAGTCTGTGGCCTAAAGGCTTCGGTGCAACTTTAATGACATGAACAATCATTGATGGCGAGACAATGACCACTGATTTCTTGTATTGTATCCGGTGTGAGCAGAACATAATATAGAAATATTTTATTTTCTCCTATTTTCACCTGGAGTCTGAGTGTGCATCTGTTGTTGAACTCGTGCACAAGAAGAAGAAAAATAAATTTCACCTAACATTTTCAGACTCTGTGAGCTTTCAGTCAGTGTGTATTAGATTTATCACTTTCTTGTCCCTACACCTTGTTGATCCCTCCAGAGTATGACTACATTGGTATGGGAGTGGAGGCTTAAGCTGCGACTATGACATCCTTCTTGGTGCATTATCTTCACACTCGATCTCCTTGGGGTAGATGGAGTGCACCGAGGAAGTGCTTCCACCAGTTAAGTCTTAACATGTAACTAGACATTGCTTTTAGGGGTCGGCTGTTAACAGGGTTGACAATGCTCTTTTCTACCCTTCAGCCTGAATATTCCCCAAGTCTCCTGCTCTTCTTGATAGTTTCATATTTTTGGAAAGAGTTTTCAGGATAAGCTATCATTTTTAATATATTCAGTGCATATAGGTTTCCAAGGTATATTTTTTATATTTCATCAATGGACTGAACTTTCATGTCCTCTGCCACAATTGCTAAAAAGTGCAAGCAGACTACAACTCTAAAACAGCACAGAAAATATACATCATTGTTCAAAACTTCTTGTGTTCGCTGATTAGTCTGGTAGAAATTGTACTGAAAAAATGAAAGTACATAGGAGTAAGCCCAGACTGTCTGAAATGAGATTTTAATCGAGCGGAATTGTGCAGGAAAGCAATCGTCAGGCTGCAGCACATCTATATTGTATGTGTTAGGCATAGTTAGTGAGTTGCGTGTTTTGTGTATGGAGACCACACCAAAACGATTGTATTTCTTCAAACATGCAAATTAAAATAATGTTAGAGGTTGAATGCAGGACTTAAGGAGACCTTAATTTTTTTTTAAATTCTTCTGTCTAGAGATCTCGACCTACTTGGAAAACATTTGGCACACCAATCCAAAATATTCTGGCATTAGAATGAATATAAAGTACAGAAACAGAAGTTTTCAGGATACATAAAATAACAACAACTTGCTTCACAATGATCTCAGGTTTAGACTGCATGATGAATGCAAAAATTAGGTCTTTTTGTAGTTTTGCGCTACATGAGGGCCTTATTTAAGGCACAAAACCTAAATAAATGCGATACATGATATAGTAGAGGACTAGATGGCTCACATGGGGCTGAATTGGCCTGATACGCCCCGATTGCCTCTTTTCTCCTGTTTTATTCCTTTTTCTCTCTGTTTTAAATTTAAAACCATAGGAGGAGTGAAACAGCTTCAAGATTTATTCCTGATTATCAACACTCTGCTGGGTTTCTCTCCAACCATCTAATCTGGTAATTTAGCACAGGAGGAATAATTTAAAGAAAAAAGTACTATGTGCCTCCAGGTTGGAAAAACATACTGCATCTCATCAATCATACCGAAATGACAGATTAACTCATTAAATGGCTTAAGACATGGACTTTTAAGACATTTTTGCATATCAGGAAGAGTATGCACCAATTTACAAATTAAATAAATCCAATGCTACAAACTTAAGGTAACATAGTCAAAGGGGTTTGATCAAAACATTTTGGTGTTTGTTGAGAATAATAATATTTTAGAATATCATAGCCAGAGTCCCTACCTAAATCTAACAGATAATCCATGTAAGGAGCTGAGAACAGTCACTATTGCCTTGCCGCAGGAGGATTCTGGGTTTGAATCGCAGCCTGTGATCTTTATGTATGGAGTTTGGAAGTTCTCCCTGTGCATGAATGGGTTCTTTCTGGGTACTCCACTCTCCTCCCAAGGTCTCAGGGAGCCAGCCCAGTGTTGGACCAGGGAGACATTGCAGGAGACCGGCCCTCGAGGACCAGGATTGCCACCCCTGTCTTAGATACAAGTACCATTCATAAGATATGATAAAATTGGCTATTAAAGATTCACCTGTCAATATTATCTGCAAACTTTCTTGTTTAACAGCTTTTAGTGTTATTTAAAGTTTAATAAATAGCAAAATGTACCAAAAAGCACAACTCTAACATTTTTTCAGCCTCATCAATTATTGCAGTATTCTCAGAAAATTTCACAAATATCTAAATATATCTCAGATAAATAAGATCCTAACAATTCCTCTAGCTCAGAAATACACCTGAGTTCAGACTCAAAGAATCTCATTTCTCTTTTATGCTTTGTACTAATGTTATTCAGTGCTATAGTAGCTTCTGAATTGTTAACACAACCATCAAAAAATTATCACTAGCCATAAAACAGCACACTTTAACAGCAAAGCTGAACATATTCTGCAAGTGCATTTGATTTCTATGAACCTATCTTTTTGTCTACATATTTCACATCACTGCATTCACAAAAAAAGAGAACTGTGAATATGCAAAATTAATGAGGTCCAAGGCTTTGCCAAGGAGTCTAAAGTTAGAAAAGTCTCTGACAGTTCAATATGTAGAGTAATTTTCTATTTTAGCAGAGAAACTACTATTAAAGAACTGGGGAAGTTTCACATGAAAGCAGATGCAAATCTTCTCCATGGAGTGTCTGCAGCAGTAGTTGAAGACTTGTCTCCTGCACCCAGGAGGGCTGTGCAAGGATCAGATCTGAGTGGAAGACTGGGTAATAAGACAATTAAGGAGCAACTCACGTGACCTGCAGCTGCACCAATCCATGGAAACTTTGTCAAATCACGCTCCCTGCATGTTAATATTTTGATATGCATTATGCTCAGACGATTCCAAAATGTGATTTTCTAAATAACTGAATTATTCAGAAAATAATTGTAGTCTTTCTAAAGGTATCCTTGCATTATTTTTTTTCTGGCTTAGAAATACTACATTCAATGTCAACTTCTATATCAATTAAGAACGTAAGTTACATTCACAGTTGTTTTTGCTCAATTGCAGCTTTCGCAATTCTTTAAAAGCCTTCATATTTTTTTTCCGTATTAGTCATATTTTAAAATGATCAATGTCAAAGCATAATGCCATCTATAAACATGTGGAAGCTAGTTTCAGCAACAAAGACAAAATGTAATAAAAGGAACAAAAACCTTGCCATGAAAATTACATTATAAACAAGCAGGTGTCTATCAGGAACTATGATCGAACGGCTGCATTTCATTGAAAAGCATTATGTGTTGTGCACTTTCTAAGAGGTGAAAGGGCACGGTCCTCTTTTCATACATGCAAATGTGCTACCCATTGCTCCCAGTGAAATTGAAAGCACCTTTGATGAAACGAGGGAAAGCGTGACGGATGCTAATTTATTTATCTTTTTCAAACTTTAATTCTTTCATAACTGAAGGTCTTGAATATTTATGTAAAATTAAAATTATTTATTTAGCAGGTGCATCTAATAGTCCTCCATCACTTGGTCTAAATCATACATCTACTCTGACTGTAGTATTTTTGAGTACTTGTGGATGTTTGATAACCTGCATCCCGTGCTGGTTACACTTTGATGCACACAGTTGGTATGTAGCTGATTTACTTTTGAAACTTGGTTAATAAATTTGTGATGAAGTCGTTAACAACAAAAATTAGTTCAGGTTTAACCAAAGTCGAGGCACAAATCTAGCTTTCTCTTTCCATTTTTACACATACAGTTGGTTTGTGACCCAAAACTTCATGTCAAATCATCAATATGTATGTTTACAGGAAAAATGTTGGTACTTGTATGCACAAGGCAGCAATTGGCCAACATGTAATCCTGGACACAGTTAACAGGTTCACCGTGCTTGAGCATAGATGTTTAGAGATGCAAAGTCTCTGCCATTCCCGCAATGTCTGTAAATACTCAACAGAGACTGGAAAGAGTGTGCACACCAACAATGTGTATGAAAAAACAACGCTTTCATTTGCAAGGTGATGCTCACAAAATGTATTTTACAAATGTAAAAATATGAAAACTTGCAAAAAATATATTTCCAACTAGATAAGGCAGACAAAAGCTTAATTTTGTCAGCACATCTTCCCAGTAATACCTGCTGACAGTCACTGAGGGGTGTAGGGGCTATAGCAAAGTTATGTAAATGAATAGCCTTTAACGCCACCATGTAGCTGGTCAGGGTTGGGGAACATCCTTTTGAAACTTTGACGGCTGTTTTCTCCCTGATCTTATTTGCAGAATGACAACATTCAAATTATCATATTCTTTCACATTTTTTGGGGGGGGGTTATGTGTTTGAAATCATTAAAATGCTTAGTATCCTCACTTTAATCTGTAAATAATTCGAAATGCTGAGGGGGAAACACATTTTTCCAGAATTTAAATTTTAAATGATTTTAAAATGCCCTCTGCTCTCATTTCACTATTCTGCACTACTTCATATCAAACAAGAATCCCCATTTTAAAACATTGAAGGCTGTGGTTGTAAACTAACAAAATGTGGAACAGTTGAAATAACACAAATACTTTTTCAAGGCACTGTATGCATAGACATCAATGAAAGATAATACCCATCTAATGACCTAACTTCACAGTGTTGCTATCTTCCAAGCAGGAAAAAAAAATGACTGCAAAAATACCATCGGATTTACAAAGTAGTTTATTTCCTCAAGCTGTGAGACTAATTAATTCATCTTTTACACTCGAACACAAGATCTTCGCTTTTGAATCATGATAATTTATTCACTTGTGAATAAATTTTAAATTTTTGTCAGTTGGGCAATGGGAATAGATTTGCAATTTTCTTATTTCTCTAAAGTCATCATTTCATCACAATATTTTCCTCTCATTTAGGACAGGTATCAAAGACCTAAAGGGAAATTTACCATACACTAGAGAGCTGGGGTTCCAATTTATTCAGCAATAACCAGATTGAGAAGGGTAAACATCGACTATGTTCACTACTTACAGAGCTTTATTTTTTTTCTAATTAAGACTCAACAGCACTAATGTATTTTGAAAATAGCATATTTTCCTTTCATACTGTGCGATTGGAATTGCTCATACTTTCACTATAAATCACAGTTCTGAGTTCTGTAGACAGCAATAGTAGTTCTGGGAAAGGGTGGGAGATTTTCATATTATACTGTCACGACAATGACAGTTTTAGTAAATATGTAAAAAAAATAATAATAACAACAACAAAAAAAAACTTTTATGTAACTTTTTTTAATCAAAGTTACATAAAATCAGGTGGCAATCTTTCTCTTGGACAGAGAGTGTATAATATGGTTGTTATATAAAAACAGCGTACACTCTATTGCTATTAAGTAAAATATTTGCATGAAAAAATAGTCTATATAAAACAAGCAAATTTCTTTAAGCTTAGAATATGACATGTTTTTTATAAAATAAGAATTATTATACATTTCTTATTGAGGTTTATTCTGAACAGGTGCATCAACACCTTTGCAAGCAATTCTAACAACCATATTTTCCCTTTGCATCCTCCATGTGTTTGCTATGCTTCTTTTGTTTTAAATTTGATCGCTGCTGGCAAACACTTTGCACAGACACATAATAGGTTACTTTTCCATCAGAGCTCTTGGCCTCTGTTGTCAGATAAGCTGTGATAATTTGCTCAGCTGCTCTATCTTAAGCACCGTCAAAGCTTTCGACTCTACAAACATTGTTTGGTGGAGTGAACTTTATTTTCATTGCCAGAAATGTTGAACTTTCTGTAGAGAGGATGGTGCTTTCTGAAAAGGCTGCAAGATTCACCATCACAATTATATTCTAACAAAGATATGGTAATTTAAATGAACATGAATCAAACATATCATTTTTTACAGACTGTTTTCAGAGAGAATATTTTGTGGCATATATGGCACAGCACACACCATGATGGTCAAAAGTGTACGCCTGTTAAAGTATCCGCTTTTAGTGATGTCAAAGAATTAGGCCATTGTAGATCATTTAAAAAAATACTTTGTCCCTTAATGTCACAGATGTCTTGTTCAAGTTAACTTACAAATTAATAAATCTTCCAGAAATGGAAAAGTTGTGATAACCTCATCGATGTGTCCCCATGCTTAAACTTTTTTCAAATACTATTACATTTATTTTCAGTAAATCCAATTTACTTTTAGCAACTTTCACAAAAAAGATCTCAAAGTGCCTAACAAAGACACTTTGTTAAAAATTAAGATTTTTTACAAAGCAAAAACATCAAATTATAGAAATTAATATAAATTATAACAATATTTTATAATTACGCATCAAATATCTATTACATAAAGTATAAACAAACATTGAACATGACCAAAAAAACACTATCTACATGGTGATGCCATTGTCATTTTTGTTGCTGTTAATCCTGGGTTGTTTTTTTTTTTTCTTTTTTCATTGTCATTATAGATGTGAATATGAAGAGCTTAAATTCAGCCTCTGCTACCGAGAAGATATGTTTCATAATCATAGTGAGTCTAAGCTTACATCCAATTTTAAAAGGCTGCGTACATGGTACTTGCTCAAATACTAGTGTTTATTACAATGACAAAGCATTTGAATCAGTTTGCTTCACTGCTGCACTTTCCAAGACAGACTATAATGGAGCAGTGTAATACAACAGACTTTAAATTATTGTCACTTTTTGTTAGAATGCTTAATTAATAATCAGTGTTATTTGTTGTCACAGAAATGAAAGAATAACATTGTTAACCCTGAAGCACAGACTCTTTAATATGAGGGAGACTGACCAAAAACCCAGTTTCCTGGAAATGTTCATTTGAATCATCCCTGTTTGTTGCTGAATCTCATCTAAATCGTGTGTCACTTCTGCAGGTGGCTCCTGGCGAAATGCCCACGTTTGACCAATATGCTGATGTCAGATATGCCAGGGTTTTTTTTGTGTTATTTAAAGGCAAACCAAGAGGGAAGTATGTGTCATCAGTGCTGAATCCAGAATCGTTTGCTTCACAACAAACCTGCCACCCCCTGTGGTGTACGTCGACCTGTTACAAAGCCACTTCTTCCCAGCTGAAGCACAGAGGACTTCAAGCGCTGTTTTATGTCGGCAGCCATCAGACTTCAGTGTGTACAGAGCTTCCTGCCCCACTGGCCCTAGCCTCAGCCAGCCAGAGTGTGCTGAAGCAGAATAATGGTAAATGCTGTTTCTGCTCTGAGCGATTCTGTAACTTTGCTTGCCTAAGTAATATATGTTTAATCTGTCTAGGTCAATGAATGTTAAATATCCTGCTACGATAGAATATGATGTTATAATTCCTTCAGTATATATCATTGTCAGAAAATGTGTTTCATGACTGACCAATTAATACTACTGCTTATTTGTATGACTACTTCAGAGGCAATGGGGAAAAATGAAAATGTGAATTTCTGTTTTGCCCACAAATAGGCAACAGTCTGTACACTGTTTCTGTGTAATATCAAAAATATTTTCAACACAACAAATGACAAACATGAATGTTTATATTAATCTTGCTTTTGATGGTGTGTTTATAATGTATTTTACACTTCAGTCCATTTAATAGTTTTATTAAGACATTTTCTGTCTACTGTTACTTTATTCTATCCACCCGTCAGTTAAATATATGATGTTATAGACCATACCCCATGATTGCAGTATCATGCAGTGGTGTGTCTGCAACGGTCACTGGGTGAGTGACGGAGGCTGTGTGTCCATCATCAGGCAGCGTTATTTTATGTGGCAGATATTAAAGTTTCCTTATTCAATTTGTCTGTCAAGGTTAGAGACAAAAAACAAATGTACCTCACCCTTCAGTTCTCAAGATGAGCTAAATTTAATGACAAGGAAAATTGATGTCTGCACAAAAAGCAGCCATCTGCTAACAATAGGAAGTAAGCAATGAGGAGCATGATGAAAAATGTAGCAACCTTTTGTGCTATCACTCATATTTGGGGTCCTGTTCCCTGAGCGGATGCAATTCGGTCCTCTTGCAGACAGAATCTGTATGCTTCATGCAAAACTCATCCTGAGAATTCCCCTTTGTTGACTCATAGCTCAATTCTTACAGAGCCACTATTTACAATCAGTTAATAACTGCAGGCTGTAAGTCATGTGCATCGTTTAACACTCCTCATTTGATGCTTCCACGGTTCATTGCATGCATAAGATGAGTGCGATGTAAAATGTCAATGGCACTTGCAAATGCACTAAGCCCATCACACTGACAGATTTACTACATCTTTAACATTATCTCTTATGCTTAGAATGGTAGTGTGTGTGTGCATATATATATATATATATATATATATATATATATATATATATATATATATATATATATATATATATATATATATATGAGAGAGAAATATCCTGTATTGTTCTACAGTGAGGAGATTCTGGTGTAACAGCAGCAAAGTGACAAACAGTCAAAGATGTAGGTTGACATAAGAATTGCCTTTTCCTACACACCTATTTAAACTCATTAATGATGTACTGTGTATACAACTGTGCATGCAGTTGGTGGTCACACACAACATGAACAACATGCATGAAATTTGAGCAAACCATTCTGACTCTGCATCTTCATGTATTGTGCTTTCACATGGGGGGTGTTCAGGAACGATGTTAGGTTGCACGTCGCCTGTGTTTTGAAAGCAGTCTGACCACAGCACTCAATCACCACAGCCCTGCCTTAAAATGCGGAAAAAAGAACCGTGAGGCATTAAAAATAGCTCTACAGGTTATGTTTCCTTGTGTAAAATGTGTGCTGCCATGGTGCCTGCAGACAGCTGGATTGATTAAAAAGGGAGCATATCTTCTACGCATGTGAGACGCATGAGTGGAAAACACGATCAAAATACTCTCAAATGTTGACACATTTTTTTTAAAATGGTCTGCACTTATAAATTAGTTACTTGATTTAAGTTGAAAAGAAATTGCTTACACACTCAGGGCCACAACATAAGCATTGCATTTAAAGGATTTCAGCCTCATTAAATGTGCAGTCTCCACTCGAGGTTGTCTCTAAAGTATGCATGCAGCTTTTGGTGGGATTTAGCAGTGCATTAATTATGCAGTTCTCTACATTATCTAATCTGCACATTCATTTATACATGAGGGTTCCTTATCATTGCCTCACACGTGGATAAATTTATGTTGACATTCATATTACAGACACCATAAAGTTCTGGCAAACAACATAACTCCCTTGTGATATCATTGTAAATTTAAAGAAATGTAACACCTTTTATATCCACACTGAGTCTGCAACATGAGCAAAAAGATATCAAGTTTAGGTGAGCTTTATTAGGCTCCATGTGTTGGTGTTTGACTACAATTAATACAATCTAAAATGTAATTACTATGCATTATAAGTCAATCTAACAAAGCCTTTTGAAATACTGCAAGTTTATAAATGGAAATGATAAAATAAAAACTGAAAATCACATGTTTTGATAAAGGACTGGAAACACTTAAAAGTCCATATGAAAGTATTTTAGAACAAAAAAAGCACAATCTTGGTGCACCAATATTTGACATTTAACTTGTGTAAAGGCTGAGTTATAGTCACGTATTTAAAGTTTTGTTGACAGCATGTGAGGTGAGCAAGCAGTGTGATGTGTATGCTTGCATTGGTGCAGTTTTCTTCAAAAATTAGTTCTCAGAGGGTTCATATAAATGTGTGAGTGGACCTACACAGCAACATTTAAACCTACAGAAACCTGCATTCTGTAAGTTTGATTATAGGTTTCTGCATTTAAACTCACAGAGTGTTTGAATGCTTTGAAAAATGTCGATTTTAGTCATTTGGACTTAGACTTGAAAGCAAAAAAACTACAAAATAATAGACGGTCAGATGTGAATATGGCATTAGGTGAGATAGGGAGTACAGAGAGAAGGGTGAACCTTGAGTATGACAACATTATGGAAGAAGTCATCATCATCGGTGGGGAGAAGAAAAATAGTGTTGGCTCCAATGCATTTATAGCAGCTGGCGCCCAGATATCAAAGCTCTGTCTTAGGAAAACCAGGATTGATTGGTGACGACATCAAAGAAACATATAGGGGTTTCAGTTTCTATGATTGAATGACTCTGTTTTACCTTGTTTCTGAAACAGAAATGTATAGAAAAAAACATTTTCCAGTTTCCTGTCAATGATTGCTGCAAAATGATAACAAAACATACACAATCCATGTCACTACAATTAAAATATAGACCATGGCAACTATGGCATGTTGAGCAGTTATTTTATACAGTGAAGAGAGAATGAATTCTCTTGCAAAACTGAATCATTTAATGTCCTCATTTAGCAAACTAGTAAAATGGGACATCAAAATTAGTTTTCATTCATTTATTGTTGCTAGCATCAGAATCTGCTTCTTTGAACTTAATTATAAATCAAGTGTTTTGCACATTTTCCACAACAAAATGTTTCGCTGTTACGAGGATTATGATTGAGACCCATTGTCATAAGACATAATGAAAATACATTTATTTGGATTTTGTTGGAGCCTTCTCAAAATACAGGCTCCAATAAAACACTTCATTACAAGTTTATGCTAGTCTTTGATTGGCCATCAAAAACCCCTTTAAATGTCAAGAAATTGTACTGCACAACCTAGGTTATGTATGTATATATAAATATATTTATTTAATTCCTCTCACAGCTATGTCAGTTTTAAACTGCATGGCCATTCTCCTCTGACTTCACATCAGTAAGGTGTTTCAATCTGCAGAGCTGTCACTCACTGGACGTTATTTGTGTACCATTCACTCAAAACTATAGAGACACTGGTAGTGAGAACTCCAGTTGATGTGCTTCAAGCAACTGGTCAGGCTCCCAAATCAGCAATCACAGTGAAAGTCAAATCAATTGTGTTCTTTCTCTGTCTGAGGTTTGATGTGAAGCTCCCATCTGGTATGCATGCAAGATATTTGCACGTTGGCTGATTGGAAAATTGCAATATTCCAGGCTTGCAGGTTTTCTTTATGCAGTGTTTTGATACCTTTGTTTTTATGATATGGATCAAGACTAATGTTTAGAAATGCAAACAAATCTACAGATGCAAACAAAAGCAAATATAAAAGGTTTTTGTTTTTGCTCTTAGGACCTGTTAAGGTTAATTAACTGATAAAAATTAAAAATGTTCTACTTGCTTTATATGTATAAACATTAAGTACAAAGGATTTGTATCAAATCTTTGTTACAGTGTCTAGCCTGCATGAGGTGAATTCATAATCTAAAACCGGCTTCCTGCAGACCGTATCTATAAAGATTTTCTTTTATTATTTATTCATAATCTCTGATTCACGGTTGTATCTGTAATATTATCGAGTGCACAAGCTGTAAATACAAGTTGGTGCTAGAGAAAATGAGGTGATGTGAGATGCCCTGATATACTACACATTATTAAATATGAATCTATAACTCTTAAAACAAATGTTGAAATTCTACATTTTGTTATAATCTTATAAACTGTTTCATAGCTGCACCATAGCTAAAGAAATGTTTATTCTCTGTCCAGCTTTGTCATGCAATTGAGATTCTACTCAAGAGTCATGCAATGTTGGATGAATCTACAGAGTTGCATAAATTATGAATTGTTAGAATACCACTGTTCTATTCCTCTTTTCTATAGTTATTTTTATAGAATGTGTAAAATTATTAATTTTGGTTTACTGATCATCTGTGCTTGAATACAAGCTTGACATGATCCCTGTTATTTTGTTTATCAGCTCACATGAGGAGCTTTGCCATGTGAGCTACTATATCAAGTGGTAGATTTTCTACAAACTTTCTCTTTTTTTCAAAACTTTAGTAAAGTCTAAAGTGCTACTGCAGACAGAGGAAACTATGGAGCTTTATTCTGTCCCTCTGCTCTGGGCTGGACTGCCTCCCTCACTGTGACTTAAAGAAATAGTACTGTAACTGTCACCTAAGGAAGATGCGTCAACTTGCAGGTACCTGGGGCTGTCGCCTCTATCAAACTGCCCCAGGGTAGCTGCAGCTACTATCCACCAGCTTGCCATCACCAGCTTGTGAATGTGTGTGAATGGCTGAATGTAGTGTGAAGCGTTTTCTGGACTTGATAAAGTGCTATACAAGTACAGGCCATTTAGCATTTTACCTGTAACTACAGCTGGACCACACTCATGTCTGTGTTCTCTGATCTAAAGGCACGAACAAACTAAGCAGTTTATGTCAAAGATGTGTTGTGTATCTTTACTGGAGTAAGTAATTACTGGGACAGGTCAGATAAGTAATGTGTGGAGAATGATAAATGATAATGTGATGCGTTGTTTAGTAACTTGAGTTAGATTGATTACTACCAGGGGTGTCCTCCCTTCTGCAGCTCTGAACAGGATATGTGGCTAAAGGTGAGCGGTCATGGAAGAAATTAAAATATAGCTGTTGAACCTCAACTGATAAAGGGAGGTTGGGCCCCGGGCATTTGAAGTGCAAATCTAAACATGTCGCACACTAAGAATCAGAACAATTTGGGCCACAGCAGGTATGGAAAGCCATAAGTGCCATAATTCAATAATTTAAAAAATCTAAAAATTGATCATTATAAATGTGAAATCTATGAAACTTGAGGTGCATTCAACAAATTAACTACATCTATATAAATATGCATATTTATATATATTTACATTTAGTTAATTTAGTTAATACTGACACTACAGTGAATATAAAAGAAATACCAATAAGAAAAGCACTATGGGGCTAAATAACATGAGCTCACTTTAATGGCTTATTTACTTTACTGAACTGTATAGTTCTGCACTGTAACTATACAGTTATCAGTAAAAAGAAAAAAATGTGTATTGTTTGAATAATGACAAGTTTAAGTGTCTCATGGTTATCAATGTAGCCCTGCTTTGCTCATCTGGCTATAATAACTTTTTAATGTTAATTTTCCATGTTCTTTTTTTAAATACCCAGAGTTAAAACTCATTTGATGTTTTTTAAAATTCAATTTACAGAAATCTCATTGGGAATTACTGTTTCTTTAAGAAATCATTTGTTCCTTGATCATGTAAACATCTAAATGTGGACATTAATGTGACAATATTTGAACAAAAAGCTCATCAAGACTTTTACAAAGTTGTATGTTCTTACTCCTACAATCTATTATTGTAGGAAGAAAGAGAGAGAAAGTAAGAGATGGGAGGGAGGCATTGCATGTACAACGTGAGGCAGCAGTGGGTTTTGACAATAACACCTTCCTGTTTATTACTTTATTATAGAGAACATGAAATTTCTTGTTGAGGTTTTTCATTTCTTATATCATATTTATTTGTTGATGGTCAACATCTCCCACTCTTTCTTGCTGAAAATATAATTAAAATGTATCCTTGGTTTAATATATAATTTATTTGATCCACACACAAGATGATCCTTTTTTCATCCACTGCAATAGTTCACTGATGACAGAGTGAGGCTCAAGCTAGCTCAGAAACCAATTTCCCATTAGGAATATCAAAACTATTGGCTAACTTTTTCTACTGAATAAGTTTTATTTAAGGATCGCAAAAAATTCATTGTCTTTTATATTTAAACATTAAATTAGAGGTCAATCTGTGTTTGACGATGATGAGTTCAAGTGTCTTGTTTATGAGTAAGCTGAGGAAAATGGATGGAAAGATTGGAGCCTCTTCTTTTGTACTACAGATGCTCCTGCTTGGTTGGTGAAAAACTGTTAAGTGGAAAAAAGTTGTTGACTTACATTTTGGTCCATATTCATACCCAAACTTAATGTCAGGAGATGTAGTTGACTACAGTATATTTATTTTTATTCCAGAAATATTGTATATGTATTCTCAGGTCCTTAAAATGAGGGGAAAGTTTTTCTTTCAATTTTTTTGGACTAATGATACTTATTGGTTTTTGAATATTATTTGATACAGTTTTAGCAATCCAGAACAGGAATTAGAACTTGGAACTCAGAAAAACTACATTACCAACTACTTTTGAGACTCATTTTCTTCTAACCCAGAAAAAGAATTAGACCAGAGGATACTTACTTATACTTATCTACCAACCCTGAATAGGAGTATCCAGAGAATATTCAATTATACTTATCTAGCAACCCAGAAGTCCAGAGAATACTAACCTCCTCGCACTTATTTAGCAACCCAGAACAGAGATTAAAATTTGGAATGCAGAAAAATTACATTAGCAACTGCTTTTTAGACTCCTATTCTTCCAAACCAGAAAAGGAATTACACCAGAGGATCTTTATTTATACTTATCCACCAACCCTGAATAGGAATATCTACCTTATTTACTTTGAATCAAAGTAAATAAGCCAGTATCAGCTTTTTGTTCTTTTGCTCTTTCCTTTGGTTTGTTAATTTGTTTGTGTTTCATTTTAATTCCTGAAAAGCACTTTGTTCATCCTTGTTGCTAAAAATGTGCTCTTTAAATAAAATTATCTTTACCTTAACTTAATGGCTAAGCAAGAAAAAAAAATCTAATGTGAAAAATGTGTATGTCACTGCATTTAAAGCTATAGTTCCATCTTCTGAATAATTTACTCATTCAGTTTTCAGTGAAGGGTTGCATTCAAAAACTGCTCAGTATGGGGAAAGTCTCATATTGTGTGGGATGATAAGAGCACTTTACAACTACCTCACTGGTACTGTGCTGCTTCGCTGTTGACAGGTACAAGACTAAATACAAGTTACAGCTAGACTCTTATAGAAAGCTCTGTAAGAAGATTTTGCTATGCAATGTCTTTAGAATAAGATTTGAGAAGTGGGTGGCAATCTAATAGCCTTAAAATAGAATGGCTTGGCGGTTTTACTGAAAGAAATATTAACCATTTTGGAGTGGACCAGGAGTTGAATCTAATAATATCTGGAGGGAGCAAACAAATAAAATGATAGCAACCAGACCTACCAACCTCAAACTTGGAGCTTATTACCAAAGATAAATTGAAAAAATATCAGCGGAAACATGCAAAAGCTAGTCATTTGTAGGAATCATTTGATTGGTAGAAAGCCAATAAATACTTTTTTTTCCATCCATCATTAAAAAAAAAATCAAAAATCAAAAGAAATGTATTTAATGAAATGCAAATGGATAAAACAGATAGCTAAAGGAGGCCCACAAAAGATTTTAGTGCTGTCAAACTGTTGCAAGGAAAACATGAACTATGGCAAGAAAAACACAGCTAATCCATGACTTGGGAATTCTGCTCACAGACTGGAGAGGAAATTAAAACCAAATGAATGCTGCCAGGATATTATTTCTTATAGGGTGGTGCGGCTCTGTGGTGAATTACAAGTAAACATTTGATAGCCCTTCTTCCTCCTCACTGAAAAGGTAACCATCTATTATTTTGTAAAATGAAGTGTACTTGAAACTAGTGTCTTAGCTATTCATATTTTATTTTTACTTGTTTGTTTTATTAGTATTCAGAGACTTAAAGTTTAGTTAGAATTCATAAGTTCAATACAATAGACCTTAAGTATAAAGAAAAAACGTTAGAAATGAAATTAACATTAAACTCCATTCAGTCAGATGCTGTTTTCACACCATCCTATATGTTCCACCCAAGACAGGCCTCTCCTACATCCCATGCAATTATCTTGTCAGTTGTCTTGTTGCCTTTTTCGTTCAACTGTCAGGAATCTATATTACTGCCACACAGCAGATTTTAAATTTGACAGCAGCTCAGTATTAGTTTCACCTCAGTCGGTGCTGTCTCCTGCAGGTTTGCTCTGCCGAGCTCACAGCAAACATGTTGACCAAGGCTGGAGAATTGTAGTATATCAGTCTAACACAATAACTCGGCCTCATCGGTTAAAAAAACAGATAAATTAAAGAACAAACTCAAACCATTAATTTTGGACTGCATCCGATCAGCAACAACCAAGGTTCTTAGATTGACAAATCTAACAAAATTAACACTTTCTTTATTTGAGTATAAGGAGTAATTTATCTTAAATGTTATGCCAATAACATAGTAAGTCTCTTGGGGAGAGGCAGCACAGGCCTGAGGCTTTTCCCTGACTAGAACATCAGGATACAAGAGGAACACTTTGTAAAACTAACAAGGACAGCAATACCTGAGTGCTCAGGTGGTTTTCATTTCTGAATGGTATTGACAGTAGTTATTCTCTGAATCAAAGGCTTTCTGCACAGAGTTTTACAATGCACCATCATGAATAGATAACATACTGACAAAGGCTTCAATATCTCTCCAGAGATGAAATCTGCTTTCAGATGAACACCATATTTTCCTATAGCCACTTTTTGGGTCCATACAGTTCTCACTCTCTGGATAAGAGTGTTGTCTTTTTGCAGAAGAGACATAACCTCCCCTATTACAGATAAACTAGATCAGAAGAAAGGTAGTTGTCACTGTTTTCAAAAGGAGTCCATTACTCTTCTTTTTTGACAATATCACATATGCTATCTTGTTTTCTGAGGCAAATCATCAGAAAGCTATTAGCAGCTACAATGATTCCTGCATTCAGTAAAACCTCAAACATAGTCGTAAACTGCAAAACAGCAGATTGCCAAAGTCTCAGAGAACTATTGATTCTGGAGGCTTGAACCTAATATTTTCACACTTTTGTGCACGAGCAGAAAAAAAAACACATGAAGACCTGTCTAGTTTTAGGATGTGTTAAAGTGCAGAATAGGAGGGAAAAAGGCAGAGTCCCAAAAATGTGAAACTTGACAAGAGACTTTTCTTTTCAAAACTAATCCTTTTATTTTATTTTTCACATTACATCATTCAGGACGTTTGTTTTCCCATGCTGTTTCCTTTCACTTGCAACTTATTTAGCTATGGGCAATGTAAGGCTTGCAGAGATATACCATAGCTACTTTGATAAAAGTCTGTCTAAAAAGTCGGTCTAAGACTTGAAATCTTAGCTTTTTTTTTTTTACTTGGATGACAACACCATCTCCACTGATGTTCCAACTCTCACATTTTAAAACTATTATGTTTCTACTGAAGATGCTCAAGAGTTGTAACAGTATTGTATAAATGCAGGGGTAGTTAGTTGGTGGGCTAGATGGATGGATGATGAGTGCTTTAAGGTGTTTTTCACTTTGCTGTTTTATTGATTCTAAATCTACCTTTCTAGTTTTGAGTGCCTAGAATCTAAATGGCCATATTTAAGAACCAGGGGAGGCTTTTATCACCCAATTTGATATAACATTTTGTTTAACGTCAAAGTGAACTTGAAAAAGTGTTTGACATAACTGACATGTTTCAGTTATGTCAAATGTCAGCACCATCTCAAACTGTAAATGGGGCTAAGTTGCAATTGCACTGCAGGGTTTTGAATTTATGTTTTTATTTGACATATTTCTGTGAAAGCCCAGTATGCTGAGCTTATATAAGATGCAAGAGCCAACATCTATTCACAAGTCCTTCTAGCAAGTATTGAGTGTTTTAGATGTTGAAGGGAAAAAAAGGAAGGCTGAGGTGTTTTGTGCAGATCAAAAATATGCAGTTATGAAGAATAACTCTGAATAATAAAAATGTTTCACTTTTTTTCTATAAAAGGATTAGTGTATAAAACAGCCGTAAGTGACAGATGTATTCTGTATATAATGACTCACATCCTATTTTTCTTTTGTGTTAGGCTCTTTTTGTTTATCTTGAGCTCTTTCACTGACGATTGGTGTGATACTGAAGGCCAACAAAGAACAACTATCCTTGGTGTCGGAGGCAGGCAGAGCTGAAATGGCAACCATGGAAACACAGCGCTTGCCTCTCTAATCCCTCGGCCCTGCCAGACAGTAGACAAATACCTGCGCATGCCCCGTCCTATTCTACACCTGCATGAAAGAAAAGCCTTCCCAGGCTAAACAATATGAAAATACACCAGAGAGAAAGCGCTTTTTGATAAGACTGTATCTACATATTGCCGATAACAGCTCTGGCTGTTGTTTATGGTCGTTCTCCAAAAAAATTAAATAGAATAAAAAATGCATCCACAGTTTATGAACACATAAATTTTTAAAACAAATGTAATAAAAAAAAGAGAAAGTATTCAGCTGTCTTCTTTTTAAATTTTTAAAAAGAAGATCGTGGACCATGTACCACAGTTAATTAGATGTTAGTTCAATAGTATGATCACCAGAAATCAAATTAAAGAGAAAAAGAGACGTCTTTTACCCTCCTTTCAATATGCTACCTACTGTGGGGTGAGTTCTTTGACTGCTTTGTTTTTCTGTTATTGACAATTTTTCATTTCAGCCACACTGAATCTAGCTTTTAAAATGATCTCAGTTTACACTTTAAGGTCCTAATCCTTTATTAGTCAAATTTGAGTAAAGGAGATAATGAAATGTAACAAATTAAACAAATGAAGACCAAAGTGTGGAAATGTACTTTTTCTTCAGTATATCCTGGAGTTTTGCAGCTTTCATACATGTGTTTTGCAGCACACAGCTGCTTCAGAAAGGTTTCTTTTTTTTAATTCTTGAAACTCTACAACAGTATTCTGATATCTGATATATTTCTGGGTCCTTCCATGTGAAAGAGAAGATAAATTCGTAAACATCAAGAGTTCTTATGCAGCCTTTGGTTTGTCAAAACCAAGAAAGAAAAGTTGAGAACAAAGTTTCAACATTGGTAGAAATAAGTGTTGGAACTTAAGCTCTCAGCTTCCTTTTGTTTTAGTAGAGTTTACATTTGTGAAGTTGCTCCATTCTTCTCCTTAAGTAACATGTACAATTGATCAAAGATTGTCTCATTAGTTTGTAAAAATAAACACCTGTTTTCACTTGAAGCAACATTTTTTGTCAGCATGTTCTACCCATCATCAACGGGCACTGGGGAGGCAGCTCAACAATAAACCAAACCAGAGTTATTTAAGTCTCTTGTCTTATAAAACTAAAACAGCTAATAACTGACAAGACTGGAGAAAACACTAATAAATGTTTTATCCAGTCAGGTCACAATTGACTTTGATATTGTTCTGTGATCAGTGTACCTGAGACCCAGTTTGATATCAAAGAAACTACAGATGTCTGCATGAGTTCATTCCCTTCAACTTTTTTAAATTTTATTATTCAGAATGGATAATGTGATGGACTGTGTAATTATGCCTGTTAATAATTACAGCAAAAAAAGTGATGTTAAAGTCTAATTAAAATTCAAATGGAAAAAATGTGAGACGCATTACATTACATTGTCTTAGTGACCCTCTGTATCCCTAAACCATCCCTTCATAGAAAATAATTACCACAAAAAATAACTAAACAATGTGGTGTTGATAATTACAAAACTACTTAAAATGGGGTGTGAGAAAAGACAACTTAAATCACTGTTTTAATGACGTTATATCTCACCTAACTGTCTCTTTCCCTGGCAAACATTCATAAAGTCTACATAATGTTATAAAGCACCTAAAATTTTACAAAAGCATGGGACAGAAGACAGTGTCAACCATTTGAAATCAGGTGTTGCTGGTCCTGCTCACTATTACATTCACAACAAAATGAAATGTTAGCTTCGTACAAAAAAAGGAATGTGCTTACACAAATCCAATCCTTTATAACAGGAAATTGTGAACCTTTAATGAGCCTGTCTGAACACTGGCTAACAGTGTCCGAAATGTATGTGGCACCTATTCTCTTACAATCTGAGACAAACTTAGAAAACAGTGTGAGCCATCTGCTGTCAGACCTAGTATATAACTTGTAGCATTTGCTGCCAAAAACCTCTTCATGGATGACCTGAAGCTAAACCTCTGCTTGGCCATGACCTCTCCACTGCCACGCAGGACCAAACTGCAAGCACCTACATGTACATGCAGTCAACTCAGTGCATGATCTTTCTCAAATTGGTTTCAGTTTGTCTCTGGCAACAGTGGCGTGTGTGAGTTAGTTTACTAAGTTTAATTTTTTTTTATTGAAAATAACATCAAAGCAATACAGTGGTGTCGATTCTCTATCAACCAGGACACGGCAATCCTATGTGCTTAAATGAAATGCAACTGGACTGTGTGTTGTAGTCTTATGTATTCTGGATGAGAGAAGAGGGAACCTCAAAACAACTCTGACTTGAACCAACCTTTAATTTTTCGCTTTCATTTTTGACATCGAAAACAAATGCAATGGCTGATCGATTGCATTTTTTGTTTCAACTAAACAAAACAAAAAACAAAAAAATCCAAATGTGAGTGGACTACATATTCAGCTGCTACTTAATACTATGCACAGCTTTCTTTTAGAATAATGCTCAACGTCTACTATTTTTTGCACTTCAAACAAGTCAAATTTTCAAAACAAGCAATATCAAAGCATCTTATTTTGAACAGTTTTTCAAAACAATCTCAAACAAGCCAGATTTGACACTATAGCCACTTTTGAATCCATATCTGTCAATATCTTTCACTTTACAGCTTGTCTTGTAAAGGAAAGGTGACGAAAAGTGTACTAAAAAAAATCTGATAGACATTATGCAATGCTTATGATTTTTCTTTGTTTTTTAATATGGCGACAGAAAATAAAAGCTCATTTGGCTTTTATTTTAACAAAGATTTTTAGCTGTTGCGAGTTGAACAGATTATTTACAGCATTTTGCCCGAAATGTTAACTCCACCACAAGAGAAGCAATAGAAGATGCTCCAAACATCCAGTATGCTCGAGGTTTCAGATTCCAGGAAAGGCCTGAAAACCAAAAATGAAACAGTTGAAATTTTCAAGAATGGAAGTCTGCGCACTCGGGTTTTGATCCTGGCGCACCAGAAGGAGACGGCAGAGGAGCTGAAGTTTTTTGTTTGCCAGTATGGTCACAAGATGGTTTACAAGGGAAGCACATTCTCCCCTAATGGAATGAATAAAATGATTTATTTAGTGTGTTCTTCCAGGATATTTGATATGCTTGGCTACGTTTAGCCCATAGCCTCATCATAATGAAACAGCAAGCAGTCAGAGTTGCAGAGAGGTATCTTTCTGGAAGACGAGAGAAAAACTGTGCCTGAGGCTCTGTTAAATGATGCTCCTCGTCCACAGTCACACCCTCATTTCTCTTCTTGTCAATACAATGCTCGGTGGCAGAGAAGGGTGAAATATATCAAAATATATCTCTGTACAAATGACTGTCCTTAAAACAAATGTATCTAAAAGTGCTGTATATGCATTATATCAGATCATATCTACAAAATACAAAGTCATTTCAGAATTTGTGTTATACACTATTTCATCAGATTCCTTATTTGTATTTATCATTAGTTATTCCAAAACGATTTAAGAAAAAATATATATTGGTAAATAATGAGGACAAAATGCTGGAGAAGTAACTCATTTTTAATTTCAGCCATGTCAATACCATGTCATTATTTTTTTGCTCAGTGTAAAACTTTTCCCTTTTATGAATACAAAGCTCCCTCAGGATCTTTCAAAAGGTCGTTTTTTTGTTATTTAAAGATGGACAGAATTATATCTGAAATTGACTTCTTTTCCCTCGACTCTTCTCAATAATACAGACAATTAAAGGAACCACTCTAAAGAAATATAAAAGCTTTATATAAACTTTTGATTGTTTTTATGTTTGTCTATACTTTTATGGTTTAAGTAACCATGCCTGCTTGGATAAGCATACAGCTTTCCATAAGTGACTCTTTGACGCATTCATTTGAACTTCAAATATAATCCTTTTAAACCAAATTTATAGGTGTTTATCTCAAAATACAATACAGCCGTAACTTTAATTAAAGCTGCAAGCAGACAGGTAAACCCTCACACCTCAACCATTCAATCCAAATCAGATCAATTCTGCATGTCAACATGAGGCAGTACAATCAATGAGCATTGGTATTACGTTCAACCAGGCTCAGTTTAGCTCTGGTGAGAAACGGTCAAAATTTTGCTGCAATTTAACCTTGGAGAAAACCGTCTGTTTGCTAGAGAAGGGTTAATGAAGACTTCTTTTGGTATTTAGAAAATGTGACTTAAATTATCTATTTGTGTTAAAAAGTTTAAAGTTTGGAAGTTCTACAGTGCTGTAGAGTATCATGTGCCACAGAAACCTGTGACTTTGTTCCCAGTGAGCAGTGCTAATTAGATATCATCAATATGCAATATGTTGATTGGATTAGGTCAAGAGAGACAAATATGAACCTTCCTAAGTAAAAGATTAGACTTCCTGTTTACAGGGGGTGGAGTTTAGGTCATGTCAGCCAATGACGATGTCTCATAGCAAATGACTATTATTTGAGCCTTGGTGACTCATGCAATGGATCAGAAAAGTTTGAGCAACTTTTGATCCCTACATTGACTAAAGTGGCTTATTTTTAAGTCTGTTTAGTAAAATGTACTTGGAGGAACTCGTTCAGGACCAAAATGACAGACTTTCTTTGTAAAGGAAGTGTGGCCCACACTATTGCTAAGTGTGAGGCTGTCATTTAGGGACTATGAATGGTTCCTCTTCTTCTTCTTTTTCTGTTTAATGGCAAACCAAAACAAACAACAAATTATGCCCCCAGTAATCAGATGATAGAAATTTGCTGATCATTGAATCTTGACTGCATAAAGTCAAGATTCAAATGAAAGTGAAATGAGTTTAATTGCCACACACCATCAACACGTTTGATCACACCTTATTTACATCCTTATCATTATTGTGATTTGATGAGGATGTAAAATGACATAGCTTTTTCACTATGGTGGTCATTTTAATATGTCATCTATTATTAATAATAATTATGACCCGGTGTGCACTTTGACAAGTTATCTTTATTTATTTTATTTTTTTTATGGTTTTGGAAACTAACAGGTTGACATGACATCCCCATCGTATCTCTCGTTAGATCAACACTGGAGGATAATGCTCCTCCAGCTGTAACATTATACTTTTCGGGGAAAACGTACACTACATTTGCTTTGCATTGTCCACACATAATGACAATGATATAGTATAATCTGACTAAATATTAGATGCTTGATTAATATGGGTTATTCCTATGTTGTCATACTGTGTTTTAAAATCTTGTTCAATGTGCCCCTCTTTAATTCAAGCCCCTGCCCTCCAGACGACCCTGCTTACAAAGGCTCTAGGGCGGCTCTCAGCTAGGGCGGCTCTAAACTAGCATAATTTATTTTTCTGTTGTGGTCTAAATATCAATGTGTCATCAATTACTCTGGATGTATTTTTTAAATTATAATTTAAAAAGTGGAAAACATTATAAGAGACATTAAATAAATATTGGAGCTAGCTTTCTAGTTAAAAGCAGAAAACTGCAGCATCTACAAATTTTAATTGCCCTTCTATTTCGATCTAATCTAATGCTATTGAACATATGACGGCAAGCTTTAAAACTGGTTGAGGTAGCAGATGGCCTTTTCCACACTAAGCTGGATCTTTTGCAAAATGGAGATTTTTTTTACCCCTTTGTTTTAATCTCCAGTCCACACAGAGACCGTTTGTTGGGCGGTGTTCACAAAGGCATTTTTAAAGAATACGTTTGTGGTGGCGTTTAGACTGGATTACCACAGGTTATTAAAGACAATGACTAAGAGACCATTTGCACATGCTCACTTTTTCTGTGCTAAAACCTACCTAAATACTATTACTGTCACGCTCACTGTTTTTTTCCAACTTCTAATGTAAGATGAAAACGTCAATCACTGTGTTATGTTTTCCCAAAGCAAAAGTGTCACATTTCTGTGCTTTCTTTAAGCATGTTTGACCACTGAGGCTCACTCATTGACTGAATAAAAGGGCTGAATTGTATCACTTGCAAACCCTGCTCACTTCATGAGCTGTATCGGGAAAGACTGCAGTTGGTGCTGTTGCCTACAGAAACTGTAAGATGCCATGGCTGTTCATATTAAATATACACATATAAAAGAAAAGTCTGAATATTGAAACCGTTCATGAAGATTATGGTAATTTATATATTTGCTAAGCAAACAATTTACGATCTGCAAAGTACAGTGTATTTTCATGATGAGCTGAAAAACATCCCTGAGAGTAAGTTACAAAAATCCAATTTCCAGCAGTATGATAGAAAAATCTTGCTCGCATTAATTCTCTTATGCTGCAGCGCCAGACCAGCCTGAGTAGAAATGGTGCCTCAAGGTTCATAACAAAAAAATTGGAAAAAAGAAATGCTTTTTCTGACCTCTAAATCCCTCTTGTGTTTAGCCCTGGCCAACATCACTGACCTTGTCTTGACACCAGCACCACAGGAAAAAGCACTCATTCGGTTCAAGGTCAAAGCCAAGAAATATTGGCAGCACTTGCAATGTCGACACACTGAGTTTTCAGATGATCAACTGGTGACCTGAGGCTGTCACATGTTTCAGTTTTCCTGTTTAGTTACATGTCTTCCTCTGTATTTTTTTTTTCCACATACTAAAAAATTATTGACATGAACTGGGAGTCTACATTTAACTTATTTAAAAAAACAATCATGTTAAAGATGCCCCTTTGGGTAATTATTTATATACATGTCTAAACATGTGATGGTCTGATTACTACACTGTGCTGCTCTAGAACAATGCTGTTTTTTTCTTTATGGTAAAAATTTGTATTTGAGACAAGTTGTATAAGGCAAATTAAACTGTGAAGTTCAAGTTATTTATTTAGCATTGTATATCAAAGACATTGCATATATATTCTGACATTGGCTTGATTAGCCAAAGATGACCAGGGAATGTTCTTTTCTATATATGTTTCATATCTATGAAAGATATTTTAATGCTGAAAATATAATACTTTTAAAATCTCAAATTTTACACTGAAGCATATACTGAAACTGTCTCTGGAGCAGTTTGTTTTCCTCATTGTGTATTCCTCACAATGGATAGAGAAATTCTGTTGGTTTCGTGTTTCAGAGTGCTCACCTTCATCCACTTATTAAATATTAACCAGCACAAACAACATCTCTGCTTGCATTTCCTGTGAGTTTCCTCCAGTTTCATCTGAATCTTTTTTTGCAATCCGGGTAGCATAAATATAATGTTGGATTTCCAGATCTGCTGCATGTATCTGCTTGATCCATTTTTTATGTCACAGAAGTAATTAAGCCAAAAATAGTATGTGAAATCTGGATGGACTCACACAGAGAAAAATAGCCATTAGAAGATTTAATGGTACAAAGTTCTTTGGTGCTCAAACCCAGTAGAAGACTTTTGAGCTGAGGATCACCGAGGGCAGGTGGTCGGCTCGGCGAAGCTCAGGCAGTCTTCTCTCCCCGGTCCGAATCCTGGTGATGGAGCGAGCATTGGGGCGAAGGAATGCAGAGAGAGCCTGGAAGGTGACCGCCGGGACGGAGGAGGAGATGGGGAGGTGGTGGGTCAAAGTCTTGTGATTGGCTGGAGCGGTGAAACACGCCAACCTGATTGGCAGCGGCGAGGGCATGGAGGATGATGATGGGGATGAGCTGTGTTCCTCAGCTTGAATTTTTGCCTAGCCTTCGTTTTAGTGTAAGTGCTTTACAAAAACATTTAAAAGCTTTTGGGTTTTTGTTTGATTAACCATTTGACAGAGCAATATTAAATACATACAATTTTTTTCTGTCCACTTGTTAGTTTTCTCTTCCTTCCCCAGTGTTTGCATACTGCCTTGTTCTCCTAATAAAACTGGGATGAGCTCTACCTGTTTGTCCTCAGGGATCCTTCTGGCAATGCCTCATCAATAACTTGGCTTACTGGCAGTCTCTGCCTGCTGACTTAAATTCTTAATGAGCACAGCACATCACTAATGATGGTGTAAAGTCAATGTGGTGTTGCATATCACCTGTATCAGCAGATTTAACTAACTATACTTCAATATACTGTGTAGCAATTAAAAAGTATATAAAAGAAGTAAATTATTCATGGGAAGAAAGACACTAATCAAGTGCAATGTGCAATATAGCCTAATGTTAACTAAATGTTTGCTTGTTTTTTTTTTTCTGCATCATCATATGATTATGGCCGTTCTGCGGTCAATGTCCACAGGAATTATCAAGAGGCGGTATTACACTAAAATATTAAAGAGATTATGTTGCAGTTCTTACAGTAATGCATAATGAATAGGTTATTTTTTCAAGGTGATTATTTGGGATGCTAATATAGACTGTAATCAAGTTTACATCGTGAGTTAAGGTGATTTTCACCTCAAAATTTCTGTTTGTTTTTTTTTTCTTTAAGAATTTAAGTGCTTCCAGTGTGAAGCACAGATATTTAATGTTTTCTTTCCATGTTGATGTAGCATTTTATACATGAAGAACAAAGATAAATATATCAAAAATATATATTTTGTAGATAATGTAAACTTAATACAAATACAGTTTTCACCACAACTATAAAACCCTGATTTGGGGCGTAAAATCTCCCCTGGCAACTATAGAAAATGATACTACGAGATGACAAAGAATTACAAGGAAAAACTCTACAAGGAGGAACTGGCATTTTCATTCAGGACCATTAAAGAATAACACTTGCTTTCAAATACTTTGGAAACCTTAAAGCAGTTTTATATTTTGCACCATGAAATAAAATAAAAAAAGATCTTCAGTACAAAGCAGTGCTGTTAACATGAATAAATTGATTTTAGTTAACTCTAGACTTTATTTAATGCTCTGCATTTGAAAGAATTTAATGAGTAATGAGCATATAAGTAATTGTATATTTCAGCTGCTTCTGGGTTTATTAAATATTGTTTTAAAAATATTGCTTAATCTTTAATGGATTCATATTGCAATTATAGTGCATGTCTTTTGTTGTATCAGTTCTAAAATCTACAAATGCAAATTAGCCTGTGACTGAACATGGTGCTGTTGAAATATACCTCAGCTGTTGGTGTAAGTAAAAATATTCACATCAGTTGTTGCTGATTTTTCAGTAATTGTAACACAATACAGAAATATATTATCATCTGACTGTATATTTTGGAAACTGAGATTGTTTCATAAATTTGAATTCCTCCACTGTTTTTAGTTGAGAAATGTAATTTGCCTTTCCAAGACTGGACAGACTTTTGGAGAATCAAATACACTGTACAAAACTGATGCCAACCTTTAAATGAGGCGTAATTACAGTTGTTGATGCAAGACTGGTGCTTGCCGTTTTTCTGTTCATTAGAATAAAAAACAGAATATACATCAATTTGACACAAACAGAAGTCCTGCAGTCTGGCATAATTAATCACACTGCGACACAATCTTCATCTAATGAGTTCCCCCCATTGTAATAGTTTAGAATAAAATACTTTAGAGTTCCAAACTCTTAGGAGGAAACTGACTTTTCTGTACAAATAATCACAAGACAATTACACCCAAACAGACCACCTGGAGTTCCCCTAATTATGAAAAATGTCTCATAGGCCCACTGTTATCACTGCAGAGCAGACCAAGATAAAAATGATCAAGAACTAAACCCATCTGAAGATGTGCCTTGGGATTCCGAATTCAGTTGAACGAGAATGAAAATAAAATTGCTTTTCGCACACCTGAAACTGAACACAGTACATTTGGACGAATCTGTTAATAATCCATCAATGTGTTTGAGGAAGATATTGATGGATCACCATTGTCTGTGTTTTATAGAGTTTTATTTAAGCACGTCAGAGTTTTTAGACCTCTTTTAAGTTCCATGTGACTTTCTTGGTCCACAGATGTCTTCCTGTAGCTGAAACTCCAGTGCTGAACTGTAAGCCAAGTTCATCCTTTCCAGCTTACATCCTGGAAATGACTAGGAAATAGCTAAGACCACAAAAACAGCATATATTATGCGAGTTTTTTTATTTTTTATTATTAGGGGTGTGTAATATTATACTGATATACAATTTTTTCAGTGTTCTTAAACTTTTATGACAGCGCCATCTCTTTTTGTTAATCGTAGGCTGGTGAGAATACCATGGGGCGGTGACAAAAAATGTCCACTCACTGTCCATGAAACCAAACATCAATCAGAATTTAGGCTCCCTTTCAACTTATTGCTATGAGTATTCAGATGAGAAAGCAGAATACCTCTAAGTAGAGAAAATCTGCCTGACAATCCCAAACATGAATTTATTACTAGCTTAAATTTGACCTCAAACATCACCATTGTCAGACAAAGAGACTTTCAGAAAACCGTTAAGTTGCTTTTACATGGTCCTCATCCTTTTGTGTTTTAAATATTACGTGATATAAAAGTATTATGTATTCATTATTTTGTTTTTATCTATTAAGTTATTCTGATGTAAATTTTATTTTTGAGACTAATTACGACCTTCTTTGAATACCGTGAAGGTTCTAACTGCTCCCCACTGATACAACTTGCTTTTTTGAAAGGAAAAGCAAATCATCATGTGATCATTTAGAGTTAGAATACTGACTCCACATCAATTATTTTTTCAACTGTCCCATCTATTTTCAGAGGATCAAGAATTTAACAGCTGACTTTGGTTTGCTGGAAAGAAGAGCGGGCATGATGGTCACATTTACATACATAGTGATGCCGTGTACCAGTATTATTGCAGGATGGTGTCCCAGCATGCTGCATTCTTCAGGGGACACAAATCAAGCTTCCATTGTAAGCTCGTCATTTATCACTGTGTGTTGGCAAAGCGCTCCTTTCTCACAGTTGGCAACTGGCAGTACCAGCTCTGCTGTGTCAAAATAATGATGAGACAATGCAAGATTTTCTGTGCTATTAAGAATTCTTTTTGTAGTCTTTCAAAAAAATTAAATGTAACAAAACAGAAATACACATAAGAAAAGTCTTTTGAGGTCTTATTTATAATCTTTCCTTCATATGTATTTTTCTGTTTGTCAAAATCCTGTTTTTAGGCCATAGGGGGAAAAAAAGCATTTAAAAAATTGCAGTGCAGGAGAATAATTTTTCCCTACATAACAAAATAACAAAACTATCTGTAGTGCATTTTTCTCAAATGCTTAATGTCCTGAAAATGAAGGTTGGATTTGTAGTGATGTGTAGAATAACCAACCTATAGTGACAAAGTGTATGAACAGACAATGCTACCAAACAGGAGACATCTTGTGAAGTAAGAAAATATAAAAACAACTGACTTGAAGAATGTGGAGCTGAGCTGTAGCGTAAAAGGTCTTGAAATTAGAAGATGGATGAGATGCTCATCCTCTGAAGCACCTGTAAAAATAAAACCTTTTCCAAAATTATGCAGCCACAGTGGTGGGAAATGTGTATTCTGTTGGTGTGTATGAATGCACAAGTTATTCCAAGTCTGTTTGAAAGTGGACAAAAATGCCAATAAAACACCAAGAAATTGAAACAATTGAACAACTGTGAGAAAATTATTGCAATTAAGGGTTATTTTAATTAAGCCATTTCACCTGTTAACATTACCCCATGGATTTTCCAAAACCTAAATACCTTTTCTAACTTTTCTCAAGTTAGAAAAGGTATTACTGCACACATTAAAAGCAATGTTCTATTTACAATATATTTGTAAACCCCCTTTGCTTTTCACGGGTGTTGAAGGCCAGATAATTATAATGGAATATACAACGTTCTTCTTTTTTCTAACTCACATGGGTATACAAAAAAATAAAAGAAAGACTGCACAAGTTACTTCCTGGTTCATAAAAATAATAAAATAGCTTGATTATAATACACTGCAGGAACTGGGATCAATACAAAACACGGCATTCTTGATGATAACTGATAATTACCAAGACAATCTAGAAGTCTGTGAGGTCTGCATAGCCAGGAAGCATAGTTTAATCTATGGAAGCAAAGGTTTACACAGTTGAGACTTTCTCTTGACAGGGAGATGGACAAAGTAAAAATATTTGCACAAGTGAGTTCCTGACTGATTTCAATCTGTATGTATCTTGGGTTTTTTTGTTTTTTTGTTTTTTTTTTTTTATGGATGGCTGGATGTATGAATCAGTCTGTCATCTCTGTCAAACTTGAATTACTGCTAAGTGGCAGCTGTCACCAAGTCGCACTCTAAAACGTTACCAGATCCTGCACTTAATGTTCTGCACCAGTCCTAGAGAGATAAACTTGCTATTCTTCACTGCTTTCAAAGCTTTTTGTGAAAGGCTAGCAGCTGAGGAAGACATGACTCATCTTAGTTTCTATTTAAATATTTGTGTTTTCCAAATTGAAAAATAAAAAATAAACAAATAACACTAATAATTTGAACCTAGCTAAGATGTGCCTTATCAGTCACTAGTGTGGGGGAAAAAAAGAGCAGCTAATTAGGCTGGAGCAGTTGACACAAGTTGCAGAGCAGCATTGATTCCTCCTGTGAAGGTGGGAGGTTCTCAGCAAGAGTCAATTTCACTGTCTTTATATATATTTGAAAACTCTACAGCTGGGGGTCCACCGGCACCAGCCCCAGGCAGGTGATTCAATTTCTGTGCTTGGAAATAGATACGTGATTTTCCAAGAGGCCAACTGATACATGTATCTGAAACCCAGGGAGGCTCTGTGCCCATAAATCACTGGATGCATATAATTATGCACTAAGGGCTGAAAGCAGTGATTCCCTTTGGGATATTGGACATTTTACTTCTCAGCACAGCTTAGTGCACCACAGCTCCTTTTTTTACAAGGTGGCTCTTTCTTCTGCTATTAATGCCATTTTTCCCCACAAACAACTAAAAGCATTGCTGTTGTCTCTGACAGGAAGTCCTTTAATGACACAGATGATCATATAAATTGAAACTTTATTGTGACTAACATAAGAACTGAATTGTCTTCCAGGAGAAAATAAAGACTCGCACTCTTACTCCACCTTCAGAGGCAAAATTCAGTAGGCATGCACGATTTGACGTCACTTTCTCTTTTTCTTGGAGAAATTCTAACAATTATATCTCTCAGTGGGGCTTCAGTATTACGCATTTCCTAAGTGTTGACTGAATGCAATCAACAGCATGTGTTAAATTCCCACACCCACATTCTTAGAAACATGCTCTTCTTGGAAACACAAACAACAAAAATTTGGCAAATACATCCACACATACACAATTATATAGATATTTTTACTCACTCCCCATTGTAGCTGCTCTCCACAGCTCTTTCCACTCAAGAATCAGTGAGTGGGAATAGGTGTTCCTTGGATGAGCCCCATGCTGACAAAATACAACAAATATAGACATGGAGTTTAAAGAAGGCTGAGCCAACAGTGAAATAATTAGTGCAACTTGAAAATGGTGAAAATAATAACTGATTACTGCTAAAAATAATTTCAAGTATTTTATAATCACCTGAACATATTGTAGTCTCTTGATGTTGTGCACACACAGTCTCTGGAATTTTCTAAAGTGACCTCAGTACCATTAATACTTTTTCATTAATTTTCACACATTTGTTTTTTTATGTAAACCTAAAGAACGTGCAACTATGTCATCACAGAATGAGGAAAGAGGCCGTGCCAGATCCCTCCTCTCTGTCCCATGCTGCTTTCACTTTTCTTAAAGATGGCATTCTACTGTAAATCAATAAGTCTTCTTACTATTGGCATGAGTGTGAGCTGACTCAGCCTAATTACCCCTCTGGTGCGACCTTTAAATCACACAAATGAGCACAAATAAATATCGATCATTTAAACTCATGCTTTCAGTGGTTAGAAGCTTGATTGTGCAAAGAAAGAACAAATCTTTGGTACGGCAACAAATATATGGGGACAAATCCTGCATTTCAGGTGACAAACTGGAAGCAGCATGATGTCTGAGGCAGTACATCTCTGTACTGTCCTGGGCCACTTAATTTCTAATAAAATGTGGCACCTGACTGGCTTGCTTCTTTACTTCGCACTGCCTGTGTTTAGGTGTATTTTCATTGTTTTAATTTAGTGTGTGTTGACACTACAAACTCTTATGGGAATGAAGACGGTTGATATTTCACGTTTTGGCAAGTTTTCAGACAATTAGGGTAATATAAAACAAGCTGGATTTAGAAAAGTCGGAGGAGAGACAGTATCATTTATTATGACACAAATACCTTGGTTGTTTTCAATACATTTTATCAGTATGAGCTCCTGTTTAATTTAATGTCAGATCAGTTTGTTCAACTTTATATTAAGTTCCTGCAGGCATTGCCTTCAACTTATGAAGGATCAGACTGAGGTCATAGCAGGTTATGAGGTGGTAGAAAACACAAACATAAAAATGTGACAGCACTAATTTCATTAGATGAGGCTGAGCTACTTTAAGAGAATCTCAGTTTCAAAGCATCACTTTAACAAATCACTCTGACAGCTTTATTAAGAGTTTCTGTGATTTTTCTTTTGTGCTTCTTTCCACAAAAGAAGTACAAAGGTTGCGGCTGTGGTGCACATTGATCGTGCTGAATTTAAGCACTAACAAAGGCCAATCAAATGCTGTTGCTTTCTCAAGAAAAACTGAAAGGCTATTAAATTCATGGTTTGTGTGTAAAATTAAGGATTATAAAGAGAAAATAACCATCCAGCGGACCTATTCATTAAATGCTTTAAGCTTAATGGCTATTTTTTCCCCAATTGTTCCTGAGCCATGAGTAAAAAAATTCAAGCAAGCTTTTTGTTTGTGTCAGTCAGGAAGTTTGCAATTAAAAATCCCCCCAGAATTTAATTACTGAACCTAAAACATTCATCTGGGTAATGGTCAAGATGGTGGTAGGAGTTCGTCCTGTAATCGATGGGTTGCTGGTTTGAATCCCTGCTCTGTCCGTTTCTGTCAATGTGTTACTGCACCCACATCCCTTGCTGAGGGAGTTGGTGCGTGGCAGCCTTGCCTCTTTCAAATTGCCCAAAGACAGCTGTTGCTACTATCCAGTAGCTTTCCACCATCAGCATGTGAATGACTGAATTTAGTGTGAAGCACTTTGGGCTTCTCTGGACTTGATAAACAAAGTCAAGCTTCCTTTCCACGTCATGTTTGATAATGAAACTAATGACGAAATTCACCGTTGTTGTTATGTATGACCTGTATGATGCGTATGACAGGTTGGGGTTGTAAATCAACTTAGTGCTTGGTCATGTGGAGAGGGTATAGAGGGAAAGCAAACACGCCTCCTTAGGGGAAACACTGACTTATTAGTCCAGAGAGGGTCAAGCATTCCCTCTGGAACTTCTTTCTGAAAAAATACATGTTGGGTTCTCTGAAATTGTGTTTCTGTGAATACAGGGTAAAACTTGTGTAAAACAACTTTCTCATATAACTTTTGGGGGGCTGTTCTGAGCATCTCTTTGGTGCCTCTCCTTTAGAGGTTTTCTAAGCTAATCCAGCTGGGAGGAGATCCTACCGAAAGACAGAGATGTCTGGGTTTTTCTCAAAGGATGGAACATTTTCTGGACTTTGCCACACTGTTTTTTTTTTTTTTTTTTTTTTCTCAAAATTATTTGTTGGTTCTTTCCAAAACAGCTGCTAATGTTTGCTGAGTATTACTCAGTGGTGGCAAAGTGAGCGTGGCATTGTACCAGAAGCCCTTATTTGCAATCTGGGTCATTATTAGCACCCTAACACATGTTCCTCCCAAGTTCTCACTGGTCTCTTAATCCTATTTAATTCATTCTTATTAACTTACCTTCAGTGCAATAAATCAATACCACAGGTTTTACTTAATTTGTCTTTATTTTCACTTTATCTCTTGAATCTCATTTCAAGATATAAAAAAAGGAAGATAGAACCTGAGAGAAGCTTAAGTGAGATTGGGATTGGACTAAATAGAATCATTTGCTATATTAAAAAAAAAGATTTGTTCATTGTTTTTAAGGGACTCAAAAAGCGTTGATCAAGCTAGAATATAAACCTGATTTATATTCTAGAAAACACTAAATTCTAGAAGCACCAGGCTCACATTGTTAGTTAGTGTGGTAGTGGATATGTCTGACACATTTTTTCCTCTCATATTGTTTTTCACCACTGAAGCTCCTGATCCTTTGAGCCCTTTGTCTCTTTTCCAACATTTATATGCTTTTGCTGAAGCTCAAAAGGCAGTCCCAGAGGTTTCAATTAGAAAAGTGTGGTATATCTGAGTGTACTCCCTTTAATAGTAGAGTGATCTCCTGAGTGTTGCTGAAGGGTTTGGGGGAAAGAGTTGCAGTGTCTCTAACTTGGGTTAATTGGGTTTCTTTTAGCTTCTCACTGTAACCGTACAAAAGGGTGAAATAGGGAGAATAATTTTTTATCTCCTGAAAATTTTGTCTTTCTGGCTGACATAGAGAAAAAAAAAATTGTGGTAGTTTTTATCTGATTTTCATTTGGTGGTGTGTGTAAGATTTCCACTACCTTGTATTATCCAGTTTATTCTTCACAGAAATTAGTACCTGTAAAGATAACTGAAGTTGTGAAAGTATTTGGGGCGTTTCATACAATACATTCAATTGAAACGCACAGTATAGTTTCCGAGGAATTTAATCATCAGCAGTACAACATTATTTTAAATGGTACATAAATATTTACTGAACAGAATTTTTTTTTTTTTTTTTTTTTGCTTTGTTTTTCTATGACTGTAGCCTCAGCTAAACTCCCTTGTGTAAGCACTTGTATGTTGTTGCTATTTTACTAAAGATGTATTTATTATTACATTGGAAAGGCAGTGGAAACCTCCAGAACCTGCAACCCTCTGGGCAGGCATCAACATTCCCAGCACTCAAAGGGATAGAAAGAAAAAGGTCACCATGGCATCCTGCTGAGACAGCCTAGGAAGGTCAAATGAGCATGCCCCACAGAAATGCCCCATTCACAACTTACAGCCCAAAGCTGAGTTGAGAGCCGCAGGCCATCAGCCTTGAACCCGCCATGTTGCAACATAGCCCAAGACCAATGGTGGTCCATCCATATTTATTTTAAAATTATGTTAGAATGAGTAATAGTAAATGATTTGCTAATACAACTAATATTTTCAACATCTAATTTTGATGCACTTTGTATTTTATTCAAAAAGCACAAATGCATATTTTCACGTTCTCTACATTTTTATTCTTATTTCTCCTGTAAAAATTAAGTGACAGGGCAATTATATTTTCAAATCCAGTGTAAAAATTTAGAATTTAGACTAGTCAATACTAAAATTTGTATTATTTGTTTTTAATGAATGAAAATTGCATAACCTTTTATTTTCAGGCATTTTATTGGCTACATAAATCCCCTGAACGCTTGTGCTGAGACAAATATGAATCTAATATGGTCGGGCAAATTTATCAATACCAATTACCATAACTAAGTGGCAAATAATCTTCTATGTTAGGAAGGTTATGATGCAGAAAAGATGTTTATTAGAAAAGCATTTCTAATGAGAATGGAGAGCATTACTTAATATTTCCATGTCTAAAAGATATAGTATTCAGTGACAAATACAATACTTAGCCACTTGCTCTGGTGAAAGTCTGATTTGAATTTTCCAATAATCATGCCTAATCAAATTAAATCAATTAAAATGTGTAAAAATTAAATATGTGTCTTTCCTCTATTTAAAATTTGGATTAACTTCTGCTATGATGGTAGTGAAAAAGGACAACAATAATCTACATCTCAGATGCCAATACAGTTCGACACAGCTGAACGCTAGAAATAGCGTCTTTCTATTTTTCAGTTTTGTGCGACTCCTGGATGATATGGCACCCTGGAAATAAACCCATATTGCTTATATTATTAACTGCCCCATGGAGACACCAGATGATCATCCAGTGTCTGTGTGAGAAATGTGTTTAACATCACAGGCTGATCCAAATACCATTTTGATGATTATTTAAAATAGAGAATGCATTTGGACAGCCTGCATCAGATCCCCAACACAAAGCTCAGCCAGATATGGGAAACATTCCTAACACATTATGTTGGCTTTGTTACTCAGGTATATTCTACTGAGCCAAAAATCTTTAGATCCACAATCTCAATGTTCAAGACAGAAAAATAATCTATAAAACTGGTTAGGGATGGGGGGTCATAGATGTGTCTTTAATGTGGAAAACTATGGAGTTTAGTGTTTCACTTATATAAATCTGCATTTATTCTCTAAATGCAGTTTCAGGCAATTTAAGGGGTGAGATTCATATTTCTTAAAGAAATATTTTTTTTTTCAATAGTGAGCTGAAAAATAGTCTAAAATTTACATTTATTTATTATCATCTCCAAACAGTTTTCATGTAAGATCTTGTACAAAATATTGATCCAAGAAAGTAATTGCAATTCAGTCTAGTTCTGTTTATCATAGATAAACAGAAAGTCAGTACCAACCCTCCTTCCAACCCCATTACCAACCCTAACTTAACCCCAGTACCAACCCCAATATTAACCTAGGGTTGGTATTGGGGTTGGAATTAGGGTTAATATTGGGGTTGGTACTGGGGTTAAGCCTTCGGATTTTGCTGCATATTGTATAATACTTATGCTGTTCTATTACATAATGTTGTCACAATTTGAAATTTCAGCCCAGGTAACAGTTGTGCAGATCTGATGGTTCAGTCAAAATTTTTGCAGCTGCCAAACTGGAATCCTGCAGTAAGACAGGAGTCACTGTGGAGGAACCTACAGCTTCCCACACAGAACAGAAATTGAGAAACAATAGACGACAGAGCTGAGCCACAGACTTCCTGTGGTGCAGTTAAACCACATGAGCCAAACTGAACTCTGACAATAACAAATGAAATCGATGGGAGAGCTCCACATCTTCTACCTCATTGACAATTTATTTCATGGATTGTAGCAAACAAAACTGTGTCTGATTCAAAATGAGGGAGCGCCCCAGCTCTCATTCTCACACATGTTCCCTCGGTTACTTTGTCCTAAGGCTGTTTAAGCTCAGGAGCAGAGTAAGACAGACAGCACAGGTCATGGGAATGTAGCAGCCTGACTTACGGCAGATGCCAAAAATGAGACAAAGTCTCTGAGATTCACACAATCCAACTAATTATCAGACATAAATGAACAGGAAGCGCAACCATCTTAAATGAACAAAGTGATTTCACAGATCACTGACGCCCTTTTCTGGAGATGGCAAATTAATGGCTGCACTATATATTTTCTTTCCTGTGCTGCAAGTCCTCTGGAGTGCAATAACATTGAGTGTAAAGGACTTGCCATCAAAAGAGGTGAGATCGTTTTCTGCCCTGGACGTAGAGTGAAGTAAATGGGGAAACTGATAATGAGATTCGCTTAATTGTAAATTAACAGAATCTTGTTAATAAGATTCTGTTAATTTAAGATTTATTTCCTTATTGATTCATTTACTCCTTCTGCAGCAAGTGTAAAATGATGTGAGAGGATAGTTACCAGCAGCCCTAAATGACTAAGAATTGAATTTACAGCATGTCATTAATCACGCTGGAGATCATGAATTAGGATGCAGATTTACTTTGTGCCTGCAGTTACTGTGAGCAGCAGCCTGCAAAAACCAGTGTATTCAAATTGTTGTTGGTGTGATGGTGTGAAAGTTATATGCCTGGCCTGATTCAGAAGGTAGTATTTTTTGATAAGCTGAAAATTTGCAATACAAAATGCAGGCATTAACACAGAAGGGAACCATTTGAATAACAGGAGTCTGACATCAGGGAGAAATTATCACAGAGTGAAATACCAAGGAGTCTTTGTATGTGCTCAGATGGTTATTATGGGGAACAGGAGACCTAATGAATCAAAGCTGTGAGGGCAAGAGACTTAGACAAAAAAATAAATAAATAAAAAGAAGGAATAATAAAACTATGAATATCATAAAAAAATATAAGTTTCTGGAGTTAATATGGTTAATTATCTCATAAGTCAAGAAAATCTCACATATAAATGTAATGTGATATGAAATGATATATCAGAGCCAAAGAACTTATATTATTTTCAGAAGTTTTTTTTTTTTTACTTATTATTATTTCACTAAATTAGTGATGCATCAATAAGTCAGCGAGAAAATGATAGGCAGGTCACCTCTTAGCTAAGATAATTTCAGCTTTTGGTCAAACATCAGGTAAAGGTTAGGGACAAATTTTTTGCCCATGAATTTGGAAAACATATTCAGTTTTTTATTGTCAGCTCACTGTAACTACTACATCTATCAAGAAACCTGCAACTCTTGTGTTCTTTTTATTAGGTAGTTGATAACACAAACCAGAAATCAGTATTGCCCATTGAAGTTTGATCAGTCTTCCTCTATCGTAACCATTACTGGAAAACACAGGAGTGGAAAACCAGCCCACTGCTTTTCTTCTCAATCATCTGTAATGAGAAGAGTTGTGGTGTTCACAAACAAAATAAAAAATAAAAAAACATTGAGTGGCTGTTTAACAATGGGAGTCGAGTCACAGTTGCAAACCGTTCTATATTTCTGGGCCACATCAGATGTTCCTGCTGCCTTCAGTGAGTGACGAGATTGCAGTGGCCTTTGGGGCCTTGAAGTACATGGAATGTTTGAGATTTTTTTTTCCCTTATAATAAATCAAGATAAAGCTTTACACAATATTTCAGAATTGTTGTAACTCAGATATCCCATTCAGGAGTGCTTGTACTCAAACCTAGGTCCTGCATGTTTTAAACATTCAGCTCACCTGAATCAAATAAAAGCTTCATTATGGTATTTCAGCCATTAATTACTGCATCAGCAGGAGCAGACTACATTTTTCCTCCACCAGACTCTGTTGCACTTTTCTAACTTTGGGAAGAAAAAAATTATTTATTATCTGTGTTACAATCTTTGGACATCTGTGTGCATAGTTCGTCATACTCTTTATCTTTTTCTTGTGAAGTGGGCAGTGATACACTTGTTTAAAGCAAATACATGCTCAAAGGCAACGACACAACATTAATCTGTGATTCACCCCATTTTTCCACTCAGTTGACGTAATAATCAGCACTGTTGTTTTTCATAAAATATTACATTTTTGCCAATTGTTCTGCTATGTCTCAGCAGAGCATTGATTCATTCTTACAACCTTGCTTAAGATTTTTGCCTCAAATTACTTTAATCTTCTTCCTGTAGTCCTTTGAACGGCAAAAACAGAGACTGATTTGCAGCCTTCGAGATTTGAGCCTCGTAATCAGTAGGAAAATTTTGTAAATATTTTGGCTTTTTGATAGCATCGTCTTTCCTCAGCTCATATCAATACTTTTTGATGTAAATGACTGGTCAGAGCACCGTATATCCTTTATTATCATCCAAGGTCAGAAACAAAAGGTGGGGAGGGATTTTTGCCAACTGTTTCCCTTTAAACACTCTTTGTTCGTCACATTCGTTTTACTGTCTAAGAACCATAATTTCCACAACATTCTGGAGACGATCGGATTAACCACACACACTTCTTATCTTTGGCCTGCTCAAATTTCTGTGTAATTATTCACACTCATGAAGCAAACCACAAAATAAAACCTTCACGTCGGCTCCATCAAAGCCCGCCTTATCACCTTCCTGAAGCTGGCTCGAGCCGGAGAACCGGGACTTCTGCTGAGCGTCACCACAAATGAAAGAGGAAAAGGTTTCAGCCGTCGTCACAATTTGAAGGAGACACTGAGCTGAGTTTGGCTCGATTGCCCGAAGTTATTAGCTCACGGTAATTAAGTTTGCATTATTCTTTCCTAACAGTGGAATGATTTCATTCAGCTCTCCATCATTGTAGCCCAGGCGTTTGCTCATCTGACACGTGGAGATACCCATGAGTCGACCCAGCAAGGGTATGAAGAGAGAGAAGAGAATGAGACAGAAAATAAGAAGAACTGTCCTTAGCACATGAAAACCCAGCAAACTGCTTAGGCCGGCCAATGTCTCAAAAGGATTTTGATTGCAAGAACATGGGATTCAGACTCAGATATTAAAAAGGCTAAATACAAATAAAAGTTGTTCAGGGTGTTGCTTTTTTTATAATATGACAGCACACAAGTCAAGCTGCTTAGACATACTCACAGACCTAAAGGCAGTTTATAAAGACCAATTAACACAACATCTATGCTACATTTTTGAAGCCGAAGGAGAGTGGGGTAACTCTAAATGCAAGAAAACAATGTTAACAAATGTTTCATCCTTCCGCTTTCAAGCTTTACCGTAAATTAAATGTACAGATTGAGAGGCTAAGATCATAGTGCCATACTTTAGCTTTGAAAATTGACTATAATTAATAGGTGTTCCAGTTTTAAATAATACAAATCTGAGACATCAGATGGAATGGTCATAAAGTCTGATTTCAGAGGTTCCTCACCAGTCCTGAGTTTAAAATTAAATTGGGCTATTACATGTTCAACACGTAAAGAGTTTTATTAATAAAAAAAACATATGAACCATACACTGTTGCAGGCTTGAAACACACTGTGCTATCTTCTACTGCTGTCTCTCAGTTTTTCTTCTTTCTTTGTCCTGTATAACTAATAATAAGTGCATTGACGTCCAGAACTTGTTGTGCGTTTATTGACTGACTGATTTGTCAGTTGATTCTGTCTGATGTGATTTTGGAGCAATAAGTTGTGTAGTCTGACATCTTTTATGGTGCAGTGTGATGGGAGTTACTGTCATATCAGACTTACACAATGTGACCTGTTCAAGCACAGTGTGTGCTGATCTTAGATTGGGTGGGACATTATGCTGACATCCAGGTAATGACTCCTTAGGTAAATGAAATGCAGCTTTGTCTTTTCAGGCCTTGGAGCCAGGTCTCACTTCTGGGGCATCTGAAAGTTTGTCTGGCATAATTCTTTTTGTGAGATTAAGACAAAAGCACCATAAAATCAATGTAATCTTGGTGTAAGTGTGGTAGTGGGTAGATTAGAGTTGGACGATTTGGAGAATCCAGTTAGCCCATTATCCCACACTTTGTGGCATAACTACATAGTACAAAATATTTGCTACTGCTTTTTCGGGGGCATAAAAATACCAGAAGGGGCCCAGAAGAAAATCTTTGAAACCACGGCTGTACAGGATCCAAACACATCTCTTCCCCAAATGTTAGCAACAATATACCTCCTGTTCTCCGTATGCTGAAAGAAAACTTTGTTATTCGCACGTTTTTCATGTTGACTTGAGTTCAGAACTCCACCTAAACATTATGAGTGAACGGGGAGCAAGCAGATGTCATCGACAGACCAAAATGAATTTTTTATTACTGTCTTTATAGCTTGAAAGGTTTCCATATAACGACAAAAGCACAAAGTATTTCTGACAGTGACAGTGGCAAAAAACACACTTCTCACAAAAACAAACAAGCATAGTGCAGGAACATGTGTACAGTAAACTCCACTGGTGCTCTGGAATTGCACAGGCCTGACTTGTTCTGCAAGAACTGCAGAAAGCTAGCTTAGAAGGCAACAAAAATAAACATAGCCTTCTCTTCTCACAAGTCTGATAAAAGCTTATGCTGTTTATTAATTCAGTGGCCTTTACCGTGTTTTTGGATGACTCTCGGTTTGCCTGTCAGTGTGTCTCAGTGTATAAATAAATTAAAGCAAGTTGCAGCTGACGCTGTGGACACTGAAGGCCGTAGCAAGGATGAAATTCCTTTTTCAGTCTGTCTATATCATACCAGCCATGTTTTCTGTTTTGTTCCACATCCTATAACACTGCATGAGATGCCTATTACAGCTGCGGTTTATTGTCAAGTATTTGCATACCTTACAAACTATGTGTTGTTTGTCTACTTAGCTCAGCATGAGCTTGTAAAATGCAACCTAATGAGCAGAGAGACTTGCTGCAGCCCAAAGGTCAAAGCAGCAGGCATCTGGGAAGCTAATGAAAATTCTCAGTCATTAACCATCCCACCTCTGAATTGCCCTTGAATAAGGAACTTAATCCAGCTGAGTGGCCCAAACTAGAACAGGAACTGCAGCTGTTCCAGTAACCTTTTTTGCGACAGTTTTGAGAGAAATTTTCACAAACCTTGGATTTCTGCTGCTCAGTGGATTTAATACAAGTTTATAGGTTTTTCAATCAGTTTGGCTTTTGCTTCTTTAAAATTTCAATTTATACTTGGACAACTTAATGACAATTCACTGGGTAAGCAATGGAGCAAAAGATTATTATGCTTTACATTTAGTATGAGGAACTACATCGATTCCATTGCATTTCAGTCTTTCACTAAAATCTTGAAATTATATCCAATAAATGTGTTTTCAATCAATTCAAAAGTCATTGTTAATGGGTCACAAAATAAATTAAAGATTAAGGGTTGTTTTCCTTCATTAAATAAGAATGACATCTGTAGAGAGGTAAATAATTATTTGAAACATGCATTAATCCCCTTATTGATAAACATACATAGTAAAAATACATTAAAAAAAAACTTTGAATAATTTTTTATTTGCATTCACAAAACTTTCTGTATTTTGAGCACATTTATTGAGAGGTTAAAAACTGGAATGTTTGGAAATAATTGTATTTTTGGATCATCAGTGGCACCTATCTTTGCATCCCCAAAATTTCCAATAAAATAAATATGAATGATTATTTTCTTAAGTTATTATCATTATTTAGTGTAGGCAAACCTTGTTATGAACAACTGCAACTCTAACAAACAATGCTGAACAAGGAGCAAAGTTTATCTTGCAACCCCACAGAGTGAGAAGGATCATAGAAAATCTAAAGAAAATATTCAGAACACACTATTGAAGAACTACAGCAAATTTTTCAAGGAGGCTTTTTACAAATCTTTACCAGCAGTACTAAAAAAATGTGAAGGGCACTATCGTCACGATCGTATTTAATTTAAGAGCATATTTAATTTTAAAGCATTGCAACATGTTTAATAATTTAGGTGATATTAGTAGTTTCTGGGCTGGATTTTTATTTTTCCAGACTCCTGAATTTGGGCAACCGATTACAAACTACCTGTCTTATGTGGGAGGCATCAGCACTGAGCCTCCTAACAGATTTGTGCAGGAGATGTTTTGTTTCCAGCTCTGCTTAAATTCTTTTTGTCATTCACCTCAGCCTCTGCCTCGGTCAAGCGTTTCCTTTCCACAATGAGAGTGACTTGCCTAAATTGGTGGAAAAAAAGAGACAGAACACCAAATCCAAACTGGCTGTTGTTTGGATAGTAAACAGAAGTCCACAGGATGGGTAAAATTTAAAACCCTGATCTTCTGTCTTCATGAGGATTCTTTAAAAAGATAATTTCAAACCTTATTATGAACAACTGCTTGGTGGAGTAACATGATAATTCTAACAAACGTGTAAACATTTTTTTTTCCCTATTCTTGCCAATTAATTGCTATTCAATCAATATATAATACTAATATTCATAGATTTCAGTGCGTTGAAATAATTCTAGCACCAGCGTGAAATACTCTGTTTATTTTGGTATGCCTGAAAATCCCATCCATCTTCCAGTGCTATAAAAGTCAAATCTTTACATTTCGTAGTCAAAGTAAGGAACCAGGCCAAAGATCTGCATGTGTACACTGGCTGAGTACAACTTTCTGTGTGAAGCCCTCACAGATGTGTGTTCATCCCCAAGTAAAAAAATCCTGGAAAAGAAAATCCTGGAAAAGATTCTGACCAAGGTCATATCGAGCAAAAAGTTTTTCTCAGCACCTACATTGGTTTCATAAATAATATATCATCTGAAAGTATCTTTATCTTGCTCGCGTTAGCAAAATGGAGCACTGAGATGCATGAATGAGTTAATTGTTTAGCTGCCAACTTTGATCTGGGAAACTTTAGGTGCATTTTTGTCTTTAAAAAAGAAACAGATGTACACTCTGTATAGCTCTGAGCACCGAGTAACATTTGAAGAGATGTGATTTAGCCAAACAGAAGTACACTCAGGAAGATCAAAAAGGCATTTCTGTATTACTTTTAGCGAGTTTTCATTCTGGACTGGTAATTTATTGGAATGTCTCCAGAGAAGATGTAGAAACAATAAAAAAATACTCCCCCCAAATCTACCACCACTGCAGTAGTCTGTGAATTTTTGCTCATAAGTAAAGCCCCGGGAGATGTGCGCAAATGATCCTGAAACAGATTAGGGAGTCAGTGCTCTGCACCTCCTTCTTGCTGGTAGGATTCCTGCCTGTCTGCTCGGTTAATCTAGGCCTGCCAGGAAACCGAAATACCGGCGTGAAATACATCTCCGTGGTTTTTCTGATAAACACACACTGCGTACTCCCCTGAAAGCTGTGCCACCAAGCTCTGATCCTTTGTCATCTTCTCATCATTGGGTTTCCATTGGCCGGAACAAAGGCAGCTCCACTTTAAGTGCCTGCGCTGACATTTTAGAAGGTGGCATATTGTTTGGATTAGGCGCTCTCGCAGTGTTGTGAACTTGAGCTGAAAAATACTTGTGCACATTAACACGGCTGTTTGTAGCTGCTCATTTGAGCCTCTCGGCTGTGACTTCTTCCCTGCTTTGATGAAAGTGGAGCCACGGCATGCTTGTTGAAGTATCGCCTTCAGCACCTGGCTGTCACATCAGTGATGGCTCTCTCCTCCCAGCGCTTAGAGCGTGAGATGTCTTAAACTCTCTGCTTTGAGACATGCAGGGCAATAATAATCGCTCAGCAGAGGAAGTTGGAAAAGTTGAATAAAACACTGCTAACTGACTGACTGAAATATGAATTTCATATTTATGAAATGAATATGAAAGCTGATAAAACATTGAGGCCTGTTTTATCAGTTTTTATCCTTTTTTATTGCTTATATTGTGATACATCCTGCTGCTGAAATCAGTTACCTTAGAAAACCACTTTCTATTATATCCTATTGCCATAAAATGTGTAATAATTATAATTTTTACAACAAAATAAAGGATGTCATGCTTAGCTCTCCTACCACAACTGGAATCTGTAACAATTCCTATAAAATATAACTGAAGCAAAACTAGTTATGCAGTCATTTACATTTCATAATTAATAACCATCCAGGAACTTTTCAATTAGTATCAAATTCTTCCTGTTTCCCTGGGGTAGAAATATAATGCGACACAGAGGCACAGTTTTTTTTTTTTTTTTTTCAAACAGGACTGAATGAGGATTCAAGTTTATGTTGTAACCACACAGTGAGTAGGACAGGGAAGAAGTCAGGAAAAAAAAGTGTTTCTAACTGTGAGAACTATAGGAAGAGGTGTCAGATGTCAATCTAAAAAATATGTGTGAAGGTATTGAGTTTGCTAAAAGCATGCCAGACTTTAATTAAAAATCAAGTGCTTTGGTTTGTTGAGGTGAAGTAGAATGTGTCCATGGAAAATAACTCATGCAAACTGTAAAGTGTGGCAGAAGAAGTGCAATGTTGCAGGCCTGCTTCTCTTCCCGAAGTCCTGGGAATCTTGCCCAAGAGCACAGCATCATGGATTTTTTAAAATATCATAATATTTTAAATAGAAATCAGGAAGCTCTGTCCTGAAAACTGAAAATGGGGTTTCTTTGGATTTTCATTGAAATAAAATTGAAGTCAACAAGGGGATTTTAAGACCAAACCTGTTAAAATTAAAACTTCTCTTGGAAGTTGATAAATGTTGTTGTTACTATATAATTATATTGATGCAAATTGTGTTAGAAAATTTGTACCTGCTGTATTTCACCAGTTCTTGGTAGGAGGAAGAATCACTGAGTTTACCCCTTAAATATATAAAAAGTTGAGAAAATGAAAGAGAGAAAAAAAATCACACACTCATAAATAAAACATTTGTTAGAGTTGTTGCAGAGCACTCAACACGAGGAGAAAAAATAAACAAATGCGACATATTAGAGAGATAGCAGTTTGCTCTTGTTCCTGCTCGCCTCATGCAACATGGTGACGATTTTCACACATCTGCTGCAGCACAAGAGGCTTCTGTTAAGAGTCAAGACAGCAATCAAGTTCAAAGAAAACCGTTCAGAAATACAGTGGGATAAATTATGTCTAGCTGTAGTTTTATGAGCAGCATTTCTCCCTGCCTGTCACAACATTTAGATGAATCAACACCGTGTTCCCACACGGTCTTTGATAAGACCGTGTGGGAACATAACTTATACCGAGAAAACTAAATCTCTCTGTATCTGCCTTACATTAATAGTTGGTGCTTATTTGTTATGTTTGCCTAATCCTATTATTCATGTACATTTTGTGTTGCCTTGTGGATTTTCTTCACAGTTATTTAAAAATTGTTATGGGTTTATACAGATGCATGTTTTTGCTTAGCATCTGCAGACCTCTTCTTTTCAAAATTAATTTAATTATTTGTCATTAAGACTTGAGGTTTTCTACAGTGCCTTTAAATAGTTTATTATTATTATTATTATTATTATTATTATTATTATTATTATTATTATTATTATTATTATATTATAAAATAAACTACATACTTCAGAGGATAAAAATGTGAGTCCTGGTTTAAAATGATTCCATCATATTCATTTGGCTAGAAGTCATTCGTAATTTGATCATTCAATTATGAAAACTTTAAAGGACCCAAATTTATATGGTGTGTTTACACCAACCCTTTTGAATAAGAATCAATTTAATTACATTCTTTGACCAAGCTTATTTTAAGTCTGGGATAATTATGCAAGTCAGATCTGAATTTGATCTACCTATATGTTTATTTAGTACAGTATTCTTAAGTTTATTTACAAATAGCCACTATAAAATGTTAACAACTCTCCATCAAAGTTGTGAATGTTCTGAAGCAAAATCCTAAATGGACATTGTCAAATAATGTTTTGGTCGAGTCAGAAATCCCCGCGCCGTGAGCAGAACTCCTTTTTTATGCATTTCTTGTCAAAAGAGTTTAAGATCAGCGCTGCCATAACCACATTTATAATACAGTCTCATCCACATGCTGTAAAGCTGATGTTCACTCACTGGTTTATTGCAGCATTTGGTACTTTTTCAAACGGTGCATCAAAGGATCGAAAACACAGTGTGAGATAGATTTGCTCAGTGACCCTCCTCATGATGCTAACGTTCATTACTAGCTAATGTGAAACTTTGAAGTTTCCCAGATGGCGTTGTTTGTTATCATTCACGCTTGCTGTTCAAGCTTCACGACCTGTAAATAATACTCCTCCTAACTGCCTTGTTTTCAGAGCTGAAAGTACATATGGGAGCCTAACTTCTTGAAATTTCCAAGTGTCAGCCTCAGTGGCTCATTTAAATGCACGGTCATGCGGCTGTTTGTGCTGCTGCTGCCGCCGCCATGCAGATTGTGTTTACTATTTTACAGTTTCATTAACAGTATTTTAAAGCCAGTGACAGCACACTGAATGACTTTAATTACTCCATGCAGGATCATGGTGGAAAATATACAGACACAAAATAACAGCACACAAACACTACAGCATTTATGCATATGTTAAGAAATATACACCAGCGTGATGGCATGAAGAAAATATTGTATTAGATGAGGTTGTAGTAGCACAAGTTAAACAATTACAGTTTTAACAGAAGGATTGTAAGTTGTGTTCATTTGTTGCCTTTCTAAAACAATAACCTAGTTCATTTTCCAGGAAAAAAAAAGAAAATTACCACCTTTTTCTTTCAAAAATAAAAAAAAATATTTAGTCAAAAAAAAAAAGCACTTTTAACAAAAAGATGACTTAAGCAACTATATAAGACAAAAACAATGTTCTGTTGAGGTTGCTTCTATCATAAAAATAACCAAAAGGCTACAAAACATTAGTGAAGTAGAAATTCTTCAAATTAAGAAAATGTGTTTTTGTCTTACACCAACTTTATCAATTAAGTTTGTGGCAATATTTAACTCTGCTGTGGAAAGAGTATTAGTGTTTGTGGGGATTTTTTCTGTCATATTTAAATGTTTCATGTCATGAAACAGAGATAACCCGAGCAAATAAAAAATAAGTTATGAAATAATGAGTTAATTTATTAAAGGGAAAAAAAAGTCTTCAAATGAACATTATTGTGTGAAAATATTGTCACACTGGTTGTGTCACATTTGGTGACAAAGAATCTAGTATTTCCAATAAGTGACAGTGGGGAGAAAAAGCTCAGAAAAAGCTTAGCCCTCTCTTCATGCAGAATTGTTTTAATTCAGCCACATTGAGAGGGTTTTAAAATTTGTTTTAAGTCACCTCCAAATAAACAGAATCAAATTTGGACTTTGACTAGGCCACTTCCAAAGCTTAAATTTGGATGACTTCCTGGTATGCTTCGGATTATTGTCCCACTGGATAACCCAAGTAAACTTGAGTTTAAAAACTGATGGTTGGACAATCAGGATTTTGAGACAGACAGCAGATTGCATCATCACTTATGTCAAGTTGTGCACATTCTGAAGCAGAAAATAACTATTTTGAATTGTTGGTATGATGTTTTTGTTCTGACATGTTGTTAGTTTAACAGTATACCAAGACTTAACTTTAAAAAAAAACCTGCTTCCTCAGTTGATAGAATATTGTCCCAAAAATCCTGAGGACCACCCAGAGTTTATTAATTTTTAGTCGCTTCTGTTCTTCGAGTTCTGCAAGTTTTGACCTCAGTCTTGTGCATAAATGCTATTTTTGCCTATTCTCATTCTTGCTGACCTTTACTAAGGGAAATTATGCCTGCAGGTGCTTACGTGTTGTTCTGGATTATTTTGTAACCTTCTTAATAAATTGTCGATGTGCTTTTGGAGACATTTTGCTGCTGCTGAGGTCTCTTGCTGCAGTCAGTTTTTTTGTTTTACATTTTGCAGAATGATAGATGTCAGTCATGTTCTCATGTTCTTGATTTTGTTTTGCACCATGAAAAGATTGTATCACTTTTGGACACCATTCTTTCCTCTTAGTTAATGTTCCTTTTCAAAATACTTTTTGAACAAGGAAAGAGAAATCTGCAAGGAAGCAAAGATTTTTTACACCACACTGTAAAATTTGTGAAAATTAATGAAAGTTTATGGAAAAACAAATATAAACATATTTGCTAATTTAACTTTGTAAAAAAAAATTTTAAAAAATGTACAAAAAAAAACTTTTTTTTCAACTTTCTCTCCTTTTTAGTTAAATGTTAAAACTGTAAAATTTTAATCTATCAAGACTCCATATTTGGATTTCTATGAAGCAGAAAAAGCTGGACAGTCCGCCCTCATTTCCTGCAGGGTCCTGTTGGTCATGCTATCCCCCACTACCTTGGATCTTGTCTTGCCTGTTAAATGGATTTCTTAAAAAATCAGTTATGTTCAGTTTATTACTGGCAGCACATGTGAGCAGCTGAGTGTCACTGAACTGTGATTTGGGTGAATAAAAGAGCCTCTTTAGCATTCAGGTGTAGTTAAGGCAGCTATTAGAGCAGCTTTACACCTCCAGAATCAGAAAGAGGTGCCGCTGATCCTAACTGATCCTGTACTCGGGGCACGCCTCCTCTGCCCGCATAATGACTCATCCTTTCACAAGATACATTTATGCAAAGGATAATATTTGAAGATATAAATCCATTTTCTGTCCTTAAATGTACAATATTTCCTACAAGCCCCATTTCCTCTGTGATACCTAACATCAATTAGGTAACTACATTTTACCTAATTGATGTAAAATAACTACATTTCACATGCTATCCAGTTCACTTCATTTAATCTGTCAAGTTTTTAATTTAAGATAAATTAAAAAAATATATATATTGTAATTTACAGTGGCCTAAACCAGTAAAATTAATCATTTACCATTTTTGTCACTTTGTTTTCTCTTAAATAAAATAAGCTGTTGAACGACCAGGTTGCAGCAGGTTTCACATGTTATTAAGGATTCTCAGACAAGATGAGCTGTTAGAAAGTCATCTTTAAAGTCTGCAGATGTTACAAAGTTAAAAGTCCAAAAGCGGATAAGATTCTCTGAAGGATTACAGAGGAATATAAAAAACTGAAGATGAACAGTGGGAACTATAAGTGAAAATACGTCAGTGTATCATTTGCAAAAGTTAAAAAAAAAAAATCTTTTTTAGATTTAATGTTTGAAGGGGAAGCAGCTCTTTACTTGCACATGGCAAATTGAACTCGAAATAAATACATTTCCCATTAAGAACTGAAATGACAATATCCAGCTGGATGCTGCTGCATAGTGGTAAGCTGATGCAGTTGTGTCACAGATCCAGTTAATTAACTGTCGTTATAAAACTATAACTTCAAAATGTGATAAATGCCTGGTTTCTCACCTCGTCGCTCGTTGTGACTGTTCTCACTTCATCTCCTCACATCTTTGTTACTGAGGACAAGGATTTGAAAAGAGAAGCTGGGAGGATGAAGTGAGCAAAATGGAAGAACAAACAGTGAGCTTGAACTCTTTTTATGTTTGACCTGCAGACCAATGAGAGCAGATCGACTCTTTAGAGCAACTGTCTGAAAGTGACACTGGCTCTAAAAGAACATTTCAGTCAAACGGTTCACCAAAAATACCATCTGGGAAAGTATTATGTCAAAGTCCAAAAATCCTTTTCTGTGACTAAACGCAAAACTGAAAATCAGCGAAACAGAAGTAAGTAAAATTAGTTTACCACAGCCATGAAATTATTAATAATCAAAAATATTTAAAGATTTTTTTTTTGTCCCATCATAAAAAAATCACAACTGCAAAATTTCTGTGAATGAGCATTGTTTTTTTTCTTTCAGTTTCTTAGCAGTCAGTTCAAACATTTAATTATAAAAACTATGAAGCATTCAAAGTACAAGCTACCCTCTGTCTAATTCATTAAAATAAAAGAAATGCTGTCTTTCTAAATACCTTTAAAATTCTGCAATAAAACTGAGAAATGTTGTGGTTGCATATTTATTATGGATTTGAGGCCAGTTTCAGTTGGCAACGGGTCGGCGTTTTGTTTTGGTTCTGAAACAGCGTCCCAGACAGGCTTTCAAAAGGGAAGATGGAGAAGGCTTTCCCACCAACTGTGTCTGCAAATAATTCAACAGTTTAGACACAATACTTGCCAAGCGCGCTTATTGAAAATGAGCTGTAGAAATGTTGAAAACTGCCCTATGGTCCATTGAATTAAACAATTTTATTTTGGGGGGGTTGGGGGGAAGGCACATTTACTGATTACCCGATCAATGTTAAACAAGAATAAGTAATGAAATTATGAGGGTGCTGGTTGTAGTATTACAAGCAAGCAGCAAGTGTGTAAACTATGAATTTTAATATTGTATTGCTGACATAAATATAAACATTAAACTCAGATGAGAGCTAAGTTCCAGTGTAAACAGCTCATTATTAAGTATTCTTTCTCAAAAATGGACACCATATGAAATCATAGCTTATCTCTGAATTTTTAATCGACTGAAAAATCTGTTAGGAGAAAAGCTCTGGAAAAATTATCCAGCCACTTAATGAACATTTACATAGAAAGTACAGAGACTCTTGACCTCATGCTGATTCTAAAAAGGGCTTTCATCATGAGTTTCTCAATCAATCTGACAACTTCTTTTCTTCCAAACAGAGAAAAACACATTCATGTTAGCATGGGTTTTGCATGTTTTTCAAGGACATTTAGTGGTAAGGCAGTAGGTCCAACTTTGGGGCATTCTGGGTAATAAAATCACAATTACAAAGAAGAATGGTTTATTTTAAAAGCAAACTGTACCATCCCCAATCAATACATTTCTCCCTGAAACATTCACATTACTAAGACAAAGACACACAATTATGATTACCTAATTTCTCCTGGAATATTAAACGATTTTTCAGATAACAGCCACTTTCAGAAGTAAATGTGAATTTCAGTGCACTGACTCCACCCTCAGTCCACACCTTGAGAACAACACTCAAATTCTGGAATGATCTTTTCTTCACCCTTCTTAAAAGGCTGTGGTTATTCTTGTTATTTGTTCACTATTTTCAGCAACAGCTTTTCCTTCCATTAAACATTCTACTTATATGCTTGGAAACCGCAGTTCGAACGTGAACAGATTTTGTTTTGTTGGGGTTTTTTTCTGTTGTGCCAATAACTGTCTGAAGGACAGTTGTTAAGTCCCTTTGATTGTGGAGCTCAGAACTTCCCATTTCTGTAATAATTTGATATAATACTCAAAATCTTTTGCTTTATGGTTTTGAGCATTGAGCCTCAAGATTAACAAAACATTTATGCACACAAATTTAATCATTCTTTGTCATTTAACTTGAATAAAGTTTAATTTCGGTGTAGTGAGATTTCTGAGCTGTGCATGTATACCTGATTAAAGGTCTGACTGACATGTGGTGAAATAAACAGCAATGAATTGTCTTTGTACAAACCATAACAACTGTTGTGGTCTGTGTGCTGAACCAACCCAGTGAGTTCATGAGTTGAATTTGCTCAGTCATTTTAAGCCAAATTAATCTGTTTGCTTTCCAGCTCACAGATTCTCTGTTTAATATGCCTGACCATCTGTTCTAAACAACATGACAGATTTCTATCTCTTCAACAGAGGAGGGACATTATCTCTTAATGTCGTGGCCCTGATTCGTCTGTTCGTTGTCTGTACCTGTAGTTCTCTGTTAGGCTACATCAGAACACAAGGAGACACCCCGAACAGGTCAGCAGTCTATCACAGACTAACACAATTTCACAGCCGCATTCACACATCCAAGAAAAGTCAACCTGACCTGTGTGTTTTTGGACTGCAACAGAAAACTGCTGCACCCAGAGGAAAAGCCTTGTGATGTCAAGTCAAGTTTATTTGTGCAGCCCGATATCACATAAGATATCTCCGTGGACATCGCGGGCTCACAACAGCACTAGTTCCTGACCCAGCTCGATCTCTCTCAGAAGATGAGGAAAGGGCCGGTAAAAAGAAACTGTTACAAGAAAGAAGAAGAAACCTCGGGAGACAGCTTCAGTGAAACAATTCCCCGTCCTCTGCCAGATGGGGGAAAAAGGAGGAAAAGAACAAAGGCTTAAAGGAGACTTGGAGTTAGGGCTGAAAACATCTCAACACTGAACATATTGGGGGTTTTTTCTTGTTCACAAAACAACACTTACACGTCACAATTTCTATTATTAAAATGTATTTAAAAAGTCATCTCAAGTTTAACATGTGAATTGTTGTGGGGAAAGGAAAAATGAAGTGAGGAATAAATTATTTTTCTCCATGGATTCCAATAAGATTTAACAAACCTGCAGAACCTTATAGATAAAACTCATTATTCCCATTCTTTGTTGAGGAGGCTTATCTTAAAAGTAGTGTAAACCCAATAGATACCAGCAAAGAATAGAAATGGACTTTCATTGTCCTTTTTTTCAGATTTCTTCAGTTGCTTTGTTGTTCATGTTAGTTGTTCTTGGCAGCTGTAGCTGAATTGGAGATACTAGCCTCTGGATATTTTGAACCAACCAGGGGTCAATTAGGAGCTGCTGTGGGGAATGCTTATAGATGGGTCCAAAGAGGGATTAGAGCTACAACCAGTTGAAAAAGGCTGTAATAGAAAATCTAATATGTAATAATAATAATACTTAAACTTTTTTCCACTTAACACCACTTGAAGAATGAATGCATCTGATTTTCAGAAAGGTATACATTTTTACTGGTATGTCCAGCATTTTCTGCCTTTGACCTTAAATCACAGTCTCCAGTTTGACTACCATTTTTTTTTGTCACAGATTAAATAACTCGGACTGAGCTCCCCAATCTAATTATTTTGAACATCCCATTTTAATTAAACAGAATCAGCACCAGCGTGCATAACTGTTGTGTCTGCTGCTTTTCTATTGCATCTAAAGAGTAAACAACTGACTATGAAGTCAATTCAACCAAAAACAAGGACTGATACATTTAATTATTTCAAACCGCTATTTAGTTGTTTTTCTTATAGCTCAAAATGTTTTGCATAAAAAATTTTTGCCACATACAGGCCGACATTCCTACATGTCAGCAAAAAGATCTCCTGTAGACCAAATGCCGATTTAAAAAAAAATTTGGAATATTTAAGTTAACCCTTATAAAAAAGCCATTATAATTACAGATGCAGGCTTCATCTTTCAAAGATGGATGGCCTGATGAAAGTGCCTCTGATTACTTTAGCTTCTTTGCTTTTTCCATTTTTATGGACAAAAAAAATGGAAGCCAAGAAATGTAATTTAATTACTACTTGTCTGGTGTTTTCTGGGCTGTTAAATCACAGAGAGCTCTTTAATTGTGTATTTGACTGGGGATTTTCTGTTATAAGTTCAGAATACTGTGGTGAGCTGAAAGACCAAGAGGTCAGGCATTAACGAACTCCAATCACAAAATAGAACAAAGCAACTTGCTACTTCTTCAACCCAAAATCATGCCTTACCTGCTCTCCACTGTATTTTTCTAAAGCTGGTGTGAAATAAGCAAAAAACATATGTTTAAATATATGTTTTCTGGTTGCTTTTAAATTAGATGACAGATTCCTCTTAATTCCTTATATGTTGACAATGACAAATAATATTTTTTTCCATTTTGAGTGTGCTTAATACTCACTTACTGAAGCCACAAGAAACATTTAGTTGCTAACAGTTTCAGCAAGAAAAGGAGAAGAACCTCAAAAGAACATATTTGTGAGAGTGTGGTCACCAAAAGAATATATTTAGCAAAACTGACACCTATTTTCTTCAAAAATACAATACAAAAAATAACTGCTTGACTGTAAGCAGTCAAGCCTGATTCATCGTCCCTCTAAATCTTTCATGAACATCCATATGAGGAGCTTTCTGTGCTTTCTGCAACCCACAAAATGTTTCAGCGTTTGAAATTGTTAGCTCTGTTGCTTCATGATGTGATTCAAAGTGGCTGACAGTCATAACAGAGCAAAATTACTTGATTTGCGATCATTTTACATTATGTTATTTTCAATGTTCCTACAGCCTGCCGAGAAATTCTAAAATTTTCTAATACAATTGAGTTCAGAATGGTGTGTTTGTGCATGTATGCTGCCAGTAAACACATCGATACTGCAGTGAACCCAAAAGTTTTTCCTACTTTTGACAGAGTAGGAAAAACTTTTATATGAGCGTCTGTTACTAAGCATCAACTAATTGATGTTCCCACGTTGAATCATCCACATCATCATGAAGAGAGTAGAATGTAACACTAAACCAAAAGCCCATTGGTCTGCAGACAGCTTGTTATGACCCACAGTTACAATTTATTGTGACAGACCCTCCATTGAGCAAAGTAATTATGTGGAGAGCAAAGGAGGAAGTTTCCATAGAAACACAACCCCAGAAAACATGAACTTTTACCACCAGAGACAACTGTTCATGATCTGTTCGAAAACCCTGGTCAATATTTATTTTTTTTTCTCATGACCATTCATGACCACATCATCTTCACAGTGCATGAGTAACCGTTAAGACATTTGCTAATTATGTTCACCTGTGTGCAAATACCTGGACTAAAATCTTTTATTTGTGGTTTTCAATGAGTGTTGGGAAAGATATGGGCATGTGGTATACTTGTCCTTGTTAGTACATGCAGTCTGACTTTACCTCAGTATGATCCACATTATGTTCAAAATGAACGTTTTGGTACAACTGTGTTGCTGTAGATACTGCAGGTTATAGTGTCACAGAACAAATAGGAAAAACAAAGAACTTAATAGAATGGTTCCCATCTATTTGAATGATCTTGCAAAGACTAATGTCACGACTGGCCATCAGACAGTAGTACCTACATCCTGCAGAAGAAGATCCAGACTTCATGTGACATTTCAGGATATTGAAATGACCTACTGAGAGCTAAAAAAACAGAAACTCAACAATATCAAGAAACTCTTGAAGACTTAGCTTTTCAGAGAGCTTGTTCTATACTCCTCTGCCCCCTCTGCTTCATTCTTTCTGCACTTCTCTCCATACCTGTACACTGTTTCCACACCCCTGTCATCTTTCTAAGTTACGTTTTGTTGGGTCTCATATTACCTTCGTCATTAAAGTCCTCATTTTTAATGGGCTTTGGATAGAAGTTTTTACCAAATGCATAGACATAAAAGTTAATACACTTGGGAGCCTGTTTTATAGAGGATGTTAAAAAAATTTCCAACCATATAAAGAGCTAATGGACAGATCAAATCAATATCTTCGCTTCATACAAAGGGCGTGGACCATCGACTTTTGAGAAACAATTGCTTCCTGGAGACGAGGACTCTATTGAAGTTATACATTTTACCAAATCACTAAGATTTGGAAGCGATGTATGTACCAGTTTGACACGATGAAGCTAACCAGAAATCGCATGCTCTGTAAAGGATGTACACCAACTGTGACGAGAAAAGTGTCAACTCGAAAAAGATGGCTGTTTCACTTGCATTTGAGTGATTTGATCTATTCAATATTTGGAAGTGTGTCCAACATGAATTGAATGGCTTTTTTCACATCCTCCACTGCTATTTCCAAACTACAACCGTGGACAGACTATAATTCTAAACAGCACAGAAAATTCAGGTCTTTGTTCAACGGAGAAATCTAGCTCAATGAGTGAACTGTTTCACGCAAAACAAAAATAACTTCTTGTTTAAAGTCTATAATCAGCCTTTTGTCAAAACTATTTAAATGATTACTGTGTGCTTAGAGCATCAGGAAACCTTTAGGTAAAGCATTGCTCATGTGCAGGTATTATACCTAAAATTAAATAGATTAAACTATATGGAATATGTAGACATTTTTTTCCCTTAAATAATAAAAGGTGAAAGTATATTTCCAGGTTGACTTTTATCTCAACTGTCAGAATCCTCAGCAGCCTGTAATCATGCTGTCTATCAGCCACAGCTCAGGCCACAAGGTGATACGCATTCAAAGTGACTGAGGTAGACTCACATGGAGGTCATTTTCTCAAGATATAAAACTGTTGAAGAAGGTGGGAGAATTGGCACAAACTGAACAATGTAGAAGTTTAAAGCAATGCATTTATTTTCCAATTAATGGTTAAACTGCATTGTTCAGCTGCCAAACAAAACGTCTCAACTGAGAGGGGGTTTGGTGAGACACAGAAGACAAATGTTTTGGGATGGGATTAGTCCTCCTTTTTATTCACAATGGCAGACTGGGTTGCCAGAACTGGCCATTAGCTCAAATGACTTTCAGGCCTTTTCAAAGACACACAAGCGCTTAATACAAAGGCATATGTATCACAATATACGCAGAATTGTTTCAGCAGTCATTTATAGAAAAGAGCTACAGCCCTCATCCAAGAAAAGACACTTTTCCAACAAAGCATGTCTAATTCGAAAAAGAATGGAGGAGAGAAAAAGCAATTTCAATGAGCCAGGAAATGTAATGCATCTGGCCCAGCAGCTTTGATGGGAGTGCATCAACTCTAATATGTATGCGCGGATTTGCGTGGCCATCCATGTGTCATGCTGTCCAGATGAGAAAGAACACGGTTCTTCTATTACATGGGTTAGCACTTCTATGTAGATCACTTGAGACCTGCTGGATATTCTTTCCCTACATATCCTCCCTCACATTGTCACTGCTGTGCTGAGTGGAGTGAAGTCAAACAACTAACACCCTTAAAATGAAACTGAAAATGGAAATTTGTTATTTGATTCACTTAGGAGCTTTCATCGTGTCATCAAGAGGTAAATTATAGGAGCTCTTTCATGGCCAGTGAATGGGAAACAGATTTGTAGACATGGTAACAGCAACCAGGTTGATTTTACAGAAAATATGGGGATGTTTTTCTGGTTCAAAACAGACAACAGCAAGTAAAGCTCATTTTCATGTGAAATAAAATAACTCGTCCTTATACAAGTGGAGCTGTATTTTGGATTTCAGCTTTCATTTGATTTGTGGCTGGAAAAGAAGAAACTGATTTTTTATTTTTTTTTATGTTCACAGAAAGAGCTCATAATTCTTTTTTTTTTTTCAAAATGAAAATGTTTTTGCTCCACTGTAATAAGTTAGTCTGAAATATTCCAGTTTTACTTTTGATTCTTCCAAGTATGGAGCACTGTCTTCATCCTGTATCTTATAGATATACGATCCCTAACACCAGCAGATTTGATGGAAGTGATTATCGGTTCTGCACAAGGGGAGAAAATCAAAAAGCATCTACAAATGCTTAGAACTGACAGTGTGTTTTCCACTTAGGAATAAATACTGGCAGTAATCAAATATACTCAGTAATGGCATAGCTTGAAAATGATCCACAGCCACAATTAAATGCTGTATGGATGGGGGGATTTATAGCCAGTTGCAATTTGCAGTTTTTGCTGTTGCACATTACAAAGTCGTTACATCCAAAATCTCGGCTTTTTTATATTTATAGCTACATTTTTGGAAACGTGCTCCTTGATAATGTGTGGAGGATTATTGCCATACTGTTCTGAAGCTTGGGGTAGGAGAGATTTAATTTTACTATATGCATAGTATCTTTTTGTAAGTCGAGTTAAAGGGAGAAAATAAATACTCCAAAAATAATGTTTTTTTTAATAAATATTTTAACACTTATTTCAAAGAGAACAGACTTTGGACTGTTTTTTTAAACAATAAGTAAGTTTTCTCTCAGATAAAACGTCTGCAGGCAGAAGCGTTTTAGGACAAATTCTAGTAGTAACTTGTGGATATGAAATAGGAGGACAAATTTGCAAAGGAGGGAATTGACCTGGAGTCACCATAGATGCATCACTGCAGAATCTCAGCCTGTTCTGAACTATATAATTATGATCATGGTTATTCAAGTTAAAGTGTTTTGTTTGATTTGTCATTTTGTCAGGGATTCTTGGTGGCAGACAGAGACAATTGCTAGAAATGCAGTTGGTCCTGACAGTCTGAAGGACTCTTAAATGCTGCCACTCCTACTAAAACAACATGAATGGTTTCTTAAAGAATGTTTAAAACCCATCATTTGTCATAATTTTACACCTGGTGGTGGATGTTAAATTTATTTTTTCAACTATTTTGGGTATTTCTGTTAAGATCTGATTCAGATCAGACATAACCTAAAAACAGAAACGCTTTGGGATCCCAAAAGCATATCTTTTGTGCTATAAAAAGTATTGCATAAATTCATAAATCGAAAGAATACACAGGGTTTTTTTTGCTGTTGTTGTTTGTTTCAAATTAAATCTAAAGAGTGTGGTTAGCATCAGTCTTAAGCCCTTTGACTCTTTTACCTCTAAATAAAAATAAACAAAAATAAATTTTTCTCTCCAGTCCGGTTCTCTCCTTTGCAGCCGCAAACCAAAAGACGTTAATGGCAGATGTGGAAGAAAGTTTTTCTGATCAATTACATTTTTTCCAAAACACTAAATTAACATTCTAAACATTTTTGTCCTTAGTGGGAAATTGTAGCAGTAATTTTATGTTCTTGCGATTTTTATATTTTATCAACAAGACAAGAAAGCTGGTCAGTGTGGATGAGAAGATAGAGCCAAATATAAAGTACCCATGATAAATGATTTGTAGCTGTACTTACAACAGAAAGTGATTCAACAATGCATGTACCACAAACCTTTTAGATTTTTATTTAGAATGTTTTTGAAAAACTTGTATCATTTTTATCCTCTCCACTACTTTCAAGTTCTGTGGATTTTCTGTGGCAATATGTGAAAATCTTCAGGGGGTAATTTCACTGTTTCAAACATATTTTCCACTTCCTTGAGGATGTCATGTACATACTGGAGGAAGTGGTGATTACAGATGCTATAATACATATTTTCTGAGCAAAGCAGACTGCCTGTGAAGAGGAAAACTGCATATGAATTAATTTATTATTTTGAATATTTACATTTGTCTTTTTTTTGTATTACTTTGATACCTGCCTCAAAGTCTATGAATGCAAATGAGCCGTTTTAGAGTTAAAACCTTTTATTTTTATTGGTGCTCATTAGCATACACTGTCCTTGTTAAACAAGCCAGTAATATAGCACAACTAAGGCCAAGCATTTGCAGTCTAAACACAAAGCCCTTTTTAATCCTCTAATCAAATTTAATGATGTTGCCTTTAAGTGTATTCCTCCAAATTGTGCTTTTTAGTGGTAATTTATTCATGGCAGATAGTCGTAAGATCTTTGCTCAAACAATAAAAAGAATACTTGCAGTGTAATTCAATGGGCTCTGTTGTTTCTACTATGCTTTCTTAAAATTATCTTTCTAATTCACAGACAGGAAAGGGAATTGGAATGGGCCACACATTCAAACATGACACAGCTATCTGACAATTCAGGAGAGCAAAAGACATTTAGGTGCAGTGGGGAACATGGAGAGGCTGGAGCTTCTCAAACAAGCAGCACACCAGCTCACCAGTGGTGGGAAATAGAGGACATCTTGCCAGGTTATGACTTCAAACATGTAACAGCCTCAGCAACTCCAGGCCAATAAAACAGATTGCTCCAATTACAGCAAGCCTCACGCACTAGAGTCCCCATGATACATGCGACGGTCTGTTTGAGTGGACTTTAGGCAGTGGCATGCTGCTCTGGAGCTCTGAGGCCCACATGTCCCACTGCCAATCTGTATTCTGTCTGATCCCACAGACATCTCCTTTTAGCCCTGCTTTCGTTTCAGCTTCTGTTCAAACTGGCTGTTTTTGGCGGCCAGCACAGGTGATTGGCACCCGCGTTCTAAATTTATAACAAAATAAATTCTTTAACAGCATCCCTGAGCACATCAGTCTGAGTGAGAGAATTTCTGCCCCCTTATTTTCAGCTTCTCATCCTCAGAGTGGTTGTAGATGAATCCCCATGCACACCATGGCATATACCTACGTCAGCTCTTAGATTTTGTTTGAATTTGCGGCATATAGTAATGCGGAAGATGCATCCTTGTGGCAGCATCATTGGGAATCACCTCTTTAATTGAGGGCTGCTTTGAGAAATTGATGAAGGCCTTTGCAAAGGTTGAAACACCGTTAAGGGAGGAGCCTTGTCAGCGAAGATTCATGTGTCTCCTGGAGTAGACTCTCCATGGTCTCTTTTGTTCGGCAGGCCCAGCATGAGGACGACCGCATGATGAGCACCAACACCTTTTTTCTCCTCCTAAATCTGAATTAAAAAGGTGAGGCTGGTGCTGATAGGCTGCCATAAATGATACAGTATTGTATGTCCGCATTTCTCCCCAGATGGCTGCTACACTCCCTTTGCACCGTCAAGACGCAGGGAAGATGTATGGTTGTGTTGTAATGAAAGCATGAAGGGGTCTTAAGTCGCAAAAGGAATATCTCCATCACACTGGTAGAGAGGTAATAATGCCCATGTGTACTGTATTCTGGGGAAAAATGAATTGTGGGGCGACAATACAAAGATTATGAATTAAAGGAGAAGCAGAATAACCTCTAGTCTAGACTATGAACCAGTTGTGCTTTAAATACTGCCTGCAGTTTTTTTTTTCTGTTATAAGCTGTGTATTTGATACAAACATGAGGGTGAGCAGGACAGTTTGTAACAACTCATCTTTTGAGTAAGTGTCATTATTTTGAGTCTCATAATATATCTTAATGCTTGTTTTCCATGGTGGAATGATTGTTTAACATACATGTTCTAAGAAGTTAAAGAAGTCACAACCTGGATGTACAAGAGTCCAACCTGGATTTTCTATTTCAGACATTAGCATATGCATACAGTCTCAAATACACTCACCAGATCCTTTATTTGATACATCTTTCTTGTCCTGGGTTGGACAAAAAATTTACCTTATTTCTGTGTTGTTACATTAACAAGGTGTCAGAAGACATTTTGGTCCATACTGTCCTGGACAGTATGGCAGTATCATGATATGAATCTCCCTCTCCATCACATCTCTCAAAGTAGCTCTTTCGGATTGAGGCCTTGTAATTGTGGAGGCCAGTTGCATACGGGGAAATTTGTGTTTAAGAAATCGGTTTCAGATGATGTGAGCTTTGTGATGTGATGCATTATACTGCTGAAAGGAGGCCTCCAAACATGGGTGCACGTCATAAATGATCGTATTTGTAAATGTATGAATACAATCAGCAACACTTCTCAGGTAGAACGTGGCATTCAAATAATGCTTAGTTTCCACTAAGAGGCTCCAAGTTCAAAAAGAAAAAGGGGGGTTGCAGTTGGTTGGAGGAATAAAGGATCATTGATGCATGAGGACGGAAATAATAATTTAATGTTTTTCAGCCAAGTTCTGACGCTACCACGTGATGGCTGCAGCAGAAATTAAGACTTATTGGACCAGACAATGTTTTCCCATCTGTTCGTTAAGCCTGTGTGAAGTGTAGCCTCTGTTTTCTGTTCTTAGCTGACAGGAGTGGCATTCGGTGTGGTCCTCTCCTGCAGTAACTTGTTTGCTCCAGGGTTTGACAAGTTGTGCATTCAGATACGGTGTAGTACATGCCTTGTTTGTAATGAGTGGCTATTGCAGCTACTGCTGCCTGTCTACCATCTCAAATCAGACTTCTCAGACATCAACAAGGCAATTTTATTCATAAAACTGACATTCAAAGTTTCAGTTATGACGAATGGACATGTGGTTCTACATCTTTGTGATTCCAGGCACTTTTCCCAAGCTACTATAACATTCAGAAAAATATATCCTTCTTATTACTACCACCATGCTTAACTGTCTAAAAACCTTACTCTGAATTGAAAAAAATATATATATATGACCAAACTACGCAAATTTTGTCTTGTTTGATTGACTATGAATATTATCTCCAGATGGCAGGTGGCTTTTCCTTGTGGGCTGCTGCAGGGGCTTGTTTTTGGTCTTAATTAATGGGTATGTAAAACTCATTTTCCTGCAGACAGAGACACTGGTGTTCCAGCAGCTTCAGTTTCATTATGTAATCTGACTAGTGTGGTTTCTAAACATCTTAGCTATGGTCCTTTTGTCTGACACATAAAAATTTGATTCTGAAGGTCAAAACACAATTTCATGTTGTGACTGAACAAACAGCAAAGCAGGCTGTGAATTGGTAAACCAGGTGTTTTTTGAAAGCAATAGTAAAAGCTCAACATTTTTAAGATTTGTAAAGACTTTATGTAAACCTCTTGTAGTTTTATAATAGATAACTGGAAAATGTTTGACAGGTTGTTGATACCCCATGAATTTAATACATGGGTGAAAATGTTTATATGAACTGCCTCCAGATGTTCAATTAATGCAAGTGTTTAAAGAATTCAAGATGAGAAAGACTTAAAAAATATACTTGCCAGAAGTAATTTGATGCATGTGCAGTAATACACTGTAAATCAACTCCTAATGTTCAGTTTGTTTACATGTAAAATACTTGATCTGTTTATATGAGATAATAAATATTGAATGATTGATGTAGCCCTCCAGTGAACATGCCCTTCACTGTTTAAGATATTACTTTGTAAACTTTCAGGAGCCATTTTGCAACTTCTAGATTACACGTTACTGCCATGTTCAGGTATTTCATCTTCTTCACCAAAACTTTATGACCCTCCATAGGGATTCTTATCTGGCTTATTTCCAATTTGATTACCATTATGACCTTAAAAAGCAAGACATGGTGTTTAGTGAGCTTTTAAAATGCATTAGATGTTCACTCAATAAATTATTTTATTTTATCAGCCTGCGTGTCATCCTAGAATGTTGTTGAAGCAATTAGTTCTTTCACACACTGAGTAGAAAATATTGTTTTACTTTTTTTTCTTTTCCCATTTAATTATTTTATGTTATCAAATAGTTATGTGTTCAAGTTCAACAATTAGCAATTAAGGCAGCACACAGACCAAGTGTAGAGTTTTTATTTGTAGCATCACAAACAGACCTTGACAAATCTCCTTTTAGAACACAGTGCCATAAGCTGCCTGTTGAAGCTGATAATACGACCTGTAGGAACACTGTAAAAATAGGTGACCTCCAGCAGTCATGAGAATAGGCAGCCTAGATGTGAAGTCTCTGGTGGACTAATCTACCTGGCAACCTAGAAAGTGAAGCTTTCTACTATGTGAGCAACCTCGCAAGAATTTCTTTTTCTTCTTTGTGCCTAAACCTAAACAAACAGAAAGTGATCATTTTAAAAGTGAGAAATTATAGCTTAAGGCATATTAATCTGTTGTACTTTCGGTCACATTTAATAAGTTTGTATATTATTGAAAATAGTTTATTTCAGTAACTCAGTTCACACACAAGCTGATATTTTTAAATGTTTGTCAGTTATTATGATTTTCCACCTACAGGTATGGAAAACATATTTTAGAGTATACAATTGCAGAAGACCAATTAAAAAACATCAAAACATTTTAGCGTAGAAATGTGGGCTTAATAAAAATGTATGTTTAATACACACTTAAGGCTGTTATTTTCAAAAGGTACCCTTGTTTTGATCAACAAACTTCATTGTGACATATCTGGTAATTTATAGAATATGAATGTTTACTACACTTGAGTAAGTTTCCCGAGATTTATAATGTCTTATGACAGTTTCTTCTTATTATTATTAGCATCAACACAAAAATGCAAATCAAAACTGTTTCAACTTGACCTACCTACGTTTTTGAAAACAGAAAATAGCCCATTACACTATTTTGGTAATGCTTCCAAAATAACCTTACTTATTTGGAGTTCAATATTTGGACATTCATCTTTTCACCATAGTGCAACAGGACATGGATATATATAGAGACATTTCATACAAGGAACAAAATCTTGGGTGAAATAGAAAGCAAATATGCTGAATAGGTGATGTTGAAGACCCTAAACACAGTTACAGCAGCTGTGTAGTTCCTCCCTTTAAATCTATTGTACATTATAATCATAAAATATATAGTTGTTGCAGATGAAAGTTAATAAATATCGAAAGAATATTTTTTTTGTGTGTTTTTGCTTTTTTTGTCCACAGAATTTGTCTATCCTGTTATCTGAGATCAAGTAAGGAATGTAAAAGGTTCTAGGATGGAAGCAAAGAAATGCCTTTTAAATGTAAAATTATGTATCTCATACAGAGGGAACTCAAAGCAAAATCCAGGTCAGATGGGATATACAGCACAGTCCCTATAGAAAGTTTTGAGTCTGCCCCAAGTTCTTCTCCTTGTGGGGAATGACTGGAAATCTCTAAAAGTAGGCACCCAAGAGGTATCCTGTTCAGGTGTCTGAACCAAACCTCCACTGGCGGTTTCTTCGAGTCCTCCAAAGGAGTGTTTTTCTTTTTGTTATTATTTTTTTATGGAGATTTACTTTTTAAAAAAAATAAAATTCTAAAGTACCCTAGTTGAAATGAGGCAGACATGAAGGGACTGCAAAGGTTTATTTAGGAGAGTGTCTTAGGAAGATTCATGAATACTAGATTTTGCCAAGTTGTGCTTAAACGAACATTAAGATCAGCAATTTTGATAAAATCTTTATATAATTTACATTCCTTAATGTCATATAATTATAATGCATCCATTTGATTTCCAATTAGAAGTCTGTTGCTCATTAAATGTATCTTATTAATTGACCATAGATACACACACATGCATATATATTTATATTTTTATATACATATTACACGTGTTGGTGTGAATTGCTGAATCGTGAAGTGAAATGAAACTTCATGCAGTATAAGTGTAATAATGTTAATTGTCCCTTCAGTGCCTTTAATTATATGAAAAATAAGCTTGTTTATTTTTCTTCCTAAGGTTTATCACTTTTTGTTTGTTATGTGAAAAGATTTTGTTATTTATATGTTGCGAAAGAGAGAAGTCCCTTCATGTTCCAAAAGATGAGATGAAGTGATAAGCTCAAATTATTACCATAACTTCTCACAGGACACACTGTCTGCTGAAAAATCACCATTCTGACTCCCAGTATCGCCATGTTTTACTTAGCATTACCATCAAGATTAGACGGGGCATATCAAGGGAGAGGCTGGAGTTTGAGCTTCCAGTCTATCCAATCTAAAACATAAAGCTTGCCAAGTTTGCCCGCAGTCTGAGAACTGCCAAATCTCTCACATCCTACAAGCAAATGATTCATCTCAGCCTTTCAACAGCAGAAAATATGGAAACGGGATGTGTTTTCTGCAGCCAGACAGAGAATCAAAGGATCTTCCCACTCATATTTTAACTTCTTTTATGGATTAGTGCACAGAGTGCACTATTGATCTGTGTACAGCAACTAAACCGTCTTTTCTTACACAGGAAAAATAGGAGAGTAAATTTTTCGGAGTTAACATTATTTTCCTCTGAAAGAGTCAAGTTTATACATTAGAGAGTGAAATCATTTCAATTGGTCAATAGAATCGGAGTAAAAAAATAGAGGAAATCATATCGGAGTAAAACAAGACCACGCCCACTGAAGTTCCTTAAGTTTCGTTTCTTCCACCATCTTGTTATCGCGCAGTGGAAACGGAGGCGAGGGACGGTTAGCTGTGTGCGAGGTAAGTCCCCAAATGGGTTGTAAATATATTTTACGTTGGGCTTTATGATTTTTTTAAATTATTAAGACTAATTATGATGACGTGATGCTGTATGGTTGTGGGGGAAGGAGGGGTGCAGCAAGGAATTAACAAGGTTGGCTAACTAGTTAGCATGTGTGCTTCAGCTAACTTAATTTAGCCATTTACAACAATGTAAGCAAAAAAAAAACACATCAGTGTTGTACAATGCTGCGTCCATTATTCTATTTTCTCAAGTAAAGGCTGTCGCTATTTTTAAGCTGAGAGACGGAGTTGAAAAGAGGCGGGAGCTGTACACATGCTAGCTCTGCTAGCATATGTGGAGTCTGTATTCCGCCCAGAAAATGGCGCGAGAGGACTATGCTAGTAACGTTTCTTGAACGTAGAGCAACGATAAAAACAGAATTAAAGTTGTGCTTTGTATGCAATCTGTGTAAGTTGTCCGTAGAACATTTTTCATTTAATATTTTGTCCATAAATCCCGTTTACATCGAGTTGTATGGAGCTGATATGTTTTTTTCTTCCGTTTTAGTTGTGGTAATTGGCTAAATTCAAGTAAAGAGCCTTGCCCATTATAGATAGTTGTTAGCCACCCAGTGCTTCTTCCTCATGATGATTTCAACCTTTTACCTTAATTTTTTATTCACTTTGATGTTTAAGTATGTTCTTTGATTATAGAAAAAAATTATTTTCTTATCATGAAGGATGCAAGCTGTGCGTGTGAAATACAGAGATCGACAGAAATACGTCTGTTTTGAAGGCCAACTGACTTACTGTTCGTTTTTGGAATGTGGTGAGTGCTAACAAACAAGTTTCCAACATTTTCATATATTGTATTCCTCAAAAACATTTTGAGGAATACAAACCGTTTTTGAGGAAATGCACCCATTATGGTATAAAGCACCTATTCAATTTATAATTTTGTTTTACTTAATTTTACTTTTTATGTCCCATTTTAATTGCCATTTACACATGTTTCAAAATATAATAAATAAATAATTTTCTATGTTCACAGCTGCCAAAAAGTTCTGCATCCCAACCTTGGAATTAAAAGTCTTTGATGATTCAAAGACTGAAGTGGATGAGGAAGTTTTTGAGCTCCTTTTGAAAGGTCCGAACCTTGGTGTGCTAGAGATTTGTGAAGCACAAGATCTCGATCCAGAAGGTAAGTTGTTTTGAGGTGTGATTTATTTATTTTTGTGAACTATTTTTTTGGTCATTCTTACGGGTTTGACTGGATAATAGGGATAGAAATTGCTTTCTAGAGCAGTACAGACAATTTCACCTATTTCTGGTGTTTCAGTGATTAATTACAATGAACACTGAAAAATAATGCATGAGTTAGCTGTGTTTTGTCATACTGTTTTGTGTGAGAATAGCTCATCAGGTTACTTGATAGTGTAATTATGTGGTTTGAGAAACCATTTTCTCAATTTTAGTGTGTTGACTACTGTTTACACTACCAACAAAATGTTTAGGTAATCCTATGGATCAGCTAAATTGTGCAGCAAGCAGCTCCTTTACGAGTTCCAGTGGAGAAACTGAAGTGGACTCAGATGACACCATTATATTGCAACATAGTCCTGCAACAAGACAGAGAGCTAAAGACACCTCTCTTGCCCACGTAAGCTATGCAGATTACTGTGCGGCAGACTTCCGTAGAGTTTTTGCAAATTTGAATATATTTATAAATTACTCTCTTAAAACACTGTCTTCTTTCCTTCAGCATATCTTTGCACATTTAATCTAGATCCTTACCATAGAAGGCTCTGGTCTTCACCAAAAATTTAAAGTCTTGAAGTTATTTGTGCTTTTTAAAGATAACTTACTATTCTACTAATAACTATTATATCTCTTCTTATACTATCTCTTTTGTTAAATAAAATAGGATTTGTAATTGTCTTGTGTATGTTGTTTTTGTTATGTATTGATATATATTTTGTTAAATTTTTGCCATCACTTAGATGATTGAAAATGTTTTAAAGAACAAACCAGGAGGAGACAGGATCATAAATGAATATGCACGGACTAAAAGCCTAACAGACAGCAGACGGCGTGACATGGTCAAGATACTGGTTGCGCAAATGACAAGTGAACATGGGTATGCTGAAATTATAATTTTTTTTCCATGGACCTCTGACAATTACCTTTATTGAAGGTGTTCTTTACACCTTTAACAATGCTCATAGTTTTTTCTGTGTCTCTCTAGGACAAGTCCTTCCAGACATGTAAAAGAAGACTATGCAAAGGGTATTATTACCTTGTTCCCTTACCTGGCTGATCCTAAGAGCAGATTTGGCTATGTAAGTTCAAAACAGAAGTTCAACCTCTTGGGTATGGTTTGAGTAGAACTGAAAATGTTTTTCTTTTGCATGCCCTGAATCTGTGCCACTTGTTTTTAACTTTCCAATTTTTAAACCTTTGTAGAGTACATTGTTCCAGTGTTGGCTACTGGTGCTTGAAGAATAAACATTGTGAAGAGATTTTATCTATGTAATTCAAACAATGTGATTTGTAATTCACAACTACTTGCATTCATTGTTGTCTTTACTTTGACAGCTTTAAAAACATTATCATTCACCTACTTTTAGGAGCATTATTACAATGCAGAAGATGGAAGTGGGTATCTGGCTTGGAGACTGAAGTTTGTCCAGAGGGAAGCTTCTAATGGACAAAAGAAGGTCCCCAGATTGTCACAAACCCAAACAGGTATATGTATTTATACTTGTACACATTTCATCCCGCAACCAAACTGCACAATAAGTTCCAAAGCCTTATTTATTAAATCCTAAGATGGAGTCTCACATTCATATCACTTTTTTTAGGGGGACCAACAACTGATAGGGACTGTCTGAGAGAAGAAGACTATCTTCTGACAGATAGCTTGTGTTCTGAGGCCATTGCGCTGATGAAGCACACCGCTGACGAAGGAACTGTTATGAGGAAGATGGAACAGACTTTCAACTATCGCCAGAAGATGATTTATGACCCAATGAAGTCATCTAGCATCTTTTTGGACTTCCCAAGATTCCTGGACATAGGAGGATTGGTACTTATCTTCACTTCAGTTTAACCAACAAAGTTTAAATTAAGGTGGATGTGAGAAAGTTTAACAAAATTATTTTTAAAACCTTCACTTCACCCATTCTCCAGGTTGAGCAAGATTTTACATTGATGTTTGGGGAAGCCATCTCTGCAAAGTTCCTGGAGAAGTGGCCCACTGTCTACAAGCAGAAAGTCCTCAAACAAAGCCGTGGTCTCACACAGTCTGATGACCTTGAGAACCTTCTTCACAATGCTGAAGGCACAACAGAAGTGGAAAATGGTAAGTTGCAATGACTTATAAAGAAAGTGTTTAACAGAATTTTATATGAATTGGTTCAATATAAGTACACCTCCTCCTGCTGTCAGTGTTTGGTAAGATTACTCTGGAAGTATTCACACGGTTGCAAATAAGAAGTTTTGGTAGCTTGTGTTTATTTTTACTTTTTCTTCTAGGATGGGACAGTGACATGTCATCCATTTTGATCCTAGTCCACCTCCTGCCACCGTCACCTCATGGGCGCAAGAGACCAGGAAAACTCTCAGCCAGACAAGCCAGTGAACATCTTGTGAAGTTTGTCAAGGTAAGGTTACAGAAAAGGGAACATTTATGTTTATCAAAATTCTCTATTCTTCCCCTTTTATATATATATTTATTTAATTGTTTATTAGTATTTCTTGTGAAGTTGGTCTTAATTTCATTTCAAGTGACATTTTAGGTCCTGAAAAGTAATTTGCCTTACTATTCGAACCCTGTTTTTGAAACCCAAGACTAATCATGTTTTATTCTGTTTTTGCCAGACAGGAACCAGCATCCAGGAGCACCTTGATGGCATCGCAGAAAGCCGTCAACCATACCTGCTTGCAGTAGGGACTCAGAGGAGCGTGATTCACAAGTACTTCATTGTGATTGACAAACATGCCATACCTTGTAAATCACAAGGTTCTCTTGCCTGTTTTGATGAGCTTTTTAAAGCTCACTTTGTGTTCGGCACTTCATATGATCATGATCTGGTCAATGTGTACAACTTTCTGCAGACCGCCATTTATGAGATAGATGTTGAGACAACCAAAGTGAATCCTAGGGTTGCAGAGTTGAGGGCTCGGATGCTGCGTTAAGTAGTTGTCAATTCTGATTGTTTCAATATCAAGTTGGAATGTTCTGTTTCATTTGTAAGAAGTACCAGACAAATGCTAATTCTCTGACCAAGCACTTAAAAGTTATCCACGGACTTTGCTCTGGTAAGACACTTCGTCTTAAATGTGGTCAGGGAGGTTGTGCTCAAGTTTATGGCACATTTTCTGGGTTCAGAAAGCATCTCAATAAAGCACATAATAAACACACTTCTAATCCTGGTGAAGGCCCATCTACAACTGAAGAGACATTTGAAAATCAAGATTTGCCCTCTATGAGTGCCACTTCTGATTCAGTCCTGCTTCAAAAATCGCTTGTGCATAGTTGCGCAACAACAGTTGCTGAACTTAAAGTAGCAGGTGTAAGTGAAAGAGCAATTAACTCTTTGGTCATTTCCCTGGAAGAAATAGTTAATGATATTCAAAATCAAGCAAAAGAATCTGTGAAAAACAGTCTTTCCTTACAAGAACCTGTCAAACATGACATTGAGTGCAAAATTGATCAATGTTTTGAGAAAATGGAAAATCCTTTCATGGCATTAAATTCTGAAAGTAAAAGAACTCGTTTTTTGGCAGAGAATTGGGGACGTGTAGACCCAGTAGAATATGTCCTTGGTTCCAGATTTGAGACACTGCGCAATCGAACCACAGGGGGCTATGATCAGGTTGTTGTTACAGATAAATTTGTTTACATCCCAATTTTGGAAACATTGAAGTTCATTTTCAGGCACCCTTATGTAGAGGAGATGATGGCCAAGTCAAATTCAAGTGAAACTCTTACAGACTTGTCTGATGGAGAACTTTTTAAGAGCCATACTCTGTTTTCAAAACAAAATCATGCCCTACAAATTCAACTTTTCTATGATGATTTCGAAACAGCTAATCCTTTGGGATCAAAAGGGGAATACATAAATTGGGAGCTATATATTTCACACTGCGAAATTTTTCTCCTAAGTACAATTCTGCGCTACACAATATTCACTTAGTCTCTCTGTTTCATGCACAGGACATTAAAACTTATGGCTTCTCTAAGATACTTGATCCGATTGTGGAGGATGTTAAAATCCTGGAGAGGGATGGAATTACTGTTCCTCTATATGATAAGCCAGTACGTGGCACTATTGTCCAAGTTACTGGTGACAACCTTGGTCTTCACTGTCTGTTTGGTTTTGTAGAGTCATTTAGTGCCAGATACTGTTGCCGCTTTTGTCTCATTGAGAAAGAGGACTTTCAGACAGAGTTTACAGAGGACTCACCCAAGATTGTTATGCGAACTCAGGCACTTCATGCTGAATATTGTCAGAAAATGGAGGCAAATCCCAGACTTCCATATGTTATGGGTGTTAAAAAGTCATGCATTCTAAATTCATTGCAGTACTTCAGAACATGTGAAAACTTCTCAGTTGATATTATGCATGATATCTTGGAAGGAGTGGCACAATATGAAATGAAGCTGATTTTATTGCATGTAATTGACCAGTACACACATTAAACGATGTAGACAGGAGAATAAGGAGCTTTAACTATGGGTACATGGAACAAACCAACAAACCACCTACAGTAAAGTTGTTAGAGGACTCAAATGACTTGGGTTAAATGCCATCCAGTCCTGGTGTCTACTGCGCAACCTTCCACTCATCTTTGGAGACTTAGTTTGTCCAGATGATCAGCACTGGTATTTGCTGCAGCTGTTGCTTCAAATAGTAAATATTGTTTTTTCACCAGTGTTATCAAAAGGTATTACTATTTTCTTAAAACACCTGATTGCCGAACATCACAGGTTATTCAAACATTTGTTTCCACAAAAGAAGCTGCTACCGCATCATCATTTCATGGTGCATTATCCTACATGTATTCTCAAAACAGGCCCAATTCTACATAGCTGGTGCATGCGATACGAAGCTAAACACAATTTCTTTAAAAAACAGTTGAAAAGTTTCAAAAATGTTACAAAAACCCTGGCATTGAAGCATCAAAGTCACATTGCTTTCAGTTGGCATACATTTGACCCCAAGAGACTGAACATTGGACCAGGTAAAATGGTGCCTTTAAATGCACTGGCTTGGGGTTGTGAGATAGCAGAGACTCTTCAGTTACCAATCAACACCAAGGTATTAAATGTTAAATGGGCCAAACATCATGGAAATGTATCGTGCAGGTTTAGTTGTTTGTAAAGAAGTGTTTTGTGAAATGCCAGTTTTCCATAAGATCTACAATGTTGTTGTGAAAGATGAGAGGTTACTGTTTGTTACATTTGCTCTGCAAACAGTGTGCCTGAATGAGCATTTCAGTGCTTTTCAAGTTTTGTGTACAAGAGACGGACCTCATGTTATTGATGTAGAAGAGCTTTACTGTTCCAGAGCTTTTGATTTACAGGTGTCATGCAGTCATGAAGATGCAAATGTTTATATTGTTCCATACTGTTTCCTGTGAACAATAAAAATGGCTGTTCAAATACTGATTATGGTCTGCATTGTACTCTTACAAACTCAGCTGTGTATTATAGCTGTAAAACAATTGCTTAGTGAGTGAAATAAAGTTAAATTCGGTACTATTTTAGAATTTAATTACATTTTTAACTGTGCAATATTAAATTAAATTAGGAGTAAAATTTTATAGTATTAAGAGCACAATTTATACTATATGGAATAAAATGTTATTCTGTTATGAGTAAAATTTCCTTTTTAGTTAGACTAAAATGTATCTCTGCTTATAATAGAATGCAATTCTCTTTAGAGTAAATTATATTCCACTTGGAGTTAAAATAAGATAGAGTATTTTCTGGTTTAAACAACTTGGAGTAAATTCTCTTGGCATTGATTAAAATTTTTGCACTAAATTGAGTTGATTTTAATCTGTAATTTCAACTCTTTCAGGAGAGTAAATTTTACTCTATTTAGACTGGGACCAAATGTTGTCTTTTTTAGAGTAAAATTTTTTTCAAATTGAGTAAATTTTACTCTGTAAATTTTACTGTGTAGCTGCAGTTGTGTTAATAAAACAAAACTCTTTTAATGAAGAAATGATTACCAATAAGCTAACACAGAAGCAATTTTTATAAAGTCAAGATGACATTGAATTAGTTAACTTTCTAAATATTCTGAGAAATAAAATCAAATAACTGGGAACAAACTTTTGGTCTCCACAAGGGAAGCTGGGAAAATCTGTCTAAAAGCACTACTTGGAATTAATATAAGAAGTTTAAGAATAACCAAACCAAACACAAAATAAGAAGCTTACAGAGGACAGCAGTCCTTTAGCCAATTCAATAATGTGTCCTTGCTGTTGTTTTAGACATTTCATTGATTTCCTTTCACTGAGAAATTGTCAGAATGCGACCATGCAGGAGCCTCTTTTCAACAATTTATTAAATATTCACTATGCATTTTTTCCAGTCTGTGCAAAGTTGATTTACCACATTTCCTCTCACGAAACATAAAACATGAAAGTTGTCAACAGTTAAAAGGATTGTGCTGTAGTCATTTCAAACGTAGCTGCAGTTTCCAAGGTTACGAACAACGTAGTATTGTTGTCTTTTAGGAAGCAGCAAATTGGGAATAGATCATAATTTATTTTTGATGAGGAGTAAAAAAAAGGAGAGGGCAATTTTGTAATAGGAAATATGTTGGTTCATTGAGGCTGGTGAAGGGGGTGGAGGGAAACAGAAAATATTGGGACATTGCGTCTGTGGACGCTGCATCATTTCTCAGTGAGACAATAAACATGAGGGTGGCATCTGCACACTCTGAGAGGAAGACAGAAATGTGCACTTCAGACGGGGAAAGAAAATTGAAAATCAGCACCAAAGCTTTGGACATCTGACTTCAGCAGATAAATCAAAGATTTATTCAGAGAGGTCAAAGCGTCAAAATGTGAACACAGAACTTGGATGATGGATCAGCACCCATTTGACAGCTGGATGTGATAAAAGCCCCAGGGCATGTTCAGCGATGTGTCCGTCTGCGTATTTGTTCATCAGAGAGGCAGGTGCCTGCAGAACTGAACCGCTTTGCTCGTCTTTGTCTGTGCTACACCAAGGCACAATGGACATTTGTGCTTTGTGAGGAGGATGCTGCATGAAGATGACTATTTAAAACAATAACACAAACCACATAGAACCTAAGCTTGATTGAGCAAGAGAGCCAGAAAAATAATCATCAATCAGCACCCCATGTTTTCTAAACCAATACCATGTACTGGCATTTTGGCAGCTTTCCTCACACCACCGCCAGAGACAAAAACAAAACAACAAAAAAAAAAAAAACTCTGCCACTGAATCTGCCACAAGGCGTGCTCCTCTCCTCCTACTTATTTACAGAGGCAGTTGTTTTTTAACAAAAAACACAGCGGCGGGTCACAGGTGCCACGGAAATGAACCATCTTCTTCCCTCTGTTGCAAACAAGTATGAGCATTTACGCTTCCATATCTGTGGATGCATTCGACGTGTGCCCAAATGAAGAACAGACTCCTCTTCACAGGTAGAGGTGACTGCTGACCCAGTTTGAAGTTGGTAATGTGTGCCAAGGTCACACACCCACAGCGTTTATTTGTTCACAAACAACCAGAAGGCATGTGTGCGCTGTGGTATGTGGTTTTGGTATTGTATTTCTGTTAACTTCAGAAAAGAGCAAAGGATGTTTTCTATAGCTGCATTCCTTCTCCAAAAGGCTTGAAAAGTATTTATAAGAGGTTGGCGATATGGCTGAAGGGCTTATGACAACAGAAGTGTTTTATATCAGTTGATATTGATAATTACATACGTGGCTTTTGTTTTAAATATCCTAAATACTGCCAAATTGGTGACGTGATCTGTGCTTTTTCATCCACAATTTGCTCATGAGCTTTTGCACTCATTTTTTTTTCTATCACTCCTGTTGTTTTCTATTTCAAACAATCATTTCCCATTTCCATTATCCAAATGGACACTAGGAAGTTTGATGAGCTAGTTGTTCACCTAGCACCATTTCAGGCAGCCACTGCTCAGCTGTTAGTGCTGCAGTGAGAGAGGCAGTCACGCTGCATGTCTCGGCAACCGGTTGCTCTGGCTTGACTTTCCACATTATGTCGCTAACAGTTTGAAGCGATTGCTGTTTCCTGTCGAACAGTTTCAAACAGTTTCTTGTGTGCATCACTGAGTACAGGCCCGTACACGCCCAGAAACGTACCTCTGTGGGAACGTTTCTGACAGACATTGAGACTGCTTCCAGTGTGCCAGGACCTCTGAGGACTGAAATTTGCCTGAGTCTCCTGGGGGTAACAAAACTTCTACTGCACATGTTTCTCATCAGACTGCTGCTAGGTAACCAAAGAGAGAGTGAGTTAGTTGATGCCACCTTTATTCATTTGACCTTGCTTAACCCAGGAGAGGTTGAAAGCTCTTCCTCTGCCTACATCCCCCAGAAGGCAGTGCAATTATGGATTAAATTTCATTTAAATCATCAACATTCTATCAGATGTACTTTATTGATATTGATCACTTGTCTATTACAAAGGTATTCATGACAAATACAGTGACTTTAGCAAAAGTATTCAGATTCCCAGAACTTTTTCAGCTTTTGACATGTAAAATCCACAAATTGCAGTATAATTTTATTGGCATTTTTAAAAATGACTGACATAAAGAAGAGTACAATAATGGAGGAAAAATCTCATAAATGTATCAAAATTATGAGGCAATAACAATTTGGAACTTGTTGCATGAGCATTTATGCTTCTGTATCTGTGGATGCATTCAGCTGCCAGATTTATAATTTTTGAACCATCTTTCTTGCAGTTGCAGCTGCAGGTTAAAGATATCTTTACCTGCTCTAAACATACCAAAACTGTAATGAATGCCCATTCCTCTTTGCTAAATATCTCTAGCTTTTTTCTGATTCTTTAGTTCTAGGACTTTCTAATATTCGATTGTGCCTCTGGTATGTTTTGAATCTAGCTTCATCATCCCCCTATATAATTTGACGAGCTTTCCCATGCTGCTGAACCAAAGCATATCCACATCAAGATGCTGCCACCACCACTTTTCATGGTGGGGTTGACGTGTTCAGGGTGTTGGTCTTCTACTGTGTTTTGCTTGCAATGAAAGTCTGACAAAACCTAACTCAAATATCAATCCAATCTAACTTTTTTTTTCTCAACAATTCAACAATCTTGCTGTTCTTTTATAGAGGCCACATTGGTGGAGTGTACAAATAATAGATATTCTGTCAACAGATTTACTTTTATTATTATTATTATAAAAAGCAAGAAAAAAAACAACTTTTAGAGCTTTTTATGCTCATAGCTGAAATTAATTCCTGCGTCTTGACTTGGTTTTGAAGTCTTAATCTCCCCTTCACAGCCCTGCTCTGTAATGTCGAGGATGTCATTTATAAATCTGACCTCATGAAAAGCCTTTGGAGTCTTTCAACAAAGAAAAGCATGACAACTATCTGTTTCCTTTTTGCATACTAAATTGCAAGGGAAGTGAGAGGAGAGAACTTTTGCTGCCTCAATACTGCTCTCTGCTGGAGAACAACCTTTCTTTTATGACACTGACCTATGGGTTGACACTGGACCAACATTGAGAGAAAAAGACAAATAAAAAATGAGACTTAGAGTTAGGTGTTGGTGTTTATTACATCATTTAACAGCTAAAGAAAAAGGATATAAAGCCTGTTCAGTCTTTATGTAAAAGGTTGTATGCTCTCTTTATTTTCTTCAACAGATCCTCCACCTTATGGCTCTCAGATTTACAGGCTTCCAGGCCAGTTTGAATAGCCGCAGGGTTGAAGGACATTTGGAGCAGTATCACTTTGTTCAGCTCCCATGCTTGCGTGTGTGAGCTCACACGTGCACCTTGTCAGGAGCTACATGCTTCCCGCTGAGCCCTCGGAGCTGACCACCCACCTCTTTTTAGCCCGGTTAAAGAACCAAAGGGAAATCATATTTCAGGATGATACTCTCTCTCTTCATCTGTGCCATGCTTATTACTGCATCCAAGAAAGATCAAAGCTACCTTAACTACCCTCAGAGCTCGCAGCCCACTGAAGATTCTTCACAGTGCTAGAATAACGAGGTGAAGACTGCCTCCACTTTTATCCTCACCTTACTTAGCAAGTGAGTCATATTTGTAAGAAAATCGTTTTCGCCAGAAGTGCCACACTCCCCTTATAAACACACCGAGGGAGACATGGAAGCATGGGACGATTCAAGCTGGCAAACACGCTCATCAACATTAACACTGTTTTACTTCCCACATGAGGTGAAACCATTTATTTCCCCGCTGTCGGCTATTGATTCATGTATCAGTATTACCCAAAGGTCAGAGAAATAATCAGATGTGACCAGTATCAAGTGCTCCCATGAAGCCTCTGATTCTGAAACAGCTGTTTGAGCTCTAATTAAAGGGAAGTAGCAGGTGTCACCTGAGCTCCGACTGCAGGTCCACACCTGGTTGCATTAATTTGATCCAAAGTGGTTTTGACGCTCTGCTTGCACTTTAAAGTCCCACATTAAGCCACAGGAGCTGAGCACCTGGCTGGTCAGGAGGGGTGTTTTGCTGACACCACTCTGAGAAAGCCGGGCAGCCCGTGTGTCTGCGGGCGACCCGGGGGACGTCTCCATCCTCCCTGGATCTGCCTTACCAGTAACATCTGTAAGTGAGCAGACCTGCGACACTGACCTGTAGTCACACTGAACTGAGGGCTCGGCACGTTCAAGATAATTGTCTGTGGAAACCTCCCACAGGCTGTAAAAGCAGCTTGTTTCAGATCTCCTGATGATTTCACAGGACATTTAACTTTACACCTCTCATTTGTTACCTCTCCCGGGGCAATTCCAAATATCCATTACCTTGTTCTCAAGGAATGTGGAAAACCTTAACTGCTGCTTGCTTTTATGTATGCATAAATTGCCACGGGGATAAATGTGACTCTGAATTTGGACGGAGTGACACCATGTTTGTTAATGTGCAGCTCTAAACAAGCTGATGACCTCTTAAATGTTACAATAAAAAAATCATTTTAGATGCAACACTGTTCAGTCTGTCCAAGGCTGAACAACGCCCAATGAAATCTATATGATCCAAGCATAGAGCAGCAGTGGTTCAAGTGGTTACTGGTTCAGGTCACGTGGAACTCTCTGTGACAACAGTTTCATTTTGCCATGACAATAATTTTGTGAGTCAACAGGCTACGTCTGGCAGTTTGTGTCAAGCTAAACAGTGTTTAATTGGATTCAGAGCCATGGCAACGACACCAGAGGCTTGTTTCCATCTTTTATTTCAGCAACACCTGGAGCGTAATGGTAGTGATTACATCCCTCCTGCGGTGTCCCTGTGGTTGTACCCTCGCAGGCCCCTGGGAGGAGGCGGCTGAAAGTCGTGGTGCGTGCAGCGCATGCTGCCCTGTTTAACTGCTGGCAAACCCTGAGCTTCTGCTGCTGAGGATTTTAGTTACAGCACTGCTGAGACTAACTCGGGTTCTAAAGGAATTATGACAAACACCAAATGAATTGCTCGCTTGCACAAAGTCAGACCGCTGAGATTCCAGAGTGTTTCTGTGAAACAGAACCCTTTTTACAGAAACATAAAATTAGTTTACTTTAAGGTGAAATTAAATTAAACTGCTTTACAGAGAATTACTGTGAATAATTTTACAATTTAATACAAATATATCGCACTTCGAGTAATGTATTAAGTCTTTATCAACTGCGTGACTCAGAGTGCTTTGAATGTTATTACATTGACTTTTGTCTCAAAGCCGTTTACCTCTCAAAAAAACTGATTGTTGAAACTGAAAAAGTGAGAAAAGTTTTACTTTTTTATTTTAAAAAAATTACTAGTAAAAATTTGTCCTGTTTTTGTCCAGAACAGGACAAAAGTTCTTTGCAAGACCAACAGAAAGACAGACAAACCGGCAATAACTCACACTTCAAAGCAATTTAAATGCAAAATGTTCTGCAATTTTAGAGAACTGTACAAGCTATACAGGCCACACAAGCTGCTTTTATACCACAACCTTCATTTACTGATTCACACACCGGGTTTTTTTTGTGTCAGCTCAGGCTTTTATTTATTAACCGTTGAAGAAGATATCCAGTAAAGCCCAGGGCTGGGAATTGAACCCAGCGACATCTGCTTCAAGGACTGTAGGCTCATTGTATGTTACACCTGCTCGACCAGTGAACCTCAGATAAATAATAGACATTAATTTAAATGGGGACACAAATAAAAGGACATTTGTGATATAATTTTCTGCAAGAGAGGAAAGGAAGGCGTGTGCTATGGGAATTGTAAAGTTTCCTTTGCGTTTTACAAATGATATGGTTCTGTTGATAACTTCACTCCATAACATTTTCTGCGTGCTACGAATGTTCGTAGTTGGTTGCAAAGTAGACAAGAGGAAAGTCAGTTCCTGAAAATGTTCTACGATGGTTCCTGATTTGAAAAAAAATAGACTGCTCCCTTCAGGTTTTTTATTATATTTTACCACATTTTGACCAGGACTTCTACCATTTATTCTTGGAAATGCCCAGTAGCTGATCTAATATCTAAGTCAAACTGAGGATGATGATTTTGACATTACCTATGAAGAAAGAGTGTCCAGAGTCAGTCCTCACGGGGGAAGGTGTCCTGAATGTTCAGTTCTCTCAAATAATAGCTCATTAGTAGACCTTTGCAGAATACTGACATGTTGAGGAGGTAGCAAATACCACCAGGGAGAGATATAACACATGCAGAATACCAGCCCTCAAGGACTGCCTTCGGACAACTCTGCTATAAAAACCTCTCAGAAAAAAAGGGTTAGGATAACCAAGATGTAGTGATGATGGAACAGAGGACATTGAAGTTGTTGAAAATGCTGAAATTACTATAAATGCTGAGAAAGCTAAAGATTTACTGAATGGTAAAGCTAAAGGATAAAGAAAAACAGGATGTAAGACACTGATAACTCAAAAATACCCAGATGCCGAGCAACGAAAAGCCCAAAAAGATGCAAACATCAAAAATCACCTCAGTGTAAGGTATTTGTTAAACTTTATACTTGTCCCTATACAAATACATAAATTAAAAATATATATTTGTGTTTATTAGTTGTACATATTCTCCCACCAGTGTTTCAGTTTCCTGAAACACTATGCTCAAGTTGCTTTTAGAATAGGCCTGTAAAAACAAAATGTGAAAAATTGAGAGCGTATGAATAAGTTATGCTTACATTGTCATTTCCTCTTTGTCCAGAGCTAGAAAACATAATTCAACAGGGAGGGTCTAATGAGTAAAAAAAAAAAAAAAGTTTGGAGAGCACTGGCTGATGAGGAACCAGAAGGATTTATTTTTTACCATTATGAACAACTTAAGAAAATTTAAAAATATGGTGCCATAGTGGCGTAACATCAACATTTTAATGCCATTTCATAAATTTTATTTTGAATAGTATTACTAAGTCCAGTCAGCGTACGTATGTCCGTCTTATTAAACCATATTTTTTTCATCTGAACAGACTTGTGGAAAAGCTCTTTAAGAAGTACATGTTTACAAACAAGATTTTCAAAGTGTATTTTTCATGCTGGGAAATAATGAAATCATGTGTGAATGCATTATGATTTATGCATGAAAGGTCTAAAAAGAGCCACTGTGCTCCACATTAAAGGCAGTCCATTGAAGTGGTTTGGGAGTCTGTTGAGTATGCCTCCTGGGTGCCTGCAGTTGGAGGTTTTTCATTCACAGCCCATTGGAAAAAGCTAACTCATTTGTAGGGACTATGTTAACCGTCTGGTCTGGAAACTCCTCTGGATTCCACAAAATGAGCCTTGTTGGTTGGACACAAGGAACCTGAGCTCAGGTAAGTGGAGGATGATGGATGGAATTCAAAGCACTGTTAAGGAATATATAAATGCATTTTTGCCAAAGCTAAATTATCTTTAAGCCTATTTTTGGGCTTTTTGGATGTCTTGTTTCTGAACTATGGCTTCTGTTATTTTTCTGTGTTGTCATTGCCTCAATACCTTTTTATTTAAGATTTTATAAAATTCTCATGACCTTAAAAGACACAATTGCTCACAATAATTCAAAATTAAATCTTAATATATCCTCTGAAATACACCAGTCTTCCTCCCACTAGGGTTTTGGGAGGAACAATGATTCCTCACCTGCCTCCAGATAAACTGGGAGAAATGTTACTGACCTCTGTGCATGAAGTCGGTCCTGACAGCTCAGCGAGGGACAGAGTTGCCAGACTTGTGACCTTCAGCTCGGCCCCACACTGTCTTACAACCACAGTATAACGTGTGTGAATAATGCATCTGTTCTCCTGCTGGGACCCCCTTCAGCAGCTCACACAAGCAGATATGGACATACACAGCATTCGCATTATGGTGTGAGGTTTTCCCCCATACAGTGTAATAAAGAGAGCATGTTTGACCAGCGCAGACCTGGTGTTTCAGTGTATAATACGAGGACAAACACACATTTTGAAGTAGCCTTTCTTAGCTGCACTACAGTCATGAACGTTTTTGCATCCCTTTTTATTCCAGGATAAAACCTGAATGTAATCCTAGTTCTAACAAATCCTATTCAATTATGTGAACTGGGGAAATATGGGAAGCAAAGCATCTTAAAGAAACAAGTTGGCTGGCTTCTACTTAAGCACTAAGGATTGTCATAACTTGGATGATTGAGAACCTGCACCAGCGTAACTTTAATTTAGATTCTAAAAGCTTAAAGTTTTTTTGTTTTGTTTTTTAATTGCATGTAGAATAGCAATTCTTACTGTTTTTGATGTTTTTTTGCATAAGATATTAGCAAAATTATAACAAAACTCAGTGAATAAGGTGCGATCGTGCTCATCACAGTGATGTCTAACCTCCATAAAAACAAACGAACAGTACATTGAGTCACTAGGATTCTGAATGTTTACACAGTGAAAGTGAATAGAAATGCTTGAAGCATCTTAAAATCCCCAGAGATTCCTGGAAAGGCAGCGTGACTCTCTCTTGTTTCTGTCTGCCTTACATACAAGAGTAGCTCAGCGATTTCCACTGAGATTATTTGAATTTCACAGAGTGTTTGACATTTGATAATAGTGCTCTGGGTTTATAGATTCTTGAGTTCCCCCAATGAAGATTTCCTATCGTATTTGTTCATGCCACATCTCTGTGGGTGTAAAAAAAAAGGTACAGGAATACAAAAGATTAAAAAGAAAATACCTGCGAGATATCAAAAGGACAAATCTGACTACTGTTTCAGCTTCGTGTGAGCAGACACAAATCTGCAAACCTTCAAGGAATATCTATATTTGCACAATACATCATGAGCAGCTGGAGTCTCGTTTGGAAGGAAGAGGAAAGCAAATGTTTGTCTAACAGTTTTGCCATCATTTGTCATGACAGGAGTTATCTCAGTGCAATACAGCTATGAGGCAGGCTTGTCCACCTGTTGAGACAGATGCAACGGTGTCAACATGTATGTTAATGAGGATGTGCTGTCACCACAGAGCTGTGACTAGTTTCAGCTGACTGGGCTCGGCTACATTTGGTCGACAAAAGTGAAAAGACAGACCTCAGTAGAGAGGGATGAACAGATTTTCCGTGCTGCTACGAAGGCTAAGACGTTGTGGACAAATGCAACGGTGTAGGAGTGTGATGTGGGCGAGTGTATAGATAGTAGGAAACTGCCCACACATGCCAAACAAGTGTGAGTGTGAATTCAGTTTGTGGTTTTTCCTGATGGAAGGAATGTTTCCTGCAGTCTTCTCATCACGTTGCAAAATGAAATTTTATTCAGGGCCAGTCTGACTTCACACACTTCTGCATCTGTTACTTTCATTTTAAAGCATATTCTTAAGAGGAGACTAGATAGTGAATTAATATTAGCTTTTTTCTAAATCTAAAGAAGGGTATATAATATAATTTTAAGCACTCTCAATAATATTAATAACAGATTTCCCGACTTCATAACTTCTAATTTGGACATTTCCAACTTTAATAGCAGCACGGAACCAATATTTCCTGGTGTTCAAGTTCCCAGTCGGAATGTTTATGCTGTGTCACCCGCAGCCGAGCTGTTCTTCGCAGTCCAGATTATGATGGAATTTGCACTGTTTAAGAGGTAAATATTCTTACCTAGTTAGTTGGTTATATTCGTATGAAATATTAATATTTTAAGCAGAAGTTTGCTTTAGGACGCATTCTTACACGAGCTTAATTATTTTTTTCCGCTCCTTATATTAACTCAAGCTAAAGGTCAACATTTCTTCAAACGTTAGTTGATTTTCAATAGGCTTTCTTCTATCACGAAAGATTATGGTGCTGTAAAATAAATCGTTTTTGTTGCTTCTTCATCGCTTTGAGTCAAACTCTTACAATCTTGGCCCCTTTAATCTGACATAAATGTTAGGGATTTATCATAATTCCTAGAGATTATTTCAGATTTTTTTTTTCTATTAGTAGTTGTGAACTTGGCAGTAAATGAAAATAATCCACATCGTCATAATCCATTAGGTGTAATGTCTATAATCTTAAACCTAAACACAAATTCAAAACGTAATGTATGTATTCATAGACAGGGAATAAAAACTTAATGTTTTATTTTATTTAGGTAACTGGAATAAATAAACCAAATGAGTTTCCCAGTGTTTAATAGACAGAGTATATAGAAAGTGTCACTTACTCACAAATTTAAAATCAAAATTTATAAAAGTATTCCTGTTGATGCAAAATAATTGAATGTATCGGAGTTATATGAATGCAGTTTCAAAACAGCTGCATAACAATTAGTGACTCCCTTAAATCCCATGGAAAAATTGCAGTTTTTTAAACTTTCCCACAGCCTTTCTTTATGTGTGCCTTTTCTTTAAGCAAAGGAAAGGTGTTGAATCATACTTTGATTCAGCTGGTTGGCAGTGCAGAGCAACAGGCAGAGGGAGGGCTGTGTTGTGTTACTGTGCTGCATACAGCCAGAAAAAACTGTGGTCCCTTGGACTGGGCCCTGCAGTTCCTGCACCTCAAGTGGCTCTATGGACTTTTGATACTGACACAATAATTTAACTTAAATTGTGCAGAACCAACAAGTTTCTGCAGAGCTTTTGTGGCTTATTTTATGTTTTTGCATGGAATAAATCAGGCATTGAATTTCCACAGCAGAATGACACAAGTAATTTTCCACAAACATCCACATCCAATAAAAGAAAATGTATCGATCCTCTTTATGTAAATGTTTTTGTTTTTGTGTATTTTTTTGCTTTAAAACTACATAATAACAGAAATGAAATGGTGGTTCTTTTAAAAATGACATTTCCAACAGTGTAGATTTCAGAAAAAAATACTATTGTTTTTTTTTCACAAAAGGTTATTAACATTTGTGGCTCTAAATGAATTTTATTTAGCTGTACTGTGAGCAAAAAGTAGGAACAGTATGACAGATAATTTCACAAATTTTGAAACCGTAATTTGTTAAGTTTTGTTATACCTTGATAATCGATCCATATTTGATCTGATGGTCCCCAGTGAAGGCAAAAACTATTTTGTTCACTGTCTAATTGATTTGTGCATCACTAATAAAATTTCTTGAGAACCGTTAAGTTTTTTTTATTGTTTGACCATAATTGTTCAATAGATCACAACAGAATATGTCTGAATGGTCCACCAGAGAAGAAAATTGTGTTTGGCTCATGCATATAAAAGAATGATTAAACATATTCAAAGAACCAAACACATAATAGCGATGTAATTAAAAACAAGCTGGCAAAAAAAATGTATACAAGTTAAGTTAAATAAAAGAAGACATAATAAAACAGGAGTTAATTTTGTTACTATGGTTTAGTAATTTTGGTGAATTAAGAAAGCTAATAAAATATAAAAGTTTTCACCAAAGGTTGTTTTTTTGCACCTCACAACTAGATAAATTGAAAGTGACTAAAGATGATGAGAACTGTTCTCCAAGGTTACTTTCTCATCCAGGCAATGAGGAGGAAGGTCAGACGTTTTAGGGGTTTGGGATTCACAATTAGTCCCTTCTGCTTGCCACTGATAGTACTAAATAGACAGTTTAGGTAAGCAAACAAAGCAGTCGTGTGATTTGTTAACATGTGTAGTGTCCACATGCTCAATATTCTGTGATCTGATACCACAACAATTTCACCTCTAGAGGAGATTGAGTGACTGTATAAGTAGCCTTTTTAGTTTTTGCTTCTTAATGTTTGTGTTTTATGATTATTTGGTTTTAGTGTCTGTTCATGTGAATGTGCAAAAATCTGAGAACTGCTGGAGGCCAACATCATCCCTTAGACATGTGGTTTAATAAACACAATTATTCATTTTGATGAGTTTAGCCCGCTTCTGGGTTCACACGGTTCTGTTTCCACGTAAAAATAAATGAGGTGCTTAGATGTTGGCAGCCTCTACTGGAAGCAGAGAGCGTCCGAGTATGGATGGAGCAACACAGAGGCAGTGTTGGCATTTCCGCGCTGCAAACTGTCGTCATTGTTCATGTGTCACACGTGCGGTCCTGGCTCAGGCTGTCCTCACCTGTGTTTGGTGTTTGCCAGTTAGGAAATTATGTGTACAACGTCTGTTTCCCTGCAGCAGTGAGGCTGTATGTGTGTGGCAGGTTTTTGCAGATTGCCACACTGATGGGCCCACAACCTGCCAAACACACATAATGTCCCAGCTTTTGTCTGAACAAAAATGCATCAATGTGTTCCAAGATCGACTGTGCAGTGTGAGGATGCAACTTTAGTTTAGATTAGAATTTCTTTTGGGTCATTGCTTCACTTTCACTGTTTTTCTTCATCTCTCAGAGCGTAGAACATTCTTCTGATCCATGGCATCTTTGTGGACAAAAATCTCAGCCACCCTGCCTTCTAATGAAGAACAGTTTCCGCTGCAGTTTAGTGATAAAGTGCCGTTAAGTGTGGTGGAGATGCTGAAACGGGCCCGCCAGCAGCTGTACGGCGACACGACGAGCACCAGACAAATTCTCACTGCTCAGATCATTTTGGACTATTCATGGGAGAGACTTAACACGGGAACATGGCGCCATGTGGACAAAGAGTGGAGGCGTGTTTACTCGTATGGCTGTCTGTTCAAAGCAGCTGCGATCTGTCGAGGGAGTCCATCAGATGAGGAGATCCTGCAGGCCATCAGAACATGTGACATGGGTTTGCTGATGGGTGCAGCCATCATGGAAAATATACTTCATGTCATCGTTCGAATTCTGCAAAGGGAAATAAGGACATTGGCTAAAGAAGAAGATAATCATGAAGACATTGAGGCAAAGGTTTGTTGTCTTCTTTTCCACACGTCCCTTTTTTAATACTGAAAGGTCAGAACATTGTGTTTAGACTCCGAGGAGTCTTACTTCTTTTCTTGATTACATATTTTGACATCTCAAACAGCTGAAACAATTGTCATCAGCTTCTTGTATTAAGAGGTATTAAAATAAATGTAAGAAAAAAAAACTCAGCTTTGTCTAGGTACAAACGCCTCCACATTTATCATCACCCTGTTAAAGAAAAAGACTGAAGGTAAAGTCAAATTTTTTGTTGCAATCACATACTTTTGTAGTAAAAATGCATTCAGAGCAATATTTTTCATTTAGGTCCAATGTTTCAGCGGAAGGAAAAAAAATCTCACATGTAGAAGTAATTATTTTACTGCACCACAATCAATGCCGTCTTAACAATTCCTATAAAATAAATTGAACTGAAGCATCAGAAACTTTTAATTAACAATTAAACTCTGTTTATAGTATATTTTATTTTTATTGGGTTATAAATGAGACATGAAACAGAAGCTTATCTATTTTGGCTATTCTTAAGAGTGAGACTAGAGAACACAATGTTTATATGTTGATCATGGGAAGAAATGACAAATAATTTCCTCATCTCCACTTGCTTATATCAATTTAAATTTAAACTTAAAAGGTTAAAATAACTGTAACTGTGAGAAACGTAGCTGCATGAGGACCCGTGGTTATCTGCCAGCCATACAGAGGAAGGATGATGCTAACTGACACATAAAAGTAAAAAATATCTAAAAAACTCACAGTTAGAGAACTGAAGCAAAGAGTTGAGTTTTGGGCTCGCCATGTCTCCATAATAACCATAATATTCTAACTTCATGCCAACTGGTTGTTTGCTGTCCATAACAATAAAAAATTCTGGTAAGGACTGCCATCACAAACATAAAAGTAGTCAGCTGAACACTTTCTGTCAGATGAAATTAAACTGAAGCGTTTTTGCAACAACAACTCCAAATGTTGAAAAACATGTTGTATAATTTTATTATTCACTCTTCACTAATACGGACAATCTGTGGTGATGTGGGCCTGTTTTGCTTGCGAAGGTTGGAACCTTGTTAGAATGCATGGCACCAGGAACTCTTTGTAACACCAGGACGTTTTTAATATTATTATGTAATTCGTGGACGTCCAGAAAACTGAAAATGGATAAAACAGATGGCCAAATAAACACAGAATGGGTTCACCAAACAAAAAACCAGCCTCTTTTTATGACCACAATTTTAGGTCCTCAAACTTAAATCCTTTTGAAAATCTGTGAGCTGACCTGAAGAGAAGAGAGCATTGGAGAGGACTCAGAGGAGGAATGGTCAGATAACCCTCTGTGTGTGTATGCTCACTCTGAGAAATATTTTTATTTTATTCATTCATCTATTTTTTCTTTTCACAGACATCTAACCAAGGTGCCAGTGAATGTGGAGAGTGCTGTATATTATTCTATTTCAAACATGTTTTTCTTTGCTATTTCAGCTTTCAATGACATCAAATGTATTTTCATTACGGTAAAATAAAATAAAAAAAAACAAGATAACTGAAAACACAGCTCTTAAAACTAGCTGAGATTCTAACAAATTATTTAGTGAAATGTCTGAAACACTCAATCCTTTTCGGTAAGTATCCTCTGAAGTTTAAACTGACCTTGTTTTGCTATTTTTTCTCTCTGTCGTTATTAACAGAAAAGGAAGATTGCAAGCCCACATGTTGGTCTAATCAAAGACGAGTTGTCAGTTCCCAGAATTAAGTGTCCTTCACTGGAAAGCTTCAATGCAAACTACCTCCTTCCCCTCAAACCAGTGATTTTAGAGGGGATAATTGACCACTGGCCTGCCCTCCACAAACATCCCTGGAGGTTTGTTTTCTCAGAATCTATGCATTTTCAGCTAAATATTGTGTCTCTTGATAGTACATTTCATCTGAAAGTACACCTAAATGATTGACTGAAGGATTTTAATTTAAGCCATCAAAATAAGCTTTTATTATTAACATTATCCTGCAGTTACATTCAGTCCAGCAAAGTAATCAGACTGATATATACTTATCACAAGAGCTGAGAGCTCTTGTTGGGCTGAGAGGACGGGAAAGCTCGAGTACTCTCAAACAGAAGGACAACTTACACATAACGCACAAACTCAGTATGGTAAGATATAAAAATCTGAGTTCAATCTAATTTAGCTTAAATAAGTAAGATTTTAGACAATAAACTGAGCACAGGTTGCTTAATTCATCTAAACATCTGTGATTCTTCTAAATCATTTCAGGTCACAATTTTTCTGCTGCTCTGATTCCCATCCAAAAGGGCTGTTTTACCATGTTGTTGTGCACTCCCCAAATCATAACGGCCCTGTATGTTTTTGAGGATAGTAATTATTGTCTCTCTCCTGTGAAGCATCGAGTACTTGAGGTCCGTGGCTGGCTGCCGGACAGTTCCCGTCGAGGTGGGCTCCCGCTATACAGACGAGGACTGGTCACAAACCCTGCTTACGGTCAATGAGTTCATCGACAAATACATTTTGAATAAAGTGAGTGTGTCTTTTTTTGTTTTTAGCCCACATTATAATTTTAATTATGGGTAATAAGAGTCATTTGTCCACGTCTTTTGCTTCCCAGGTTTCAGAGTCTGAGAGTGATCACAAAGCTGTGGGTTATCTCGCTCAACACCAACTTTTTGATCAGGTACTTGTATTTTTGATCTACCATGTTGGTAAATTATCATCGTTGCTTTCTTATCCTATTGATGTTATCTGTTTTATGCAATCTGTTGCAAAGTTATTTCTAACCCTTGAACTATGCAACATTACAATGGAGCACCTTAAAGTATCTCACATCTATGAAGTGCAAGAAAAAAGATGAATGGTTCTCAAAGGCTTTTACAAAGAATAAATCCTTTGTGCATTTGACTTTTTTTTTTCCAATTGTTTGCAAAATAGTTCCAATCAGCTCAGTCAGATTGGATAGAGAGCAGCCTCAAATGGATTTTCATCTGGACTGGGCCTCTAACATGCCCACAGCATGATGCTACTATCACCATGTTTCACCGTAAGGGTAGTCTGTCCAGATTACTGCGCAGACTTAAAAAAAATCTTTGTTTCCTATCATTTGCTGTTTCCTAAATATCTTGTGGCAACTTTAAAACAGAGTTTATGTGGATTTATTTCAATAATGCCTTTTTTATGCCATCAAAACTAGATTTAATGAGTGCTCTACTAATTTCCTGTATACAGATTTTCCCTCACATTTCTCATGTGTATTTGTACTAAAAAAGAGCTAATAAATACATCTATTTCAAAATTGCACTCAACTTTATGACAGTCTACCATCAAATTCCCAATAAAACACATTGGAGTTTTCAAGTATTCAAGGGCTTTGAATACTTTTACAAGACACTGTAAGGACTGTGCAAAAAAAAAAAAAAAAACCCACAGCCATCACTGGCAGGGCGTCAGTTTGTTTTCCCTGGAAAATACTAATTGGAGCCCTGAAATGGCTGATTTTTTGTCTAGGTGTTTGTTCTCTTCCTCACAACATTTGAACTGATATAGATAAGACCTAATTTTTGGTTTGTTTGGCACATCTTTAAAGAATAATGAGCAGCTACCTGTTTTCAAAAATTTATGATAAACCTGCTGTTTGATCAAAGCAGATAAGAAACTTGAATCGAGGAAGCAACAATCAAGTTTTTCAGAGTTTTTCACTTTCTGGCAGAACAGGAGCAACAAATCAAAGACGCTCTCACAATAAGATATTAATAAAAAGATTTATTTATGCTATATCATATTTTTTTTACCTAACTTGATACAAGTTACTGCATTGGAGATTGAGCTTTACAAAGGGATTATATATTATTTATAAATTTCAGACATTTTTAGAACATTTTTTGATTGTGAAGCTAAAGATCTGCATCTTTCACAATTGGGTGTTTCTGTATAAAAAAATTTAACTTCAGAAACTATAACTAATAAACTTATTTTGTACACTATTTAATATAAAAAATATTCTGTGATATTGTGATAAAAAGTCCCTAATTAGCAGTCATCAAATTTTGTACATGGAGTTATCATTTTTAGAGACATAAAAATCTATCACAAAGACAAAAACTAAGTAGGTCTGCATGATATCAGTAAAACATGACATTGGGATATTATTGCTGATAATCACTAGTACTTAATTTTTACATCATTCAGACATTCTAACCACCTTCCTTGATTTTTCTGATTTTGGTCGATATATCTGGATCTATAGTGACTGTAGGCGTCCAGGACTCGGAATACCTTATTAAAGTTTTATTGCACAGCTTCTACAATCTTATAGCCTACCGATTATTTCCTGATTATTTCAACAGTCCCTCACAAATGTGGTTTTGCACACATTGATATTGCCATGACAACTGCAATCCATATGCAGTGCTGTGACAAAGTGTGTGCTGTCCGACAGATTTCTTCTTTTCACACCTAAATGTTTCAGAAACCAATTGTAATATTGGAGAAAATATAGAATGCTTTTTATCAGTAGTTTTTTTATAAACTACAGTATCTAAATACAACTCTCCTGTTAAATTATGCACCAAATTAACAAAGGTGTGGTATAATTATATATAATTAATCAAATCTATTAGAAATATATTGGATTCACATTCACTCGTCATGCCCAGACATGATTATAACACATTGTGCTCTGACTTAAAGATATCCAAGAATAGATGAGAAACAAAGTCATCAGTTTGGAAATGCTTGCAAAGCCAATTCTAAAGCTTTAACACTGCAACAAGCCAGAGTGGTGGTAGTTGTTAACAAATGGCGAAAACAAGAAATGGTGGCAAATCTTCACAAGCGTGATCAGATTGCTAAAATAAGTTCATGTGCAAATCCACAACTCATTCAGGAACCAAGTGATATCTACATTGCTGCAACTTTTTAAAGATCTGCATCCTGTTATGTCTGGAATTACACCAACAACAAAAAGTCGTCTGAGACCCTTATGCTGTTTTGTGTGTGTGTACGAGTATGCTTTGTTTAAGAGAACATGTTTCAGACCTGCCACCACCAGTGCAGGTGGTGGCAGTAATGCACCATTACATTGGAAGCCAACGTCCATTAAACAAGAAGAAGAAGTGAAAGTCTGGGGCCACTTTTCTTCTTTCGGACCTGATGATCTGTTGTAATTGATGGAATCATGAACCATCTGGTTCTGGCCTTAAGCTCAAGTGCTTTGGTTATACAGCAGCATAACAATGCAAAGCACACAAGCACGTTAATTTGTTTTTCTGACTCAGAAAAACAAAGCAACCGAGTCAAAGTCTCGAATTAAATCCGGTTGAGATGCTGTGACCTTCAGCAGGTTACTTCTACTCAAAAATGAATTGGTGTTCAATGTGCCAGTGCTAAAACAAGTCAGGAGAAGAAGAGTGTGCCAAAATTCTTCCACAACCATGTAAAACAAGCCAGGGTAAATTTTTCATAAGAAAAAAATCTGTCCAGTAGTTTTTCTTTAATTTGACGATCTGAAACCTTCAAGTGTGACAAAAATGCACTTTGACAAACAAAGGGAAAAAAAATCTCTTTCACAGCACTGTTATACACATGCTGTATTGCTAACATCATGATGAGTTGATAAATTCATCGGTGCCTCATTGAAAACCATAAAAATTCTATTATAATAACTTCAATGAAGATTTTTTTCAGCTGCTGAAGAATAATGTTGAATGCTCCAAAACTAATTTCATTCGTGTATCTTCTGTTTGTTTCATTTTCTGCCTTAGATGTCCTATAATGTCTTCCTCTAATTCTAGATCCCAGAATTAAAGGAAGATATTCGCATCCCGGATTATTGCTGTCTTGGTGAAGGAGATGAAGATGACATCACAGTAAATGCGTGGTTTGGGCCTAAGGGTACGGTATCTCCTCTTCACCAAGATCCCCAGCAGAACTTCCTGGCTCAGGTGACTACAACTATTCTCTTTCTAAACAGCTGACTCCTGATCAGAGAATAACCTCTTGAGATTTCTTTTGCATATCTGAAGGTAGTGGGAAACAAATACATACGGCTGTATTCCCCAGAGGACACAGAGAAGCTTTATCCTCACGAATCCCAGCTTCTTCACAACACCAGTCAGGTGCGATTGACAAGTCTGTAGAGAAAACATGTGTTGCACCTGCCAAGAAAAAAAAAAAGATTCAGTGCTTCCAGTTTCTGAACTCTTCTGTGCAGGTGGAGGTGGAGAGTCCAGATGCTGAACGCTTCCCTGAGTTTGTGAAGGCACCGTACCTCGAGTGTGTCTTACAGCCTGGAGACGTGCTATTCATCCCTGTCAAATACTGGCACTATGTCCGCTCTTTAGAAATCAGCTTTTCTGTCAGCTTCTGGTGGTCATGACTTTATTTCATAATAAAACACGTTTACTATCAATTTCGCTGCTAAAGTTTTTACCCAATGGAAGGCTAATTTCCTATAATGTTACATCAGACAAACCTTTGAATGCTGAACACACACTGCTAAGTGATTAGTCTCAATTTAACTGCTGATGACTGAGACAACATTTACTGTGTGCAAAGCTAAATGCTGCACAAACTAACCCAAAATCCTACATTTATTAGTCATCTGATTTGATATTATTTTCTTTGGAAATTGGCTTATTTAATTGTCTACTCCACCTCATTCATTCAAATATCCTACAACGTGTGATTTCCATAATTCTGGGAAAATGAGACAAGTCCTCAAATTTAATAACCCAGTGAACTACAGGTACAGAACGGTTGTAACTCTGAATAAACTGACAGTCTGAGGCAATCAAGCAGGTCACAGAAGGAAATGATAGAAGTAAATGAACCAATCTCTTGGGCATACACAGACTCCGAAATTAAAACAGCTTCACTGGATAAAAGCCCTAATAGTGAAAACTCATTCTCTCGCATCTAAAAACACAATAACTGACGACACAGAGCGCACGCTGCGCTTTTCAAGGCCCCAGTCGTGCATGCTGCAAGTCCATTTCAATCAGATCCACCTATTAGGACTGTGAGGATGTGGCAAAATGAAGCAGATCAGCCCCGGTGTGCACATTTGTTCAAGTTATCAACCAAAGGTGCGGCAGGCTGAAGTGGTGCTTCGGGAAATCAAGCTGGTGTTCGTCGGGTGGATCCGAAGGGCTGGGGGAACGCTCAATTAAAACAAAAGCTCGATAAACACAAACAAGATTCATATGTTCTTTGTCGACATTGTCTTTAACTTGACTGAACATAGGCTGAATTCTGTGCTTGAGACTTTTAGAACTACTCATGCATTAAATATACCAGGGCTGAGGTAATAGACTTATCCAAACTGAGCTACACTCCTTACAAGGTTACTCTACTAAACTAATAACACAGATCATGCTGGGATGTAATACTGGGGCCAAATGCTGTAAACTTTCATTAACCCTTCCGTTCTTTGTTATATCAGTAAGTGACACAACTGACTTAAGATTTCACTAACCTGCTTTCTCTCATTATAACTTAATCAATACTCAATTACCTATAAAGTAATGTGAGACCTGTGGGCTTCTGACCTTTTCACTGAAACTGAGCCATGCATGCTCCTTTTTGATTAATAGCATTATTGATTTTTAAACAAATCTGACAAATTGGGGTTAAAATTAAGTGATTCGGCTGGGGAGATTGGCTACGAGCTGGAGGTCCATGTTGTGGTCAATTAAAATTTAATTTAAAAGACCACAATTCACAACAGTCACAGGAGTGGTAGCCAAAGATTGCAAGGTATGTGTTTATAGAGAGCTAAGGTTATGTAAGTTTGTCAAAGTCAACCTCAATAAACATCTTCTCTGTTTTCAGAGTTGTTGAATACTAAATCATCTGAGTTTCAATGCACAATATTACTTAATAAGCATAACAAATGTACTAACAGTCACTGCCATCACATTTATTTTAGAAAACCACAATTTAATCCATTAATTTAAAATAATGCACAATATGTAAAATCATTTATTTAATGTCTTTACAAATGTTTACATAGGTTAAATGTATGTTTTTAATAATACCAGTACATATAGATATGTTCAAACATACATATTATTTATTAAATGTGTGCATTTATATAGATTTCTACATGAAGCAGATAATAATAAATAAAATAGAAGCTAACATCCTAGAGTAAAAGCCTTGTGAATGGAACCCCTAAACATAAGATCTCTTATCTGATGTTAAGATTTTTTTTAATATACTAATATATTCACACACAAAAAAAATACATAACTCATTTTATGTAGGAAACACTGTCTTTTTGCAATGATCGGACTAATCAGACTTAAGCATCCCACCAGAATGTATTGTGATGGTCAAGTGTTTGAATTAACTCTGGAATATTGATTATGCACTCATTTTATATATAATTTAAATAAAAGCGATTTTTGATAAAAATGACATTAAGATTAATGATTTTTTGTGATACTTCTATGGTTTTCTGGTCTTAAGGTTCATCATTGTTACCCATGCTCACTTCAAATTAAACATAATTGCTAAAAACATACTGAGCACCAGAGCTACAATTCTTACGTTAATTGATGTAAAGGACTTTTCTGTCAAGTCAAAGTCCAAGTAGAAAGGAGGGGAAGCACATTTTGACAAAACACAGACTGATATAACACAGTCTGACTTTGGACATTGCTAAATTTACCTGTTAGTAGGTATATTTAATTTGTATCAAGTAAAGGTATACATTTAATATTTATATTTGAATTTCACTACTTACATGTATTTAAAAATAAATACTCAACATTTAAAATGTATAGTTATTTTAATAAATCATATTGTTTTCAACATTTATATTTGATGCATATTAAATATTTATTCTGATATTATTAATTCAAACCCTATTTATGACAGGTTTCATGCTAAACTGCACAGATAAGAATTTGTGTGTGTAATTTTCAGCAATGGTAGCGCCTAGTGCAATCAACAGTCACAGGATTCCAGCGTGCGTTAAAATTTTATTATTCAAAGATTTGCCCAAAAGGAAGAGACATTTACACTACAGAGCAAAATGTACAAACATGACATAAAGTAGTGATTGTCAGGCATTATTTAGTATAATTTATATTCATAAAAAGGATGTAGACACATAAAATATTAGAATTTTCATTAAGACAAACCTGAGCTAGAAATAATGTGGAGTATAATATAAAACAAGTGGATATAAACGTTTGACCATAACAAGGTCAACTAACATTCTAACATATTGCAGAAGCTGATATGCTGTGATTCTTCATTGGTCACTTTATCACAATGATACATTATTATTTTTTTAATTAAAATGCAAGACTGAGTTTCAGGATTACATTTGTTTTCCAGGTCATAAATGATTCTGACCACAGAAACCTGCTTTTCAAAGTTCCTGTGAATCCATGGAGTACTCCTGTATCCTCTCAACTATGAAGAAGCAGAGAGTTCCAGTAAAGCCGAGGATGACCAGAAGCAGGAGCTGCCACGTCAGCAGAAGGTAGCCGCTGTAGAAGAACGCCACTGCTGCACTCACAGACTACCAGGACACATAAATTGTATGGTTGGTTATGAGAATAAAGAACTGCAAGGTTTGTAACATCTCATCTGCAGCCATGTTTGTCCAACTGTGGAACATGTTACACGGGTGGTATTTGAGCTACCTCTAGTGGTACTCAGAAGAAATGTTGACATTAATAACAAAGTAAATATGTGCAAATTAGCTGTGACAAAGTGAAAGACAGTGCACAAGAAACAGTTTGCTAGGCGTGATTTTTTTATTTTTTTTCTTACATTGCTCTGAAGTTAGAACATGGATCTGACAAAGATATCAAACCCAACTTAACCATGTTGGAGTTTCATGTTCCAAAATCAGTGCTTTACTTTACATTTACAGTGGCTATCACTATCTTTTTATGTGAAAGGCAGCCATGTTGAATTTTAGGGTCAGGGTTGGTGAGACTTTTCCTCGTCGGCATTTTGAATTACATGCCAGTTGAGAATTTCAACTTCTTGCAGTAAATCTGTTATTTTCAGATTTACTACAGTTTTAAAATGTCTGACAAAATTGTCGTAAAGTTTGGGAACCACTGGATCAGAAAGACCAGTCTGTTTGAATGAAGTAGCATCTTCTCATTTGTCAGATTAAATGTAACTTTTGAAAATAACATTTAAGAATGTATTAAATATACTTTTAACTAAGCCCATCTCTGTATTGAAAGTATATGCCTTTTTGGTGTCTTCATGTGACATTCTAATCTTAAATGTAGTTTTATTAGTTGAAAATCTGCATAATTAACAGATTAATGGCCTGAAATAAATGAACTTTTCAATAGTCTAATTTTTTAAATATATCTGTAATTGTCCTGTATTTTAACATAATTGGCTTGATGAAATCAGTCTAGTTTTGTTTTAATCATAATTAAATAATTTAAATTATCCAGTAAATTTTAATTTTTGCTAACACAAAAAGCAACTTTCAAATGAGTATTTAATCTATCGTCAACCTCTTCCTGTAAAAATGTAATTGGTCCCTAAATCAAACAATTGAGTGTTCCAGCAGAGTGTTATTGGACAAAAGTGATAAAGAACTTTGTGGCTTATTTGATCAGCAGTAGTTTTCACATTTGATAGATTTCTCCATTATGAAATAAAATTCTCAAATGCCAACAGCTAAAAAGAAAAAAGAAAGAAATTTGTATGAAGATAAATACTTTTTTTCACAGCACTGCATGCCAACATAGAGTTAAAAGACTTGCTCATTATAACACCTTGAAAAATATGTTCCACTATTTGAAAAGCAAGCTTAGAAAATATCACAATTTCCTAGAGGTAATTCTTTTTCAAGATCAACTATGCTGCAAAGAAAAGAGGCGAGGTGAAGATTTGCCTTTCTGACACCTTCCATCCCTATTAATGAGGCTTCAGCTGAATTTATTTCACACTTGACAGGACAACATTTTGACTGAGCTTTGCTCGGCTCTGCTAACAATGTCTGAGAATTGGCAATCGAGGATTACCTGGATGAATTTAAAGATGGCGAAGGCAGGCGTGCTTTGTTCGGCGTAAATATAGCCCAATATGCTGTAGAGCTGCGTGTTAAAGCAACTATCTCCAAGTCCAAGCAGGAAGGAGCACAGCAGGGCAATAGATGCACTGAAGGAGAAAACAAAATGCTTATTAGTAACATGACATGAATAACAACTGCCAGTCCAGAAGCTTGAATTCCCTCCTGTTAAATAAAAAAACCACCTACGATGGGTTTAGAAATGGATTTTTTTTTGTGGTGGTTTCAACGACGATAGGCGCGTCATCTGGGATGTTGAGGAAAATTAGGTAGGAAGCGACGAAATGGACGACCATCCCCAGAAACACCACCGAGGTTCGTCTGAAGCGACTGTTTTTACACAGGAGTCCAAACAACCCCCCACCTGATGGGACAAAAAATACTTCTAGAACCTCTCGTGGGTTTTTAAATCTCTGTCAGCAGTGCGTCAACCCACCTACTATTTCTCCGATGCCCACCACTATCCCAGAGATCCCAATCAAGCCCTTGGCTGCTTCTTCAAAGTGGGCAGTTGCCCCAATGCACGTTCCGTACACTCCACTGTAGAAAGACAGTTCAAGCCCTGGAGAACCAGGACAGTGTCTTTTCAGCTCCAACTTCAAGCATTTCACAAGAGGCAGGACGATTTTCTACATTTCTCTTACCACTGTAAACCATGCAGGGACTCAGGAGCATCATTGTTTTTGTCTTCAATAGATGCAGGATGGTTTCTGTAAGAAATAAAAAAAAGAAATCCAATGTACTCATTTGAATTGCTAATGGAGCCATATTTTTTGAACAAATATGCCTCGTTTACTGCTTCAGAAAGCGTGGATTAAAATGCAGACATTAAAGTCCAATTTTCTCCTTAGAATTAAAGTTCTGTGCTGGAAGAGAATGGGAGAAAAAAATTGAACCAAGGAGCCACATTTAAATGCAGAAAGGAAAGCACCCGGGAGAGGCTTCCATTCAGGCTGTTAGAGAAATCTGGATTTTAGGGCAGAAATCCCAGTAGGTTTGTTTATGTATGCCTTGATGCCCTTTCTGACATAAATCAGCATGCATCTTTGATAAACCCGATATCTTTCGAGGCAGGTGCACACAAGTCTACGTGTGTGCAAGATACACACGAGACAAAGAGCAATCAGATCATCCAAACAACCTGGGGCAGCACTGAAAGCAGGAGCAACTGCGGCAGAGTTTCCAGTTGACAAACAGAGAGATAATCTGAGATAAACTCACGCTAAGGCACTGTCTGTGTACTCTGTCGCGTAGCAGGGAGATTTTTATCCACATGAAAGCAAGTTTTACTTGAAGAAAAACAAAACTGCCTGCTAGCTGCAGAATGGAAGCAGTCAGATGTGACGCAAATACAAATCACCAGGAAACAAAAAGAAAATGTCAAGTTTTTTAGTGCGGGGTGGAAATGGGTGGGTAGGGGAGGGGTCTCTTAGATCTCTAATGGTTTCATATCAGCTGTGAAAAACTATTGAATGAAAAAAGGGACAGCATTGTGATGCCGTCAGTCATTTGCAACACAAAGCTCACGATAAAGACTGTTGTGATCACCAAAATTAAGTAAATGTGTGTTTTGTTTTTTCATAAAGTACTTCGTGCTTGAACAGAATTACTCCTCCAAACGTTTTTCAGTGAAATGCATAGGAAAATAAATAATGTTTGGGTTTATATGTTAAAAACACATTCTCAAAATTCTTTTTTTTTTTGTTACTTATCAACTTTATATAATTATATACAATTATATACACTGTGACCCTAAATGCAGCAGTTTGTCTATTTATTGAGTGTATCTCAATTAATGTTAATATTATCAACTCAATTATAAAACCCACATATAGTGATTATGCCTCATAAATTAGGAAGATTTATTCAAACTAGAGCAATATGTTTCAGTTATTTTTCTACCACATTTTCCTTTCACTCAACTTTCCAATAATATAATGTCACACAGAATTTTGTGACCAATCAACTTCTATATCAATAACTTTTTACGACTCTTGTCTGGACAACTGTCGAGTCAGCAGTCTTATAATTGTGTAGGCTGTAACATAATATTCCAACCTTTGATTGAAGTGCATATTCAACGAGAAAGAAAACGTAAAGTTAAGAAAGAAATAATTTTAGTACAACCATTTGCACCTCCAACAATAACTATACAACTCAAACCTGTATGTTTTTTTAATAAATCAGATTAGCAAGTAACCCGGCCATAACCTCCTGTTTCCCTGGGGTATAAATACTGACAGAGGTTCATAAAAAGTCAATTTCTCTTAGCTTCCAAATGAAAAAGAGAAATCACAGTCAAATATGATTAAACAGTTTAAAACAACAAGCGTTTGTAAAGAAGACTGAATGAAGATGAAGGTTCATTTTGCTGCAATTAAAACAAATGGCAAGCTCACTAAGAGAAATGCAGCAGTTTTATTAAGTGTCATATTATGTCTTTGCAAGAAATTATATTTTTATTTTTGTATTTCTTAAAAACGTTTTTACTTTCAAATATTTATGGAGAGCACTGTAAGCAAGGGATTTTATCATTCAAACTCAGGATCAGAAATGCAGTAAAAGTGACATCTTTTACTGCATTTCTGATCCTGTGTAATTTTTAAATAAAGTCTAAATAAAAACTTACGGAACTCTGTTTTGGTATCCTGTAGAGCGGCGTTTGCTCTGTTCTTGTACCTAAACAGCAGAAGAGACACTGATGTTGAACTTCTCCAATGCTCAAAGTGATCAATGGAAATCAATTACCCAGCCACACAGAGAAATGCATTGATTTACTCCAGAGGAAACATGAAGCAAACTATATCTTTAAGACAGCTCAGTTTCTTTACGTGCTATTTGGAAAAGCTTTTGTGCATAAATACTTCTCATCTGACTTTCAGTCGTCTTTCTTTTCAGGTACTCGTCCATATTCATGAAAGTTAAAAGACGCCTGAAAAGAAAACATATTGAGGGCCTTTCTTGCCACACTCAACAGTTCTCCATCTTAGCTGGCCAGGATCTGCCTGATTGCAGCCTACTCTTGTTGAGTGCCTTCACTGGGCTCGACTCGGTCAAAGTTACAAAAACCTGGACAAAAAAAATTCCAGTGTAATTATTTTGAAGAACAAATCCAGTTCCAAACTTTCTGCAAAGCTGTATCATTACGTTCATCTTGACAAACACTTGGAAACTCTAAGGCGGGTAGTTTGGAGGAAAATCATTTTGTGGAGAGGAAAAAAAAAGCAAATTCACAACTGTTTCCTCTTTGAATCGTTATGTTATTCCTGAGTGATGACCTCAGTACATTCTGGTTGATTTTGTAAGACCACGGGGAAAGAGGTGTAATTATCTGAAGGATGGTCCTTTACATTGTGCGCGTTGAGAGCAGCGACTGCCCTTCCTCTTCAGACAGCAGCTCCTCTTCACGATGACTCGTCCTCAAGACCAGGAAGCTGAGCGTGCCAAGAATGGAGGAGACCAGCAGGAACAGAAAAATATTCCTCCTGCTGCTGTCTGAGATTAAAATAAACAGCTTTAATAAAAGGCGACAGATATTTTAAGACCGTTGAGCTGAGACAGATTTATAATTACCTCCCAGTCGTATAATCCTGTGTGATAATCATTTACTTGCATCATTGTGCAACATTTTTGCTTTTATAATTATAACGGTAATTAGCCGAGTCTGACTTCACCTGATATTTCTGATTTTCCGTTCCAGTCGAGGTAAATGTAAAGATTCCCAAACAGCATGCTGCAAATGAAAGGGACTCTATTAATGAATTGAAAAAAAAAGCTTCTATTCTCTTTCTGATCATTAGCACAGCTGGCCTGTTTGTTTTCACCCGTCCATAAATATGCCGCCCACTTTCCCTTTAGGGAGCTTTTAAATCAAGCCTGCTGTACAAGTACACGCTGCCCACAATTGCTCTTTATATATTATATAGTGCACTGTATATTCACTATATGCCATGTTATCCCAGCGTCAGCATTCTGTGTGAAGTTTATGGAGCGTGGCACCCACAGAAATCCCCACAATGAAATGTAAAATGTAGCCTCTGCTTGTCATTACATAAAAGAACAAATGTTGCCTCTCTGAAAAGTCCCATAATGTAACACATCAGCTGCTATCATGCAAAAACTGCTACTGAGCAGCAGTAAATTTGTCTATGTGTCACTTTGAGAATGGTTCTGGGTGGAGTTGTTTTCTTTTTTCTTCCAATGTTTTCATCTGTTCTTTGTTGATTTTTTTAAACGAATGAATCTATTCCTCCATGCTCACATGACCGAAAAGCATGCAAGGTTGAGAAAACTACATGTATTTTGTAGCTGAAATAAAGATTAGAAATATACTAGAATGAATTGCGACTTGGTGTTAAGAAGATTGATTTTATTTGATGTTCACCAGGAGTTCTGCCAAGGAAGAATGAGGGAAGCCTGGGCAGTGGCAGATCCTTTATACTCACAGAGCCAACACTGTTTTCTTCTTAACTAAATCTGTGCTAAAACATTATTTTTTGTAGGAATGGGGATATTAGAAAAACTTTCTGAAATGTATGTATTTGTTTATTTATTTTGTGGCAGAAAGATGTTGGAAGTTCTGTTATGGCCTTGAGCTTTTGTGTGCTACAATGAAATTAAGATTATGCATGACCTCCATCTGGGGACCCGTTGTGAAAACATTGTGGAATACACAAAACCTAATTGAATTTTAGCAACGCACATTTGCAAAATTATATTTCAGAATAAAAAAAAAATCTTGCACTTCAAACATCAGTCAGTAGTTAGACAGGGTGTACAAATTTAAGAACCACTGTTAACTTGTTTAGAAGAGATAAGAATCTCCTTAACAGTTAAAAAAAATCTACACATTTAATAGACTCTTGACCATCAAATTTTAATGTTTGCCATGAAGAGACAACTAAACAACAGTGTTCAACTTAGACCTGCTCGGGGAAAAAAATATTATTCATCTGGAAAAGAAGGTTGTTCTCTATCTCAGCTCTATTTAATATCATGTGGTTATGCCTAAAGGTGCTTTTAGAAATGTTTTATGAATTGTAACCATGAGAACTGAGCTGTCCGGTTAAAAAATATATGTTGTTAGGAGGAAGTGAAACACTGCATACACAGCTATGGCTCTGTTCCATCTCTTAAATGTTGAACTGGTGGTATCCTGGTCTGGGCTTGTTTTGCTCAACCTGCAACTGATTTACTTACTATGACTTAAACTCCAAAAAAAGAAGTTCTCAATTGTTTCAAGGAATGTTTCTTTAAGTTGATGGTTTGATGTATTTCTTGGTCTGCTGTGTTGGTTTTCTCTAACAATCTTAACCATTCAGTTTGTATTTTCTCAAAATGTTCAAGAAAAACAAAACGTGTCAGTTGTGAGTAAGAATGGAAATTATAGGGGATTCTATAATTTTTCCCAAAAGTAAGAAAATCAATTTTTTTTTTGTTTGTTTCTACTTGTTTTATACTGACTTCTTTTTTCCATTTTTGAAAAGTGTTTTTAAGGCAGCAGGCCGTGATTAAATAATATGACTTCCTTGTTCTCACGGATGTCTTAATAATTATGCAGGCATTTTAAGAATGAGAAAAATGTAATCAACTTTTATAATAATTATAGCCGGTCCTTGTAAGTTTAAAGCATCTTACCCTGAAAAGACAAACCACAATCTGTATGCATCAAGCCTCTTTTCTGCTTTTTAGAGTTTGAAAAGCTGTGACCTTTAATTGATGTTTTTCCACTTGGTGGATTAGAGTAACTTAAAAAAATATATAAATACCCTATGAGCAAGATATTAAGTAAACCATTTGAAAACTTGAGTGTTAGAAAATGTGACCTACATTAATTTTATTTTTAGAAATAATGAATTTCTGCCCATGGTGAGATTTTCACATAAATAAGTGAGGTTTCAAAAAAAAAAAAAATGTTCTATTAAATATCTCAATCTATTTCTGTCTTTGATTAAATATCTGTATACATACATATGGTCTCCTTCCAAGAACCCCGGTGAGGAGAAGCAGAGGCTATTCATGACTGCTAACAGTGACATTCTGTGTTTGTGTTTGCAGCCTGTGAGCGACTGAATCATAAGTTTATTACGGACGTGATCATCCCTGCAGAGTCAGATTAGCATGGCCCTATTGGGAGCTTTGGCACAGGTGACAGCCAATGTAATTATAATACTAATTCAATTTGCAAATTGGAGCAAACACAAATTAGCTGTCCAAGCCGGCGTGCATGAGAAATGGGCCAAATCCAAGAAACGAAAAGGGCCAAATCTTGCTTGCTGTGCTTTTAAGGAGCTTTGATGTGTTTAACAGCAGCAACGTGTTTTATTAAAATCTGATTATGGTAAATGAAGAGCAAAGGAACATATCCTGCCGAGACGTAATGTGTTCTGGACAGGAATTCTGGGAGCTGGGAGCTTGAGTACAAGCTCCCAGAATCCCTGGGAGCTGGATAAATGTACAGACTTAGTATTAAGAATTAAGGAAATATTGAACAATAAAAGTCACTCCAATTTTAGGAACACATCATATAACGAGGACTAATTAAAAACTACTATGAAGAACCTTAAATTCCCAAATACAACAAAAGTTGCTCTTCTATTAATTCTTCCATGTACAATAATTCAAGTTCTGAAATAATGTGTTTTGAGCAAACCTCAAAATATGGACCAGAATTACAGCATGCATACATGCATGCATTCCCATTTTGACTGAGCCTGGAGTATAACGTGTAGATACCTGCATTGTAGCAGACCCCAGAACAAACCGGTGTTCCTGTTGATGGTGGAAGCTTCTGAGTTTTCCACCAGGAAATGCCCCTGCGCAGTCCAGAGCACTGCAGGACGCAGAGAGGGAGGGAAAAGATATTCACCACTCAGTTGCTGACAAGAAGGGATAAATGACACTGGGCTGTAAGCAAGTAATGCATTCAAATATTCGGTGGCCAAAAGATTAAAAAAAAGTGTAACTCACTGCAATGTTTTGAGGCAGCATTAAACAAGTAAACTTAAAACAACTGCTCCAAATAATTTTTTTTGTGTTATTCCTTCAAAAACAAAGTTGATGGTCTTCTCTGTATTTTCACCAACATTTTTGAGTAAACTCAAGATGCTCTGTGTTTCTTGGAGACACAGTTCCTAATCTATTTAAGTTCTAATTCAGGATACACTGTTTATAGCACCGGCATAATCCAGGCGCAATAATCCCTGTATGCATGATTAACCACAACTTTGATTTTTTTATTTTTATTTATTTATTTTTACTGCAGACAAACAGAGCTTCCATGGGCTGCAGTAGCCCAAGGCAAGCATGCCGAACTATTTACAAGCTTTAAATTTCTTCAGCTATTCTTAATACCCTGTATGCTGTTTCACTATGTATTCTCAGAGAGAGCAATTAAGCTTAGAGACAAATACAAAAAGTATAGCTGCGTCAGGTCTTTTTACTTACATAAATATAGGGTCGGTGAAAAGTTTACAGAAACTCATTATTGGGAATAATTCATTTTAGGTTTTCAAGATAGTTTAATTTTGACCACAGACTTTTTTGGGGGGCCATCAATAGGCTTCTGACAATTCTGGCTGGATATTTGACCACTCTTTTATTGAGAGTTTTTCTAAACTTTCTGTAATTTTGAGACAGACCTTGCGTTTGAGCACAGTCTGCAACTTTTCCAACATATTTGAGCATCTGGGATAGCCTTTCTGTTTTAATATTCAATACTAATATGTCCATTTCAAAACCAGTTTTGTGTGTGTTTCATATTATTGTCCTTTTTGTACATCCAACTGGGTCTAAGCTGCAAATATCTGCAGCAAATTGTCACTCTCTAAGGAAGGAGATTGGTTAGGAACAGACGGGAAGCCAAAGAGACGGCGGCATATTTCTTTAAAATTCTGATCACAGAGAAGTGAGGTTCTTAAACTGACACTTTCAAGTGCAACTACAATTTGCTGACACACATTGAGAGGTTTGATCAATATAAGCACAACTATGTTTAGATGAGTCATGTCAGGCATGGAGGTGGTAGTATCATGCTCAGGGTCTGATTTGCTTCAAGTGTACCAGTGCATTACACAAAGGAGTAGGAATAACAAAACTTCCAATACCAATGTATGAAATGGGAACTTACATGCTGCTCCTACTCCGATGAGAACAGAGGTCAGGTAAAATGACCAAGTAGAGGGCATGATGAACACTGCAATGTAACCACTAAACAAAAGAACAGCCATGAGCCACATATTTAAGCATTTGTGTCCTACTTACTTTCTCTTTCTCTACTTAGCACAGGTAAGTTTACCTGTAAAGTAGGCCACTCAAAAACATGGTCAGTTTCGCTCCAATAACTGTAACAACAGTTGGTGCAACCAGATTGGAGAACGAAAAAACTCCATAGATGATCCCCAGGCTGCAGAATAAGGAAAGGAAATACAGTTAACATCTTTATGCGTTTTTAATTTGGTGAAATAAACTGTTTCTTTCTTTCTTTTACCTGTGGTAACCACTTCCGCTGAAAGTTGAATTGTTCAGACTTTTCACCACAGTTTGCTGAAAGGGTGGGGAAAAATGAATTAGGGTTGTCAAAAGAGTTTAGAGCCTATTTGGCCTCAGGTCATTCATCCTGTTTGATAATTTCACTGACCGTTGAAGTAAATCAGAAACACGAGATGCGCCTGACTAACTCCTCTGACTTCCATTTCCTTCACTTTACAAAAAAAACAGCAGCAGACTGGTTTTCTTGTTCATGCTTTCATTTATAAAACGCATAGCTGTAGTACAGAACAAAGTAGCCTAAATAAATAATTGCTGCGAGTTGCACGTGTTGATTTGTGACACAAGATTTCATTTTTGAGACGTTGGCTTAATTAAAATTCATCTTCAATCTGCAAAATCGGCATTTGAGAAATCCACACTACAAACTAAACGCACCATGGTTAATAGATGATGGGTTTTGAACTTACTTCAACGTTCCCACAGGTGGTGAAGGCGGTGAAAATGAGCAGAAATCCCACACCCAAAACCACAACGTTGTAAGTCCTTCTGTCTGCCATTCTGTCTTCTTTTTTCCTCCTAATACATTATAAGTATTAGTGCTTTTAACGTCCTCTGTTAATGAATTCCTTCTACAACTATTAAACACTAGAGGACCCGAATGTCTCCATTTTTACAAAGTTTACTAACTGTTTAGTTAGTTTTATTCGCAAACAGGAACCAGAGGAGCACTGAAGAGATGCAAATAGAAAGCAACAGTGGAGCACTGTACACGAGAACCCTTCCTTCCTATTAGAGTACACATGATAACTTGTGACTTTAATTACAAGCAGTTTTTTCAGCTCATTTTCCTTTTCACTCAGACTTTTTCTTTCGTCGTCATGAGGACGGTCGTGACAGTAGTTCTGGGTTCTGCCTCTTCTTCTATCCGCGTAATTTGCGGTCATTTGTGTTTGCTGCCGTCCGGAGGTGGCCACGGGGAACGTACCTCATGAAAATGACTGAACATTTGCAAAAATATGATGAATTAAAAACTTCAGCAATTACAAAACAATTATTGTGTTACAAAGTAATCTGAGATTTATACAATATATTCTACTGTGTATTGTGAATCTATTTAGGTTTCAGTTTTGAGAACCAAAAGTGTTTAAAAGCAAAGAAATGAAATTGAGATATTATCCCAGTAGGCTGTCTTTAATTGTTATTTCTGACGTAGTTGTATGGCTTTTATATATATATATATATATATATATATATATATATATATATATATATATATATATATATATATATATATATATATATATATATATATGTTTTTCAAGCGTCTGGCAAATACATCTAATTTTATTTTGAAGTCAAAGATATTGTCAAAGACGGAAAACAAGATAAAAGTTCCATCGTTCGATGTCTGTCTTGGCTGCAAAGATGCGCAAAATAACAAGAGTGTGCACTGCCACTTACTTCCGCCTTCTCATACACGTTTTCCAGATGTGACTACTATGTATACGTCTATATTTACTTTCAAATTATTTCTTTAAAAATCTATTTTTAACAAATATAATGGTTCTCATTTTTCCAGTTAAACTGACAAGAAAGCTACATATATTTGTATAGTTATACATATTTTCCACGTAAAATGTTCTCCAAATGCGCATGCGCGTTTCTGTCATATCCGTTTTACAATAAATTGTCTACAAAGGCTTTAACTAAGTCAAGTTTGCGTAACTATCTTTTTATACATATATTTTGAACAATTAAATTAAATTAACACATTGTTACCATCCATATCAATTTATTGGCGTGCCATAGCTAACTTATTTTAGACTTTTCTCAGTGGTCTCGGAGTCATCCTGCTTCCTGTATCCTCTTTGCCACAAACCGACAGATTGTACACAATCATCATGGCGACGCAGGATGGTGGGTATAGAGAAAATTTAGAAAAAATACAGAAAACATTTTTAGTTTACGCTTATGTTGTAGCAATAAAATGCCATATGTATCTAATTTAGCCTTTGAAACATGCTGTTATTATTAGACGGTGATGTAAATGTGCTACGTTTTTTCTGTAAATGTTCAGCAGCGGTCCTGCTAGCAAACGTTAACGATAGCTAACATCAGTTACATATATCTACATTTGACGACAGCTGCTATTAAGGTCAAAAACATTAACAGCTGTGACCATTCGACCGTAAATTATCATCACATATATAAGACAATTAAAGATAATTAACAACAGTATTGGAATCTCATGCAGGGCTCACGGTAATGTGACTACTTTGGCTAAAATCCTCAGTTTTTGGGTGTTTGGTTCTTTTGTTGTTTTATCTGCCATAATTGCATAATTAGCGTTTGTTTAGTTTAGTTTTTTTTTTTTAATTCGTTCATGGTACAAAACGGTGTGGTGACTTTCATTACATGTGAGCGATAGAAAGAGCTAGAAAGACCTCGAGAGAGAGAATGCGGCTGAGGAGAAAAAAAAGCGAAACTTGGAGAATCTTCAATCTAAAAAAAACAAAATCACACCTTAAATGCTCAGATGAGCAGGGGAATCTCAAGCGGTACTTAAATAGATTTTCATGAAGCATAAAAGAACTTTATTAAGCAACATAATATGTTGATAATTTGGTTTTAGGTGAAAATATAAACCAAGTGGTCAGATGTTTTTCTGCAGAAGGTTCTTGTTTGATCAAAGGCAGTAAACTCAAGAGGCCCAGAATCACATTTTCTTGGAATTTAGTGTTTCATGGGACATCAGTAGTTCAATTAGCAAGATAACAAATGTATTTGCTCTATTTATCAATTAAAATATTCTTAATCGTTAGACTTTCAGAATAACACCCCACACACAGCCATTGCACTTGCACTGTCACATCATCTGCACTTTACCATAATTGGACCTGCTGCTTCTTCTTTGGTGTGGTTGAGTGCCTTTAGTTAATTTTAGTTGTATATATTATTATTATTGTGTGTTTGTTTATTTAATATTGTATATTTTGACTTTTTGCACGGGAGTTGCAATAGAAATTTTGTTGAATCCTGTTCAATGACAATAAATGCTATTCTATTCTATTCTATATGTTTATTAGGATTATGATTACTGGCCAAACGTGTAATATGGCAGAAAGCTGCTCGTTGTTTTACCTCATGTGCTTTGATGGTTTTAGTGTTCATATCTATTTTTTTCATATATGAAAATGAGTTGTCTACCATAAGATGTTTCTAAATTTCTATCTGGTTTTAGCTCTTGCATGCTATGCTCAAAAGTAGTAAAGGTCTTGTGAGGTGTTTCCTTTCAGCACTCAGTAATATGGACAAGTGGTATGGGATTAAATGTTTGCTTTTTATGCAAATGTTTAAATTTGTTGCTGATTTACACACACTTTGATCTAATATTAAATCTTACCCAGTTTTATTAATAACATTTGAACATAACACCATGCTGACTTTAGTGTTTTGTCTATAGTTACTTGTAGTGACTAAAGATTTGTTTTACTCTTTCTTTAGTCTTAATTATATTCGTATACATTTTCTCTGGAATAGACCGTGTTCTGCTGACATATATCCCAGGAATTCTTGTGTAATTTTATTTAAATAAATATAAACCGGATGCATTTGCAGGAGGTGAAGGAGCCGTAATGGACACTGAGACTGAGGCAAAGCCAAAAGAAGCCGAGGCATTTGGTGAAAACGAGGAAAAGGCCGATGCAGAATCTTCATCTCTCACAGATGCAGGAAATGCCACAACTCAGGACTCTAGTATTAGCAATGGCGACGACGCAGACGACAAGCAGGAGATGGTGGACTTGAAGATTATCTGGAACAAGAACAAATACGACCTGAAAATTCCTGTCGACAGTACCGGAGCCAAGCTAAAAGAGAGGATCCATGCACTCACTGGTAGGAGAGTGAAATTGTTTAATTCATTTATATTACATTTTATAACAAATGTTGTTGGCTAAGAACTGAAGGAATTCTCACATTGTTTTTAGGTCTTCCACCAGCAATGCAGAAAGTGATGTACAAAGGACTGCTTCCGGAGGATAAGACGCTACGTGACATAAAGGTTACAAATGGGGCAAAAATAATGGTGGTCGGATCTACAATAAATGATGTATTAGCTGTTAACACACCGAAAGAGGTTATTCAGCAGGAAGTTAAAGCCGAGGAAAACAAGAAAGAGCCCTTATGCAGGCAAAAGGTAAGAGTTTTCAACAGCACTGTTAAGTATTGAAGTTGTATGGATTTTTTAAAAACTTGCATTGTGTCTTCAGCAACACAGGAAAGTATTGGACAAAGGTAAACCAGAAGATATAATGCCAGCTATCAAAGGAACAAAGGTGAGGGGTGATGATTAAAGCTCATTCAAGTTAGCGACAGCTGTCCAACATGTGTTTTGTCTTTTAAGTGAACTTACAAGGGATTAATAGCACCATTGTCATACCAACAGGAACGATTACCAACAGTGCCTTTATCTGGAATGTTTAACAAATCCGGAGGAAAAGTAAGACTCACATTCAAACTGGAGCAAGATCAGTTGTGGATCGGAACAAAAGGTGACATTATGATTCCTGACTGAGGTCCCAGTGGCACGGAGGTGCTGACTATGTTAATGCAGTTATGCTTATGCTTTCTCACTTGCAGAGAGAACAGAGAAAGTTCCAATGGGCTCTATTAAAAATGTAGTGTCCGAACCCATCGAAGGCCATGAGGACTATCACATGATGGTAACTATTGTTGTTGCTGCCTGCATGTCAGATTTATGATTTAGCTGTAAAATAAAAGAAAAGAAAAATCTAATACTCAAAGCTAGCAGATGTGTTTGGGGTATTCTACCCAGAAAAGTTCAGAAGGTAAGATTGTTTTATTTACTTACAGAAAAGGATGGAGCTCAGTTGTAATTTCTAAATAAAAAGTATTTTGAGGATATGAAAAGCTGTTGTAGCTTTTCCTGGAAAGCTTTGAGGGAGTTGTGTGCATCAGAGATTGAGTCATAATTTTCAGTGCTTTTGGGAGGAATATTCTCAGGAAAGACTGTTTTAAGATAAAACTAGTAGTGTGGCATTATAAAGAACTCTGTCAAAGATATGTGTCTCATAGTTTTGCACATATGGAAATGATCAACCACAGGATTTGCTTTATGAATCACAGACCAAGGACATTATGCCGCGAAGTACTTTTCTTGGAACCTATCTAGTATCTGTGTATGTATGTCTGAGAACTTATAAAACTTATCAATCAATCATCAGCTCCACCTTACTGAACACTTTAAGTTTAATAGCAGATGGAGTAAATGTCATCAAAGATCATCTTAGATGATATTCATCTTTATCATCTAAGATGACATTTATTCCCATCTTGCTTAACTGATTCAGGTTTTAGATCACAGTATGTAGATTTGATCAATAGAGTTGCATTACAGTCTGTACATGATAGTAGAAATATTGAATCAGATTCTAGAATCACAGCTCTGTTTTGAGTTTAAACATCCTAATGAATGAAATGTGCTGCACGGAGCTCAGAGGGGACAGAATTAGATATATGTTGTGCATTATGTTACAAAATTTCAGAAAGAAAAAAATACAAACGAAAAAAATATGCAAACGTGGTAGTTTGCTGCTTCCGGTCCTGGACTACCGGACCGGAATTGATGACGCAATAAAGTCTATTCTATACTAGAAAACCCAGAAATAATTCATCCTTCTGTTTAAAACCTTAAGCTCAATCACAGTTGGGTTACGCAGGAAGACTGGTATCTAAACCATACCAGAAATCACATAAAAAATAATTCTACAAAATGGTCCAAAAGTCTTTCATTTGCTATCAGAGTTGGCCGAAACAGTTGTTAGTTTTAGGGGTGAATTACTATTAAATAGGGACAGTTTGATTTGGTAGCTTTTTTCCCTTAATTAACTAAATAAAAATGTTAAAAGTGCATCTTTATATTTCCCCAGGTCACACTTTCAGTTAAATGCATTTCTATTACAATAGAACACATAATGTACACTAACAAATATTGTTTCAGTGGTGGGATTTTAGGCCTGAAGGCATGCAAACACAATGTTTTTTCCTTGTACTGATTGTAGGCTTGACAAAGTCTTGGTTTTGACAGATCTGAAGACACAGTGGATTGATAAGATCCAGTTGGGCATACAGTCCTTTGTCACTGTATTCAGTAAGACTTAAGTTTTCTCTTTGAAGACTTAAACAAGAGGCCTAACATATTAAAAAATGTCAGTCATGTGGGTAAGCTGTCATAGTCCTTGTAATCCCAAAATTCCTCACCAGTTTATCTTCCACTTCTGCAGGCTTTTCAGTTGGGTCCAACGGAAGCCTCTCAGTATTGGGTCTACTGGGTGCCTGCACAGTTTGTCGATGCAATCAAAGACACAGTCCTTGGAAAATGGCAGTATTTCTAATGTGCCTCTTTTTTTGACAATGATGAACTGGGATGGAGAGGAGGAGCCAATAAAAAAAAAAAATAAAAAAAAACTGGAGACTAAAGTGAGGCTTCAGGAACTGTTGGGAAGCTTTTTGAAGGAAACTGATGGATGCCTGTGGACTAACTATCTTGTCTTTAGGTTAAAGGTGCACTCTGCGGCAGCATACAATTTCTCAGCCCTGTTGATCAATGTTTTCAGCAAATCCAAGGGAAAATTTAAAAAAAAAATGTATAGAAATTGCTAACACTTTTCTTCAGTTATTCTTAAAAAGAAATAAAATTTATTTAATGAAATAAATGCACCCTGAGTTGTTTGACTTATTTGGTTCCTTTTGACTTGTGCCTGCTTTTTTGAAACACAGTAAGGGTCTGATAGAGGTTTGATATAGAACATAAATGGAGTTTCACAATTTGGCTTAGTTTTGCTTTTTGCATATTTGCTTTCTTGAAATAAAAGTCATACATTACAACAAAAAATTGTCAAATTTGTGCTTGAATAACAGCTTTTCTTTTAGGTTTTCTGAGGACCTCTTCTGCTTCAACAAATATTGCACAGAAGAGAGGAAACAAAATTACATTAAACTACAGTAGAAGGGTTAAGATTGGTCAAACCATCTTGTTTCATATTTAAGAAATGAATTCATCAGGAATATAATCAAACCAAACTACATGAATTACCAGCTTATTCCTTTAGTGTGGAATAGGAGCGTCGGAAACAAACATGTTGGCAGTTTGGACTTTTGAACTAAGATTTTGGGTTTATGTGTACATCTGTTAATAATTTGTTACATTGTAGACATATTTGATTTCATTCAGACAAATAGATGCATCTCAATAAACTACATACTTGAAAAATGATTCGTTATGCACAGAGGGATATATGGGAAGGGCAGATTTCTGTTCTAGCTAAATTGTTGTTTATGGCTAAGCAAACGCCTCCCTTTTTTCCAGAGTATTAAAAAATACATGAACAGATTGAAAACAAGAATACTGATGGATATTTCCATGTACTGTACAGTATGTGCATATAATAGCTGCTTCTGTTTGCATAAATTACTGACGATGGCGTGGCATTGAGAACTGCTAGGGGGCTGAGCCCAGATTGCTTTGACTGGGCCATATTGTTGGATCTGGCATCTCTAACCTTCCTCTTAATACTTAGTTGTTTTTCTTTGGGGTTTTGTTCGAGCCAGTTTACTGATTTATCAAACACAATTATAATACGGTCATAAAAGCAGGTATTAGAAATTTTGGACAACTCACAAAGAATAGTTGTAAATTAGGTCATATATAATTCTGTGTAATATGTATTCAAGCACTGACTCCAGCTGCAGTTTGTGCCTTGCTAAACTCTTCTCAATCTTCACTGAGCTTTGCCTTGCAATCCTTTCACAGTTGTTGTTACATGTGGGTATATTTTTTTAATCATTTTCCTTCCACTCAATTTTCCATTACTGTGCATGAAAGAAGATTAGTATTTTAAAGCTTCCTCTCCTTGTAAAAAATGTCAGTGACATTATGCTGGTCAACTGGCCAGGTAGCAGTCATGAGGGGACAACTTCTATTTAATAATAAAACAAATTTATTTGGTCTTATGTTGTATTGTCAAAGTACATCTCTAATCATAGGATGAAATTTCGCTTTCAAAAATGTGAAATTGATACTTTAAATTTCATTTTATTTGTCAAACAAGATTACATGGACACAGACGTGAATGAGAAGCTTTTAATTTGAAATAATCCTGGCCGGAACCTGTTCCCAAGAAAAAAATCTATATGTTCCGGGTTACACATTTTGGCGCTCCGTGAGAAATTAAATGACAAACTTTCCGGTCTGAGCTGCTCCATCTGGAGCCAGCTTCATTCGACCGATAATGTCCAAACTAGAGCAACCCTGCAAGGACGGGAAACGTTCCCCGCCGGTTAAGGTCCTGTCAGGTCAGCTGAGGGCGGCGGGGATCCGGGGTACCGCTGACAGCGCGGAGGGATACGTAATCCGAGCGGGCAGGGGTCGCACTCTGCGCGTGTCTCTTGTATGGATGCAGGGCACGGTGCTGGAGGTCCAACTGGACGGGACCACCGTGATGCTGATGGACGAAACAGGGACTTTTGCCGTCCAGGGCGTTAATAACATTCCCAAAGGCAAACCGTGTTTGCTTCCAGGTAATATGGCTGCACGTGTCATTCAAAACCTAATCATAGTAATCTGATTTTAAAATATTTTTCTATGGTCTTTATTGTTAGATGTATTATTTCTAACACCAAACTCCTGAGACTATTTAAATTGTACACAAAACTTAAAAATTAGTTTTACAGTGAACTGATTTTGCAGTCAAGGAGACGAGACACCTTTTGCAATAAAGATGAACCATAAAATATCTTGAGAAAATGACGTGGAGTGTGATATTGTGTAGGGGTTTATTAATGGAAAGTTGAGTGGAAGAAAAAAAGTGTGGAGATGGTGCACAATGTCTTACCACTGCTGACAAGCTGAAGGTCACTATTACAGCAACCTGGGCTTCCTCAACACCTGAGCAGAGCCACAGGCTGAGATAAAGTTAAAACTATGCTGTACTTTGATGAATCCTAACAGCGTTTCTTAGTGCTTGAATATTTTCAGCCAAAGTATCCTCTGAAGTTGTTTGATCAAGTTTGCACATTGATGCAACACCTAAAATATTTATGTGCTTCTCGTCGTAAAAAAGGATGTTAAAAATCAGGATAGCTATCCAGACTGTGATCTAAGTTTAGGATAAATCTGCTGCTTTTGACCATAATTCATCACTGCATTTTCATAAACATGAACCAAGATGAATGAAATAAAAGTTTGTCTAAACCTTGTAAAGTTAGATTCAGTAACTTTAAACTTTGTGGCATTTAGGCAGCGGTCATATTTTGTGTAGTGAATTTATTGAGATTCAGTATGAAAGAACATATTTGAGGTTTAAACTATCAGGTTTTGTCAAAACTATTAGAATAAATGTTAACTTTACTCTGAGAAAATGCAGTAGTTGCTAAAAACTACATTAATCCACTACAATAAATATTTTTCCGCAACTTTGAATTTCAGCCACCAAAATAAATTTTTTCATCAAAAGCAGCTACTTTTCTCAAATGGCTAGTTTGTGTGGAAGCATTCTTTTGCATTTGCAATGTCGATTTATTTTTCCACAGTAAACAGCATACATTGCATAATTGTAGATCCAAAATGGCCAAAAGATGTTAAATTAATACTTTATCACAGCCAAAAGCTCCATCGACTCCTGTACATTTTCACCTTTGCCCACATTGATCATCTGCCACTGTTGCAGGTAAATATGTAATGGTGATGGGCGTCATCCAGGCTGTTTCCCCGGAGCCTGTGATCCGTGCTGTGAAGATGGCAGACCTCTCGGACTTTGCTGCGCTCCACAGACAGATGTGGAAGCTGGAGGTGGAGGAACTGCAGCAAGTGTTAGCCTGAATATCAGACAGCTGATGAGTACTGCTAGTTGCATAGAGCAGGTGCAGTTGTATGACTAAATGATGTTTGTGACTGAGGTTCATCTTATATGAAATGACTTAACCCATTTTTCTCTTATCCTGTGTATCATACTTTGTAAATATGTTTTTCATGCACCAGAGTTGCAGTGACATGTTTGTGTAAGGCATATTAAATCTTAATAAAACACAGTTTCAGATTTTTTTAAAAAATGGTATCTTTATTTGGTAAGGTGCCCATAACACCAATAACACTATCAGATAAATGAAAGGTGAAAATGACCTATGTTGACTCAATAAAACAAGAATGTCAACTCAATTTAAGTAGTTTAATACTTAAACAGAAAAGGTCATTAAAATATACAAATGTTTTGTGAAAAGATTTTTTTTTAGGTTAACTAAGCATCGGAACATGACTCTGATCAAGGTTTACACATGCTATTTTTGTCACCATATTCAGGTGTTTCTACTGAACAATGTGTAGAAAAGCTTCAGATGTCACACACTGAATATTTGCCATTAATGATAACACTCTGTAGATTGGATCAGAGAAAACCACCCACCAATCAGAGGGACGGTCCTGAACACCCTCTGTTAAATCATGCTGGGATCAGGCTACTTCCTGCTCCAAGCAGAGGCCATTTAATAAAGACCTGACTCATGACTGAATACTGCCTTGTTTGCAAGTGAGCATCAATATTTCCAGCATGTCATTATTTAATGTCTTTAAGGAGAAAACTGTATTTTCCAAAGTCATTGTCATTTGGTGCTATAAGATGGTCTTTTCTCGCTTTGGCAAGTTTCATCAAAAGGAATTCCCTACGCTCCATCCATTCTTTCAGCTCCTGCTCTCCATGAGCCAGCTTACATAAGTCATCCTCTGTGCATGTGCCTTTGAGAAATCTGTTGAAACATAACATCAAACATCAAAAACTGCAGAAGGAGGACCAAGGCACCAGGAATAAACCAGATGTTTAATCTGATAATCTTACCTCTCACAAACTTTGAAAGTGCCTGTGGGAAATCTGTACTGCCAGCAGTTCTGATCATCCTCCGAGTTGAAGACTCTCTCTTTGTGTTTCTCTGAAGTGATATGCTGCTGCCACTGCTTCTCGCTATTGCAGTTTTTACCACACAACCAGCAATGATTGCCGGCCTGCAAAAAAAAAAAAATCAGCTTTTAAATTTTTCTTTAATTACGAGGCAAATAACTAAACTAGAACTCACAAAAACCAGTTAAGCCTATGCACTGACTGATGGAACTTTTTTTAAATTTTGTTGTTCCTGTGACAATGACAATAAAGACTTTTATTTATTTATTATAATAATAAAGTCCTTACACTGCCTCCCTCTAGTTCAGAGAACTTTGAAATATTTCTAGTAGTTTATAAATCAGTGAATAGCTTAGCAACAAATACGTCAAAGATCTTTTGATACATCAACGTTTCAGTCCTCTCAGGTCTTCTGTTTGCTCCAGAATCAAACATGGAGAAACGGCATTCAGATTCTACACATCACAAGTCTGGAAGAAACTTCCAGAAAACTGCAAAAATGCAGGAACACAGAGTTTCTTTAAATCAAGGTTAAAAACCTTGTTCAGATTTGCCTTTGAGTGGAACATTGATCAATCTATATGCTTAATGGTTTTGACGGCATTTGACAAAATAATGATTGCTTATTTCACAATTGGTCACTATTTAATAATCCACATTGACCCACTTTGTTGCTGAAGTGTGCTGTTCATGTAAACTTAACTTCAATTAAAAACTTCATTGAAGTTGACAAAGTGGTAGAGATTTATAATCAAATTGAGTTATAAAATATTTTCAAATCAGTTTTGAGAGGCAACAACCTATCAGAGAGATGCTTATTTTTTTTTAGCTTACTTCATGGAATGAAAGCTGTCATTTCTCTGTTGAACAGTTCATGTTTCCAGAACAAGCATGCCAACTGCCAGTTTAAACATGAATTGTGCGGAGGCAGCTGGCTCTGCAACTCACCACTTCCTCAGCATAGTCTGTCGGCATGTGGATCTGTTTGCCGTTCTCCCTGAAAGAATTATTGGACATTTCTTCCCCCCAGCCAGGCTTCTGAGACTGCAGCCACTGCTCATAAAGCTGATCCATATCTGGAACTGGAGGATGGAGGACGTACAATGAGTGTGCTGCATTGCAAGGCGATTCAATTGTACTAATGAAATACAACCAAGTGAAAAAGCCGAGCTCCAAAGAAACTTACTGTTGTTTTCCTTCATGTAGGTCCAAAGGTCTCTTTCTTCTACACTGTGAGCAAATGTGCAATTGCCGATGTACTGACACTTCTTGCCCGCTGTCACATGCATGCAAATCTAAAATGAAACATTTAGTTACCGGTTAGCAGAAACTCAAAAAGAAAGTGTTCTTCACATTTAGGCTACAGGAAAATACAACAATGCTGGGTGTGTACCTCAAACTGAGATGGGATGGGCTTTTTGGTTGGAAGTGGTCTTACAGTTGTCCACTTTTTTCTTTCATGAGAACTTACAAGCACAACCCTCTTGTCTTTTGCCCACCTAAAATCAGAAAGAGATTCTATGAGATATTATTCGTTCATTTTGAAACAATCCAAGAGAAATTGAAATACTTACGTATGTCTTGCCTTTGCCTGGCAATACTTCTTATTTTTGTCAGCTTCACTCAATTGGCCGTTTCTCCAGCACTGGCCACAAACAAACATCATCTTCAGATTTGGAGGGCCAAATCTTCTCTGGGGATTTGAAAACTGGGGACAATGTTTGAAGGTAGAGATACTTTGTTAGACAACTGCGGCTATTTTTATCTGTGTTAAGCAGAATCAGTTGATACATTGTTTTGCAGTGCGTTTTCTACCTGTGCTCCTTGCAATGAAGCTGTTGCATTCCAATATTTCTTTGCCTCTTGAACAATACTTTCATGAGTGATACCTGCAAGAAGAGTTAAAAAAGTGAGTGATTTTTTAAAATTTTTATTTTAAACCATTTTTTTTTCCTCCAAGAAATTAAATCTTTGTCAGCATTCTCAAAAAGGCCTCAGACTTCTAGTAGTGAAACAATATATTGCAAATATATCAATACACTTAAAAAAATAAATCACATAATGAACATTAAGAACTGTACAGATTCCTCCAGTTGGACACAGAAGATGGCTGCTAAGCCAAACAAGTTCAGGTGAACATTTGTTCCTGCTGTAGCACCATTCTTCTCCCTACTGTCCCTACATGCATGCTTAGTATGAGGGGCTGCTGCAAAGATCAACGACTTTTGATGACGTGCATTTGCATGATGCTGCCCACACCATTTTTCACACTTCAGATGTCGTATTCTGTCTGTTTTCAGCCATACAGTTTAATTCTGATCTCATCTAACTCCAATACGCCCACCCGACCTCTCCAGGTCAGGTGTGCCGAGGAAGTGGTGGTCCACACACAATTCATGTTTAAACTGGCAGTTGGCATGCTTGTTCTGGAAACATGAACTCTTTAAGAGAAATGACAGCTTTTATTCCATGAAGTAAGCCCACCTGATATCTACAGATCTTTGCAGTTCATTCAAAGTCAGCTAGTATTGATACTCTAATACCTTTGTATGGAAATGTAGGACTTCTTGTAGTATTGATGGAATTTCAGGCTGACACTCTTCTCTTGCAAAATGCTAAAGTAACACATGTTGCTTACCAAGTTCATGTTGCATCATCCAGACTTTGAGTTCGATCAGGCTGTGGGCGTAGAAACAGTCGTCTTCTCTTACACAGCCATAGCGCACTTCATGCCGGCAAAGATCCAGCTGACTCTGGGAACTCAAAGGTCTGATTTTAGAATAACGAACTGTATTGTCCCTCAAAATGTGAACCAGGCACCTAGGAGGAGACATAAAAAGAGAAGAAACAAAGTAGGATTATTTTTTCACAATTTCGAAATTTCTCAGAATCTCTCTGAAAGGATGTTTTAAGACGGAATTTTAAAAAATTTGAATGACTCACTTATGAGTCTCAAAGTCATGTTTTGTCACTGGATGAGAGCAAAGAGATGGGTCATCTTTGTTGGTTTTACTGATTATTCTGGGTTTGTGGTCAAAGCACACCTGCAAAACAAATAAGGTGCATTAAGGAAGTTTCAAAATTTCCCAAACAATTCAATATCTGGTTCATTTTAGCCAAACAGACAAATCAAACAAAGTATGGTTAGTTAAGAAGATTTTTTAAGAATTTCTACTAATTAAGTATTGCCAATGCTTAAGTCAAGTACTATCTCAGTCTTTTCATTGATTTATTTCTAATATTTGTTAAGATTTGCATGTTTCTCTATAGTGCTTTAAACATGTGATTTTTCTTCCACTGAACTAATTACATGTCAAGGAAAGAGTGAATGCTTCTCCTCCCCCACATCTAGTCAGCTACATATGACGTCGTGGGAATTCCCCTGAACTCTTAGCCTCAGTAAAATGAAAGGACATGAAGTTGGCAGTTTAAAAGTTATTCGTTTCCCAAAGAAAAAATGCACAACTTACTTACACTTTTTATGAGTAGAACTGTTTTAAAGACATGCTTGCTGCATATCTGTTAGCATATCTGTGTCATTAAATATAAACTGCATGCAACGGAAAATGGTTTAAAAAAGGAGATAATAAGGCAAATTACTTTGCCAGCACTAACTCTTATGGCTTCCTATGTTATTCAGTGAGGAGAATGAAAAAAAATTTTGTACCATAGGAGCTCTAAATTTGAACTACTTTTTGGCTTGGTCTTCCACAACTGTAAGAAAAAGTTGTTGGCTCCTTTGTAAACACAAAATCAACATTGATTTTAAATGACCTCAGTGCTTAAAATAGATTTAGACTTATATCAAAAGCTGTTGTAGATTTAAAGACTGTTAGTCATCTTATAATAAGAAAAAAAAAGCAACCTAGAAACAGTTGGAAAAGTAACAATATGTCATAACTAAAATTAAACTATTGTTATTGCTGCAACAGAAATACAGTGTGAGATTTTTACTATTTCTGCTGACTCACCCACACACACGTATGTGTACATATATAATTGTTATATTGCCTGAATCTCCCGGATGCAATCTTGTAGTTAAAACATAAAGCAGAAGTGCAAAATAAGGAGTCCACAACAACAAAATCCCTCAGCAATCCAAAGAAGCTGAGAAGATGTTATATTTCTGCACACATTAGTGACCCATCTCATCTCAGTAGTCCAACAGCAAGGAAGAAGAGTGTTAAACTATTTTGGATTAGTACAGCTAATCAAAATAAATGAAATAAAGGAGCCAAGACTCCACCATTAACATAGAATATTTTTACATAAAACGTTAACTCATTTCGAAATTATCTTGTTAATCCACAGAGCACTTAATGGATCAGCCTCTCACATGATCTCTGACACCCTCAATTTCTCTGACCAGACATTTTTGCTTTTTTCTTAATTAAATTTGTCCACTGAGAATTTTAGTTAATGGAGTTATTGATCCAAAGTTAATGCAACTGTGACAACATTTAAAAAGCATATTTTCAGAGGCCTTCAACTCAAAACTGTTGATTGTGGAGAGACACAATCTGCCTCTCCATTTTCAGGAAGAAGATGTGCATAAATGTTTGCATCTTTGCAATTTTTCACAACCTCTCTGGTGGATTAGGCTTAAAGTCATCTCTTAAATTAACCAAAAACGTGTCTTGGCAGAGGGGAGCATGGAAGGAGCAAAAAATTAGGGTGAAAGCAAGCAGGCCAAAAATAAATATTCAAAATACAAGTGAAAACAAGCCAAAACCTGCTAAGAAACTATGTGTCATATGATTATATGATTGATTGCCATGTTAAGATTTCACATTGATTTCTGTGAAGAGTATAAATAAATTAACATGCCACTTATTAATAAAATGTGAATACTTTCTTCAAGGAAAGTACCAAGTAGATCCTGTTTTCCTGTTGAAGGCGCTTTAAGCACATTTAATTCAATTTATGACATCACAAAAACACCATCAGTAAGAGTTGCAAAGTTGAGTATCTGCAGATGCAAATACTCAACTTTTATATTTTCAATAAAGCAGAGAACAATACAATCTAGGCATATAAGACATATCAAATTTGATCAAGACCCTTAGCATTTGTAAATGTTTTGCCTTAAATTGGTATGATTTAAAAAATATTTGCTTCATCAACAACAAAACAAAGAACAACCCCTATATCTAAACACACCAACCTACTCTAATGTCAATGCAGTAAAAAAATGTAAATACTAACCCCACAGAGAAACATGAATATTCCACGATGCTCCTGTAAGATCTTGGGAACAGTAAGCCTGATGTTTGAGTTTGGCCCAAAAGGATCAAAAAGCAGTTCCCTGGAGATAAACCCTTTCCGCTCTAGAGTCCAAACATCAATCTCTTCCTGGCAGTATGCAAATGTGCAGTGGCCTGGGTATAGGCACTCTTTTCCAACAGCCACCTCTGAAACAGGTAAGGTCACATTTTAGTATTCCCTCTCAGTCTAAACTTGACTTTAGAGAGAGCAGATTGTTCCCAAAAGAATGTGCTATGCCAACTCCTCTACTTGTTTTAACGATGTATTATGATAAAATAAATAGAATAAACATTTATTAGATTATTGACAAAGGCTATTCAAAAATCAAAAGAAAAATCACCAGGGGAAAAAGTTACCTTTGCAAATGTAGTAAGGTCCTACATATTGGGTTTTTGTTGGTCTGGGTCGAATGAGCTTCCATGTTTTATCAGGTGAGTGCTTTATTCTGCCAAGTAACACGTCTTTTTTGCACTTATGATCTTCAGTGTGAAGAGTGTAGTCTAATACTCCAGGTCCTGCATGCACAAGGAAAAAAAAACAACAACTTAACACCAAACGAAACAACATACTCTCTCAGCTTACAGAAACTCTCAGAGGAGACACCTTTACTGTCATAACAAACCCTCACCTGTTTTGACGTAACACATTGAGCAAGCTTGCTTGAACTCATGTGTTTCAGCTAAGGGGTTTTTTGCTAAATCCACAGCAGCAGGGAGGTCCTTCACTTCAGGCATACCTAGTGGCATTCCCATAGGCTGTTCTTTATTGTTGAGCTGCATTTAAAAAGAAATTTAAAAACTACTCCAAAATTATATTCTTAAAACCTTCTGATTAAACAGAGAAATTACCTTTGGAATGAAGGGACTGTGGGCAAAATCTGAAAATATTGGAGTGAGAAGAACAAAAAAAAAAGATATTAAGTTATTTTGTATAAATATCTCACCATTTAAGAAATAAAAAATAGCATACCAGTTTTGTAGTCTGATATGCTGAGACTGTCCAACGAGTCCAGCGGTGAGGGCAAGGAGTGAAAAGTGTCCATACCAAACAAAGTACTGCTTCCTGACTTGTTATAGAGAGGAGGCAGAGTTACAGTACACTGCTGTGGACTAGTGTGGACATAAGGGATTATATTAGAGGGCATCAGGAATGGATTTGACAAAGAACTGCCAGAGGAAATACTGGTAGGCAAGGGAAGAGGGCCTTTCACGGTGGGGATACCCTAATGAAAGACACAGAAAAGTTACAGTTCAACTGAAAGAAATAAGAAAATATCTAGCCCCATATATCCCTTCATATTAAAATTCCCCCACTAACCATGTCTGGTTCAGGGCCAGCTTGGTCCAGTAGGTCATCCAGGTCGTCCCCAATTATGTCTGTGTCAAAATCTTGACTGGGTTCAAGAATCTGACAAGGCTTGCTGGTTCGGCAACCGTTCACAAATGAGTGCATAGAAAGAGAAACTGATGTGGAGGCAGATACAGGCAAGGGGACCGACTCAAAGCCCGGGGGCTCAGATGGGGGTACAGATAAAATACTTTTGCTAAGAGGAAGTTCATCAACCACAGAATCATTCAGAGGGGCGTGCACTGCTGCCGGGGGTTGGATCGCAGCTGGACCTGAAGCCAAAACACTGCCATCTTGGGCAAATGGAGGCACTTCTAAAACAGAAAACGCAACAGCATTAGATCTGACTCAGCTCTTTCTCACATTCAGATCAAAACTTTTTAATAGTAAAACTTACCAATTTCTATTTCTTCAACTGAATCTGAGCCACGAGAAAACTAAAAATGAAGAAATTTCACAGATTAATGTATTGCTTGAGAAACTGTTTTCTTCAAATGAACTCATGAAGGTAATGTTGCGTACTTTGTCACATGATGCATCTTGATAACTTGATCCACGCAAAACATTCAAGGCAGGCTATAAAAAATTAATTTTTAAGAGGTGAATATTTTTTATCACCATTTGGAAAGGACCTATTATATACCTATTAAGTGATCTTACTCTTGATCTTACCATTCAAAAAAAACTAACTCTTCATGACATTATGAGTAGTCAAGCTGACTTTCATACATACCTTACTTCTTACATAAGCTTTGCGGATTTTCAACCCCAAAATTTTGGCAAGGTCCTGAGTCAGCTGTGTGACATTGGAATCCTGAGAAGACAAAACAGCAGCTATGAAACAATCTTTGTGCATTACTGTTATGCTTTAAATATAGGAAATACATTCATGACAACAACCAGTATACGCTTCACTGTGTGTTTTGCATTTTAAATAAGGAAGTCCTTATTTTGTATGAATAGGACGTGTTCAAGTCAAGCTTTGACCTGCTGACACAGATTTGAGACAACTCTCTAACAGCTTTAAAACAAGAAGAAAGAACAACATAATTTAAAGTATTAGGCAAGCCTACCTGCCAGAAGTGATTAAGTAATTTTAGTTGGAGCAGAAAAAGTTACATCGCCTGTCACACACGAGATGCTAAAGTCCCAAGCAAATCGAGACCCTGACCTTAATTTTCCATAAAGCTGCCAACCTTTTCAAATCCAGCATGCTCAATGACTGACAGAGGCTGAAAGCTATAAAAATATGATCGAGCAACTTTGTTAGAATCTATTCAAGTTTTTTCTCTGATTCTCTATCAGCATGAATGACCTAAATAACTGTGGTTTTCCTTCAAATAGTTTCCTGCATCTCTGTTCTTTCTCCATCTTCACTTATAAACACCTTAATGATCCTGAAAATAGTCAAGTTAGAGACTGCTTCATTTAGCAGCAACACCAACGAATGTTGTCAACACAACAAGCTAGCAGTCAGCTGTGTTCACTGGTTGAAAGAGATTGAAGTTTTTAGTTCCCAATCAGTTGATCACTAATCAAGGTATGTACCAATGTTACTGCTAGATTCTTTGTCTCTAACCTGTCTGGTTTCCCCTCGGCCAGGGACAAAACAACAAGTCCATTGCAGATGTATATTAGTAATCTGAAGCATGCAAATATTTGTCCTTACCTGAGGCACTGTAAGCGAACATTTGGCAACAGCCTCATAGGCCTCTTGATGTCTTCCCATTTCTTTCAAGGCTTTTGCTTTTCTGTACAGTGCTCTGTAGTTCCCTTCATTCAATTGGAGAGCCTTTTCACAGTCTTCTAGGGCTTGGTCATACAGTCCCTATGAGTGATGACAAAATAATGTTGTAAAAGATCACACTAATTAACTTTAGTTTGAGTTAGGTTTGGGTGTGCCTTGTTCTGACAACAGTAAAATGTTTTCCCTGACATGTAAAACATGTTGTTGACTCCAGAAGCAAAATATTTCACATAGCAAGCCATTCTTTTTTCCTCAAATGTTTTTTGATGGATCCCATTTCAAAACCTTTAAAAAAAATAGTTTTACTGTTTAAAAAGTGATAAAATGTTTTACTTTTTTGTGATAGATTAATTATCACAAAATATGTGTACAAATTTTAACCAATAACCATGTGATTAGGTCTGCTAAGCAGTATTAAAAACCAAATCAGCTCTCGTTATATCCAGAATTTTCTGTTTTCAGTGAGTAACTTCAGCCAGTTATCAACTGAATGACAATGCAGAAAAACACTTGATCACTTGGGAAGTTGTTTTGTTCTTTGCCAACCTATCTTCCATTAAAAAGTGAAGGAACTGTAAATCCTGCAGTCCATCTCAAGTGAGACAGCTTATGATGAAATAGAACCAGCTGACACCAACTTACTGGAACAATATTGAGATATGCAGCGGCTCGATTTGCATACAGTTTCTCCAGTACACTTGTTGGAACACAGATGTCTTCTGAATCCGCATAATCTGCTATACTTAGCGCTTCTGTGTACATCTCAATTGATTTTGTCCACTCCCCTTCTTGAAACACATCATTTCCTTCTCCAAACAGGTTCCACACAAGTTCCTTTATGAACACCTGGAAATTAAAACGAAAACAAAACCACGTACAATTACAAAACAATGCGTTATTGCGTGCACAAAACAAAAAGCTTTTCCTTTTACTCAATTTGAAACGCTGGCCTTTAAATTTAGCTTATCCACCAGGAGGTCATGGAAAAAAAAAAGATAAAGATACTGCACCCACATTCAAATTTCCCAAGCTTACCTCATATTGCTCTTGGGTTCCAGGAAATGGAAGGGTTGATCTACAAAACAAAGAACAGAATGAGTTTCATACCTTCAATATATTAATTTGATTAAAACACACATAAAAGAAGAACCAATAAAGAGAAAAAACGTTTTAAAGTTTAGCAGCTCAAGTAGAAAGCCAAAAAGAAGCCAAATCAAGTGGTACAGCAAAATAACAAAAAGAGGACCATGACTTGCAGCCTGTTTCAGTTTATTAGCTTATTTAGGCTAAACTCTCAACATGCAAAGACCAAGAACTATACAGACAGATCCAATTTACTTTATATGTGGAAATAGTCAATATATTGAGATCCAAAGTGCCTAGTTATAAAATAATGCAGTCAAAATAAAGAGACATATCTGAACTGCCCTATTCTATTTTTTTGGTCCTAAATCAAATACATTTGTTTCCAAAGGGTCCACAGTATGAATGGTCATGTCGCATTTCACACACGATTCATGCCAAACATGCATCAAACTTCTGCACCAGAAAGTGCCAGACGATGCCAAACCACATGGCTGAAATTTATAATTATGAATGAAAAGAAAGAAGTGGATGTCAGTGTAGCACATCATAATTTCACCACTCCACACAAACAAAAAACACAAGTAATGAAAAAGCTCTCATCGTCCAACTATGCATCCAAGCTTCTTCATTGAAGTTGCAGTTAAAGCGCCACCAAAGGCCATTGTTATTAGTTGTGCTTTTTTTTTTCCACAGCTTTCTTAATTTGGTTATCACTGTTAGAATATTTATGTTTTGTTATCATTCTTACATTTGTAGTTTTAATAGATTTAGTATTCACATCCCTGAGAAAAGGAACTTGTTAGACTTTGGAGCTGCAGCTGCATATAGACCTTGAAGTTGCAGTCATTTCTTATCTTGGGATACTCCTTACACGGCCTGTATGTAGATCTTCCTTTGTCCTCCCTCCACATTGCTTTCCTGCTATGCTTTGTAATAAAAGACCAGTTCTGATGCAGAGTCAGAACGCATGGCAGACCCCTTGAGGAAGTGGTCTGCAGTGCCTTCTCCTTTTGCAAAAGACTTGCTTGAAAACTCAAACGTTGTCTGTGGTTCTCTTTTTGAGAAAATATCTATCAATCACCTTATGATAAACACGTTGGCTCTCATTGCTGAATAACTTTATCAACTCCTAGATGACATAATCCATTATTATTTCCATAAATTCAGTAGTCTGAATGACCATGCGAACAAAAAATTTAATTGGAATTGTGCTTTAAGTCCGACTGTGTAAATGTAGCCTAGCTTATTTATTTTATTCAGAATAAAATAAATAAATGTCGATAAACACAGCTGGCTGCAGAGAGTCACCATCTTTGTTGCAATCACTCCTCCTGAACTGGTGACAACACACAGTTGATTACATCAAACCTTTAACTTTGCTCAAATGTTGTATATTGAGCATAGATGTGGTGACAGTGGAAAAGAAAATTCAATTTTAACAGGAAGATAAGATAAGATACAAGTTTATTGTCCACTAGGGTGGACGTTTTCCTGACGATACCCTCAGCATGAACTGACTCGGTGACATCCATAAAAATTAATTATCAGGAAAGTGATCAGGTGTTTGTGTTCATCATTAGCTGGACTAGTTGCAATGTATGCACAAACTGACTGGAAAAAAGCCAACATCAACAGAAAAAGATGGTTAAAAAGATCTAATTTCAATAATCTGTTAAAATGTGCCTCGAAGTAAAAACAAAGTAATTGTTTATTCACACTAAATGATACTGTATACTACAAATGTAACATGTCTCACTATAATTAACTTCAGGATGTTGCTTTACACATTATAACAACAAAGACAGTGAACTCTATGACATCCTTTTCAAAAAGTAAAACCCTCACTAAATAGTGAAGTAGAATCGATGTGTCAGTCATCTCATGCTATCCTGAAAAGATCACATGATTTATTACACAAACTAAATTTCTGTGGTATTAAACATTACAATGGAAATTCTGTTTTGACATGTGGTTATCTTGTCATCTGTGGCGTGTTTGTTCTCTTTGAAAACACAACGAAGACAAGAAATCTGGACAGTCTGTTACCACATAAAATTTCAATAATCTATATACTTAAAACCACTTCACTAAACTCAAAACCAATTGTATTTCTTTAAACTGTTTCAGTTTTACTCTATGGCAAACAACTAAAATCAAAGTGACAAATCTATGTTGTTCATAAATGTTAAATGCCATAAATAATAATAAGAAACTGTAATCTCCTAATCTGACAAAGCTATGAAATAAATTAAATTTCAGTTATCACTTTAGTTTTAAGAAAATGTCTCTGACAGATAAGTGGAAATGTAACATTACTCTGTGTGGCACACCTGCAGAACAAGGTTTGCACAAAGCTTTAGTCTACACAGTGTTGAAGCCAAGCCCAGCTATAAAAAAAAATTACAAAAACAAAGGCCATCTCTGCTGCCTCGCAGCTGATCTCACAAAAATAACGAAACCAGAATTCCGTATGACTAGAATCACAGAAACATTTTATTTCTTACATGCTCCTTTCTGGTAAGTTTAAAAATATACATTATCTTAACATCCCACCGCAGTTTATGTAATAAAAACAAAGTCAGAACAGCTACAGGAGCCGCTGGTCATCTTCTACACAGCCATTTTTCAGCCTGTTCTGAGTTTGTCTATCATTGTGTGATTTGGCTCAGCCACAAAACAGGAGACGGACAAGCTGCAGAGAGCAGCCAGATCAGCAGAGAGAATAGTCGGGGCTTATCTTCACTCCATCAAGGAGTTATACAGATCTTTGTGTAAGGAAAATGTCAACTGACCCCAAACATCCCAGGTACAAGTAGTTAAGACTTTTTCCTTTGGGTCGGCACTACAGAGCACTTTCAGAATAAACAAACAGAAACAGTTTGTTCCCTCAGGCTCTTTGATGAACGCTTAAGAGTGCCCAGCTACTCTGCTGGGAATCCTCACTATGCATATTGGACCAGTTCAACCTTGTCTTAATTTTTTGCCTTTGTAATATTGTACACATTTCTTAATAAAAAGTAAATAAATAAAACTTTTCTGTTTCCTTCAAACTGTGTGTCTATTTTTAAAAATATCTGTACTTTAAAAACAAGAGTGGAACCACTCTATTCCTTTTTATTTGAATAAATCTGGCAAATAGAGCCAATTACTATTATTATATTCAAGTTGAATTCATTTACAATCAGACATAAAAATAAATATTCTGGTCTAAAAAAAGACCCACCAAAACAGCCATTAGCCTGACTGACATACTGACAGAGAAAAATTCATTGGTGTGATGCAACACACCAATATTAATTTTCACAAGCTGAGATTTCTGCTTGCTTAATTAAATGTTTATAACATGTTTTTGGCCAAGATTATGTTACTTAAATGCTAGTTTCTAACAACCATATTTGCACTATTTCTTCAGCAAGAGCAGTGATATGGCTCATTTCTCTCTCTCATCTATCTTGTGATGGATGTATAGACAACTCATACTTACAGTCTAAACCCCAGCATTTTATTACAACAAACAGCAGGCATCTGACAGGAGCAGACACCCGAGTTCAAATCAACACGCTGATGTGTCAATACTTCACTGGTAGTTTTTTTGGTCTGGGAATTTGGATTTAAACTAGTTGCAAAAAATATTCTTTATCACGTCATATTTATAAATGTTCAGTGCTTAGAGACTTTAAGAGGCTAATAACCTAGCATAACCCTAATATACTAGGTTCCATTATTAAAATTGGTAGCATATTTAAATGTACACAGCAAGTTAAATGCAAATTTCCAAGTAGGAAAAAAAAACACACACACCCTGAACTTTATTTTCCAAAAGAAGTGAAAGCAGTCTGATTTAAAATTTAAGCTGAGTGAAAGTGGTAGGTCAGATACCCTTTAAATAAAGGGTATCTGTGCATATGTGAAGTGCTAAAACAAGTTAAAGTTTTACTTTTTCCTCAACCTTAGGAGATGCACTGATGTAGGAAACTAAATATTTATCATAAAAATTTGTTTTTGTTCTCTTTTGTTGTACTCTATTAAACAACTGATGATCTGTAAAATACACTTACTGAATGAACTGAAGGCCTTTCTGAATTTCCTGCCAGCGACGACTTCTGTCCCGACACGCTCCAGACATAGTTGCGTGTTTATTATCTCAAATAGCACCTGGAATTACAAAAATTTGACATAGCATTTTAAATAACATACACACATTAAATAAATTTTAATTATTCGACCTGCCCATTTTTCCTATATCAGCTCATGTTTCTATAGCCCTGTTAGAGGAGTTCGACTAATAAGAGTCAAAATGTCTAAGCTTTACTTGGAATGCCTTCTCCCAGGTTCACTTCCTAGTTTGAAAATGACGACACACACGCAGTCCCGGAAATATGAGTTAAGTGGGTTATTTTTAAGAATGAGACCTTAAACAACCGTACAAACGGTTTGGTCGCCATTTCAAATAAAAAATACAAGTTATAATTACATAGTTGAGGGTGTGGACAAGTTAGGTCACAGGCCTGCCGGAAATGTTCAAACTTTAGCATCTGTAAGACATCTGTCTATTATCGGACAACGATTCGACAGGCTTTAACCGCGCAGTCTGAGTTTGCGTCCAATGTCTCTTCACGGAAATAAAGTCACAGTTCAATACAAATTATTAGTACATTTATACATCGTCAGGGGTGGAATGGCTACACAGTGTATGACTGAGGTTCAAAAAAGGAATTAAGCTGTAAGACTAAACAAAACAACCAATGTGTCATTTCTACCAGCAGTAAATCATTAACACCTATTACGATTTCAATCGGTGTTTCAAACTTTCATGTAATTTGTTTCATATATCTACTATATACGCTCTATAGGATACACTGTATCCTACAGAGCATTATACACTGTAGGTTCTGGAGTTGATGTGTTATTCGTACAGCCCCGTATCACGCATGGGATTCAAAATCGGTTTATATTTCAGCAGATTAAAGTTTCTTTCGTTAAATAATAGGTCTACACACGGAATACAGGAAGGTTACGGAGGAAATTTTTAGTTCTAAAACTTCAGTGTTGCCCGCTGTCCGATAATGGACGCATGTCTTTTAGCGCACGTGTGTTACCCGCGGCTCGACACCGTCGACGAGACTTCTCGTTAGCCACCGTTGACTCCAGCTAGCAAATGTTACCGTTTATTAGTCACAAAATAATTCAAACTTAGTAAAAAAAATTTTTTTCTTACAAGAAACCACAAACGCACAGTCATTAATTAATAAGATGACACTACTGTATAAGTTTAAAGGAGGAAGTCTGAACCAAACAAAGCATTGGTATTTCCAAGTTAAACTAGTTCTTCAACGCAAACAATGGCGAGCTGTAGATGTTTAGTCCCAAGCTTAGACGAAGAATATAACACAGACAGTTCTGAATACTGTCTGTTTTAGATACTTACATGAATGAGTCTTTTTTCTAAACAACCTTTCAGTCTGTATATAACAAGAGGGAAAGGAAATCTTCGTTTTAGCTAAAAGAACTTAGCCGGAGATGTCGCTGAAGGCCGCTCTTTGCTTCTTCTTCTTCTTCTTCTTCTTCTTCTTCTTTAATCATTGACGTTTTCATGTTGTTGCCCCCACTGGCCATTATTAGGCATGACCGTTTGAGACAGGAAAAACGCAGCACTGGATCATAAACGTACCTTTTCTTCATGCTACATGTCACTTACCAAGTTAGGCTATTAAGGATCTACCTCTGAAATAATAGAAGAATAACAGGATTGATTATTTGTCAGTAATTCTTAGAAAATCTTGAGAGAAACAATAGGGTTTTAGCAATTATTTGTATTTTATTTTTTTGTATTTTATAGTTTTTACTTTTAACTAACAACTCAGGAATGTTCAGATCTGTTCTTAGTACAGTTTTAATTGTCCATTTGTTTATTTTCATTTGAGTGATTCATACAGCTCAGAGTCAAATGACTTTTCTGAATGAAACTTTCCAGACTTCTAATTCTTCAGACATGAGTCAGACTGAAAGATCACATTTAATTATTTAAACAAATCAAAAATAAAGTATTTCGATAACTTTCTCAAAATAGTAGATAAGGATTTCAAAAAAAGTCCAGAGATTTACAAGGAAAAATGCAATTCTTGACTTACAAGCAGGGAACACTCATTCTACATAAAGTGTACCATTAATACATGTACATAGATGAAGATGAAAAAAAAGTGCTTTTTAGGCCCTGTTATCACAAGCGGAATTGTCAGAATGTTTTATTTTTATAGGCTTTTTAAAGAACATATGACTAAAAGAACAAACAAAAATACTTCTCCAGTTGTGTCCCAGTCTGTTTAGTTAACTTGAATTGAATTAGGTTGTTTGCCTTCAAATATTTTTACTTACATTGCTGGAGATTTCTGAACATATTTCATTATTTTTTCATTATCAGCATCCATTTAACAGCTGGAGTGCATTGCTCAGTAAGAGTGATGTTTGTTTATCGAGGAAATGACCACTGAATTCACCACAATGACTTATTCTACAGGAAAATAAAAATATAGATGACACAAGAAAAATAAATAGAATTGGATCATAATTACTCTGCTTTTATGTATTTTGTGTGATATAGTGAACCTCTTGTAAAACTTTCTAGTTCTCATTAGCAGAATAATACAATGAGACATTGATAGAATTATTGATATAATGAAAGTGGACATATTTCATACAAACTTAGTGCTGTCTGGGTTACTTTATGAGTATAATCATCCTTTAGCATTTCTACTTTGCTGTGGCTCAGTTAAAACAATTGTACACAATGATAAAACCAGACCCTAAATGAACATAGTTATTCTACTCTCGCTCTCTACCTGTAATCTGTCCTCCTGACTGTTTGTACTAAATTAATCAGATAAAAAATGATGTAAAAATGAAGAATATTTATCAAAATGTGTATGTTGTCTTTTCTTGTTTTGAGATTTATATCTGGAGGTTTTGCTGTTTTTTTTTCTTTGCAATTAAACACCATGCAAATTAAATTAAACTGATGCAGACTCAATTAGAAATTCTAGATGAAATAAAACTGTAAAGTCTCATCTAAAAAGGATTTTAAACATTTGGCAAAGCACTTACTTTTTTGATATCTTCATTGGGTTGCCTCTTTGACCTAACTTGAATTGAATTACGTTGTTTGCCTTCAAATATTTTTACTTACATTGCTGGAGATTTCTGAACATATTTCATTATTTTTTCATTATCAGCATCCATTTAACAGTTCAACTTTTAAAATCTGTAAAAACTACATGTTTCCCGACATACTTTTGGAGCATGTTAAGATTATTGTAGTACACAAATATGTCCTTTGCATTCCTAGTTCATGTGTGTGATTTTATAATTGCATCATGTTCAAAATAAAATAAATAAATAAAAAATAAAATAAACAGTTCCTGTGTCAAACTTTTAACAGGTTAGTTCTGTACTAGAAATGTTTTAGCAGAAGTAAAACAAAGCTTTTTTGGTTAATAATTAATTGACTTTTTGTAGACTATGTGATTTATCTTCCTCGATAGTGATTCAGTAAAGGCAAACCACAACATACTTCAGTATACAAAACATTTTTAAAAAGTAAAAAATATTTCCAATGGTCTTGTTTTCTAAAATGCAAAATTCACACCTAAAAGAGATATACAAATCTAGACAACAATCCCTCTCCTGCAGGGGGAGCCTAGTGTCACAAACATTGGATTAGGCCCTGTCCAATGATGATGCTCACGAGATTATTCCAGCAGCCTCTAAAAAAAGCCTTCCCCTTCACTCTGCACTCAGACGGTGGTAGCCCTGGAACCCTGGCTGAGGGTTCCTCTTGCACATAGTAATGACATTTTACCAAATACTTCTCCTGCTCTCTGGTAAGCTGTTTCATTTGAAGTTTCACATCTTGTGCAAAAGACAACTGGAAGTGTGATTTAAAGACTACAGATGAAGCTAGACTAGATATTGCGAAATTTTTGTAAAGTGAGTGTTGGAAATCAAATTAAGTTTGTGGAAGAGAGGAAGAGCTGGTGAGCTTTGGTATTTTTCTAGGTTATACAGCATATCAGTCTAATCTCTTGTTTATTAGACATAAGAATGAAGTTTGTCCTGTGTGTCCTAGTTACTAATAAGAAGAGTCTCTGTGGATATTACAGTAGCAATGCACTGATTAAAATGTTTATTAACATGTAAAGAATAAACTAAAAGAATTGAATGATTTTACATCTAACCTCAGCAAAAGAGTTTTATGTGAAGCAAGTTTGATTCTAAGTGTGAATCAGAAATGTTAAGATTTTACTCATCAGCTATGCATAAAAAGGTTTTTGTTTCAGACAGGACTACATGGTTTGATTCTCAGGAATAGAGAAGTTTGTTCCTCCTCTTCAGTTGTTTATTCTTTTTTGCAGTGGCTGTGGCTCCTGTGGCCGCACACAGTTCCCACCGGACGAAAAGAGGGTTACTTGAGCTTGCAGGAGCCATCAAATGCAGCACTGGGAGATCTGCTTTGGCTTACATGATGTATGGATGCTACTGTGGGTTGGGGGGTGAGGGGTGGCCCCGTGACAGAGCAGACTGGTGAGGCAAAACCTTATCTTTAAACTTTTTCACATAATAGTACGCTTCTGCACCTGACGACAGCATTTACCAAAATTCAAACAATCAGACAGGTCTATGCATGCATTATAGGCTACGAAGCTTATAATTCAGCACGCATCACTGTGTTTTCACTCTTCAGCGCAGGCATGGTATGTTCCAAAATAGGTGTGACCAGTTTCCGAATCCGTCTTTCTCCACTAAACCACAAGTACTACCAGGGGATTGGAACAAATGAATGTTGACCTTTTTCACAACACTAGCCTAGTCAAACGGGGACTTTAAATTAGGCCTAAAACTCCACACCCAAATCCTAATTACTGTCTCTTTGTTTTCTATCTTCACCACTAGACATCTCGCCCATTAAAAACTGTCTGACTGCCAAGTAAGAGCAGTGAAAAAGCAAAGTGGTGATCCTGGACTGCTTTTAAAATAGCTGTGGTGTCGCTTTGCCACCCATCTATACTGCTGCTCAGTTCACTCCAGATGGAGCTTGAAACTAATGCATTCAATCTGTTGCGGCTATAGGTGTTGCCACAAGCATGACTGCTGTTACGGAGATGCAGAACGTCTTGGCTGCTACACCAAAACTGCCAAATATCACTGGACCTGCGAGGACAGGGAAGCTGAGTGCGGTATGTATATATTTTTAAATCATTGAAGAAAGCATACATTTTTTTCAGTATGCGGTTGGTTATATGAAAGGGCAACAGAACTGTTCAGGTAGCACATAGCTAATATTAATTTTTAATATAATTTTTGTGACCCAAAATTGGTCAAAGATTTGGTTTGCAAATCTTTTTAATGACAATAAATTTCTTATCTTTTTCATTTCAGAGAATTTAGAGGACAAATGTGAGGAGTTTTTATGTAAGTGTGACAGAGAGGCAGCCAAGTGTTTGAGAAAAGCACCTTTCATCCAGAAGTACGCACTATGGCCGGATTTTCTGTGCGGCCACGATCACCCAACATGCAACATGTACTGACGCAATGTAACCATCTTCATTTTGAGTGCCTATTTGTGAAATAGCGTTATAAATACAGCCAAAACTGACTAAATTATCATATTTTCATAGTCATCATTTTTATGAGACATGGTGGTACTTGTTAAGTAAGTGTGTAAGAGTGTGGGTTTAACTAAAGCAGAAAATTATATACATGTAAATGCAGAGGTGGCAGACTATCCAAAAGTTGTACAAGAGTTTACTCAGCATTACTTCAATATATTTTTACTCAAGTAAAAGTAAAAAATAGTCGTCCAAGAAACTACTCAAGTAAGAGTAAAAAAGTATTTGGTAAAAAGTCTACTCATGTACTGAGTAACTGATTAAATTATTAATCATTTAACATTTAAAAATCACAATCAAAATATAAAGCTAAATCGAAATTTTGGTATTTTAAGGACAAGGATGACAATAGTTCGTGTAAATATCAAAATATAACAAAATTAAGCAAAATAAAATTTTTCCAAATCAGTATCTTTCAATAGAAAACTTTTGAAACTTTAATAAAAACAGCAGGTGTGTGTCTGGTGAATATTTGGTTAAAACATTTTTTTTTTTCATTCTGTGGTTAGAGAATCCTGACATTTACTCAAGAGAAGTGATACTTCATAATAAAATTACTCAAGTAAAAACAAAAAGCATTCAAAAGTTACTCAAGTAAATGTAATTGAATAAATGTAACTAGTTACCACTCAAAACTGGTGAAATAAGCCTTTCCCTTAGTCAAAAGACTAAACTTTTTCAATTAGCTCTAAGACCAAGTGTTACAGTTCAGGTCACCACTTCCCACAAAGCTACTTTTATATGTGGAAGAGGCGTCCACTCCTTCCTTACATTCTCTGTCATATCTTTCAATGAAGCCTAAAAAAGCAGGGTGAAATTTACTAAGCTAACAGTCTGAGCTCCTTTAAGTCTGCAGTGAGATAATCATCAGCAGTTATGTGTTACTGTCTAAAGGAGTGTTCACAACATAGTTACAGTTTGTTGAGCAATAGCTTTCCAGTGACTAAGTGAATAGCTGTCAAATTACCTAATTTCCTGTCCAGGCTGTAAAATAATCAGGTGAATGTCGGGTTTTCACAGTTTACTTTGTTCGTCTCAGAAGTTCACAAAAACTTCCTTCCATGCAGTCCTTCTCCGCAGTAGAGGCTGGAGATATTTCAACTTCCATGAAAAATTATCAACTAATTTCTTGTGCATGAAATCTACATCTTCAGCACTAGATGGTGCCAAATCCACAAACAAACTGTGGAAACACCTGAGCAAAAGTTTGACCATTTCTGAAATATTTTTTATATTCGTTTAGTTTTTAAAGAGAAGACTGTTCTCACTCTTGAGTCAAAGCCTTTTAGTCCTCTTTCCTATGTATGTTCTTTCCATGTACATGGAATGTAATCTAAATCTGCCCAGATGTTACTCAGAGCCCTGTTCTTATAAAGTCAGGAAAACACAGCTTCTTTGTTAAAATAGTGCTCTGTCCTTAAGCTTCAATCGAAATGAGAGATGCAGTTCATGTAATGTATCCAGCTAAGAGCTGAAAGTTGAATGTCTGGGTCAAAGCCTACAAACACTTGTTCAGTTGTTTTGAACCTTCGCCGTACAAGAAAGTCAAAGTTGTAAAGTACAAAAATAAAGTTATATGAAGTTCCTTTTGTTTTCTTGTCTTTGGTTATGTAAATATTAAATTATCCAATTATAACATAAATTTTTTTCTAGTTTATGTTTTAAGATAAAGTGTAATGTAGTGTAATGTGCATTTTAACTACTGTTTCTATTTGCTTTTTCAAAAGACTAATTAACTGGCATCTCAGAGACAGCAGATGTTTGAGTTTGAAAATCAGCAGGGATTTCTAAACCAAAAATAAGAACAATATATACAATCAAGGTTAAGTAATAGGATACTCTCAAAAATTGTTCTGCATTTGTTGCCCTTATGTGTTTGTCACTTATTCCTGAAATAGGAGGTAGGGGTTATTTTGCTGTGTGTCTCTCTATGGCAGGGGTGGGCACTCCTGGTCCTTGAGGGCCGGTGTCCTGCAACTCTTGGTTGTCTCTCTGATCCAACACACCTGAATCCAATAGCTGAATCACCTCCTAAATGCAATCAAGTTCTCCAGAGTCCTGCTAATGACCTCATTATTTGACTCAGGTGTGTTGAAGTAGAGATACATCTAAAAGTTGCAGGAGACCGGCCCTCGAGGACCTGGAGTGCCCACCCCTGCTCTATGGTAACTTCATGCAGAATTTAAAATACTAAATATTTCAGTTATTTTTCGTAAACATATAGGTAGTTCAATAGGTAGTTCAAGATGTGAGGGAGGAATGCATTCAGAAGACATGCTCAATAGCTGGAGAAAAATCAAAGTGTGTAGCATTTTAATAAACAGACAGTCGATGCATGTGGTTTATAGAAATTTATCTGTGATGTGTTGAAGATATAAATAAGTCTTCTGAAAAATGCTGCAACCCATGTCAAAGTAGCTGCTGTGATTACATGTTTTTAAAAATAGTTGCCTTAGTGAATTGGATATGATAGAACTGCATCAGATATGAATCTGATCATGGTGTGGAGGACACTGCACCAGTATGTTGAGTCTGATATGAGAGGATTTTTATGATATTAAAACTAACATGTAATGTTGCTTTCACATTGTGTCAGTAATACTACTACCACTGAATATTCCTAAAGTTTCAACAATTAGGAAATACTATGGACACATGGATTTAACCAGATTGACAGACAAAAGGCACGGACGGGGTTCGAACCCGCGATCTTCGGTTTACGAGACCGACGCCTTACCACTTGGCCACCGCGCCTGCGCCGCACGGACGAGCGTTTGCCATTTTGAACGAAAAAGTCGGCCCTCCTGGTCAGGCGGTATGAATTGAGGTTTCATATTTCATAGAGATAAAACTGCGAAAGACACACTGTTTAACGGTAACAACCCAGAAGCATTAGCCTAGAGCAGTAATATGAGTGTGTACGGTGGGAATGACCTACAGACAAGAGGCGTTAATATAAATGTATTGTTGTGATTTGGCCACAAGAGGGTGCTGTTGTCGTCCGTCACAGATTTTGGTTGAGGTTCGTTGGTGGTGTTTTCAGAAGCTTCTAACAAATAAGGTTAGTATTTATTTCTTCTGTTGAAAATGAGGCCGATAGAAAATGTTATTTCTACTGTGGATATTTTTGTCGTAGCATATGTAGAGTTTTAAAAAAAGTCCAACTATATATTTATTTGGAAGGAACCATGAAGTAAGGTTTATGTCAGTTTTCATTTTAACTCTCTTCAGTGAAAGGAAAAAAAACCCAAAACGTATTGCACAACAGTGAAGCTACTCAAATATGACTATTCACATTAATTGCAGATGGAGTGCATTAATCAGATAAACTTTCTGTCGAGATGCCCATCCATATATTTTTATATACCGGTATAGCTATAAAGCAGGAGAATCATCTGTTTTTTTGGAAGCTTTTTTATTGGTGCCTGCCCAAAGCAATGCATAAGGAGAGCAGCAAAGTCAGTCACTACCTCCATGCATTGCATGGCATGCAGGCACCTATTGTTCTTCACCTAATAGAATGTCTCCTATATATATTATTTATTATTATTCTGTTACCGTTAATGCGGCTCATACCACTGCGTGCCCACCCACAAAAGTGGTATCAAAAAGTGCGGCTCGATCCGGTATTGGAGCTATTACTTTTGGTGAGATTCGGAGTTATGATGGCGACTGCGATTCTGACCCCAAATAAATTTTGAAATCGTCGTCACGCCCACAAATATCGTCCTATCAGTATCAAACTCGGTCATGACATAGATACGCATGCCTGCTCCGGTAAAATGTTTTCGAAATTTTTCTAGGGCTTACAGTTTTCTGTCAAGGGGCTTCAGAGCGAAGTGATGCGACAGGATTTCCACACGCTCTGCCAGGTTCACTTCCATGTATTTCTGAAAAATGTCAGACCTCAGCACACACCATTTTTATCTCGTCGCTGTTATTAATGTGAATGAGCTACAGATATGAATTGCAGGACTATTGGAGACGAAAGATAGCCCTCTCATACGCTTCAAACGGTTTTCCGATACATATCACAGTTTCCGAATGGGAAGGAGTTGTTTGGACTGCTTTTTTCAGTCAAACTGACTAGGTCTCTCACAAAGATAGAATTCTTTCTCCACCTTTCTGTCTCACACACAACAGCTGGCAGAGGATCCATTACCATAGCAACGGAACACAGCAGGGCCGAGCAGCTGATTAGGACTACAAAAACGCATCACTGTAGTTCTAACTATGGCAGAACTCTGAGGAAAATGCTGGACTTTAGAACTGCTTGTGTTTTGGGCCTTTTATAACTCATTTTAACCAACCATTGTAACACATGGAATTTGTGTGGAAATTTTAAATTAAGCTTAAAAAAAATTCAAAATAAAAGCCTTGACAATTTTTCCATCAAGTAAGTGCTATTTTGACCATTATATGTCTGATTTAACCCAATCATTGTTATATATGGGATTAGATTGGCCATTTAAAATCAAGCTTAATGAAAATTTCAAAATAAAAGCCTTAAGATTCGTCTGTGGCTAATGCAGCGCCGAAGGCGCTGTAATGATATTAGCTTGCATTATCTTTTCCTCTCAAGTTTGTGCTCATTAACATCAGCACAAATATTAGAATTTCACTGTTCCCCACTAGTGCACTGCCATAGGCAGTGCAATAAGATTATCCTGCATGATGCTCTGCGCAAGGCAGAGCATTAGCATTTTACCTTAAATGAGGTATAAGCTATTTCCCTTACTTATTACCCATGTTTAGTATACTGAATGCATTAAGTCATGCTTGTGACTATCCACGTGCTATTGATTACATTGCAGCTTTCTTTAGCATGGATGCTAATGTTTAGCATCAGAACGCTGGGTCCAAACCGACGGGCACACTTTGGCAGGCCCCAGTTAAATTTCTTCAGGAATTTTCTAGTATTATGAGATACTATCTCAGTATATTACAATACTATCTCAGTGTTATATATGAGATAGTATTATATCATATGACATATGATTATATCTCATATGTTATTATTATAACATATAATAATAATGTTATTATAATGGAATACTATCTCATTATACTGAGAGTATTCCATTATTTACTATGAGATAGTATCTCATAACATTATAATGAGATGATAATGAGATTATTATTGAGATAATAATCAACTCATTATAATGTTATTATGAGAACATTATTTCATAATAATGTTATCTCATTATAATGAGATAATAATTTTCTCATTATAATGTTATTATGAGATACTATCTCAATATAGTATCTCAATAACCTCATTATAATTATCTCGTTATAATGAGGTTATTAGAATGTTATTGTGAGAGAATTATAATAAAAAGAACTAACTAACCACTAACAATTATAAAAAGAACTAACTACTGAACATTAACAATTATAAAAAGAACTAACTAACCATTAACAATTATAAAAAGAACTAACTACTGAACATTAACAATTATAAAAAGAACTAACTACTGAACATTAACAATTATAAAAAGACCTAACTAACCATTAACAATTATAAAAAGAACTAACTACTGAACATTAACAATTATAAAAAGAACTAACTAACCATTAACAATTACAAAAAGAACTAACTACTGAACATTAACAATTATAAAAAGACCTAACTAACCATTAACAATTATAAAAAGAACTAACTACTGAACATTAACAATTATAAAAAGACCTAACTAACCATTAACAATTATAAAAAGAACTAACTACTGAACATTAACAATTATAAAAAGACCTAACTAACCATTAACAATTATAAAAAGAACTAACTAACCATTAACAATTATAAAAAGAACTAACTACTGAACATTAACTATTAACAACTCGAGGAGGAGCAGGATGTTGTCGGCCTGCCTGTTCTCCTGCAGCAGGTTTCTGAAAATGGCCTTGCCTTGTCGTTCAAACCATTCTGGGCTCATTCTGAGGATTCTGGGTTCTGTTTCAATCCACAGTTTTTCACAGGGATGATCAACAATGGCTTTAAGGTTTTCTGTCGGGTAACAACTCTGTCCCGATGGTCCTCTGGATCAGATCGCTGACTAGGCATAACATGGCCATTTTTCTGATTTTTATGTCCTCTCGTTCCTCCGGTTCACCGATGGCCTCTGATCCACTTTCTGCACCTAAAAATTGTTAATTAATTTGATCTGTGGAACAAAGTTTTGTTTCTCTGCCACAGAACCTTCTGGAAACATTTTCCTGTCCTCAACATGGACGCTCTGCGTTGGCGTCTCTTGCTTTGGACAGGTCTGTGGTGCGTTCAGTGGAGTCACCTTAGCTGAATGTTTCTGTGCAAATTTTCTGAAAATGCTCTTGATGTTCCCCATCATAACTTTGAGCCTTGATTTTGGCTCAGCACTCGTCTTCTCCGTCTCTTTTTCTCCGTCTTCAGGCTCTTCAGGCTGAACTGGGTTGTTGACAGTTCCTGTCTCGGGTTCCTCATTGGGTGGATGCAGTCTATCCATGAGGTCCTTAATGATCGACATCGATTCCTCAACCATATACCTGACTACGGCTTTCAGAGGTCCCTGGTCAGCATGATTCCTTGGAGGATCATCTGAGTCTGAGTCCAGGCTATGATAGATTTGATGCAAAAGATATTTCACAATTAGCCGGTTTAAATACTCCGCGTGCTCAGAGCAGTATTCTCCACCGACGCCCATAATTTCAACAAAGGTTTCTGGGACTTTGTTCCCCACGGCCGCCTCCAAGGACTCGATAGTAAATTGATGTTTGTGGAGGTTTCTCAGAACGTTGGACGTAAATATTTCTAAGATCTCTCCACAAATGTCCCCCAGAGTGCAGCTGGTGCTGGGTGCTGGGTTCCCAGCCTCCAGTCTCAGCCACTCCTCTGGGGTCATGTTGATGAAGAGGCGGTCGATCACGGCCTCCAGGGCTTCCACGGTTACAGTCTCTACAGGTGCAGAACTGCTGGCCATGATTCCTCTGTTGGTGAGTTCAGCTGCTAAAATAACTAGAACAAGAGATCTGAGCTTTACGACGAACAAGTGCAAAGTGACGATGGAGACCAAGAATGAGCAACTATAGAGCCTGCTAAGACGTCAGTCCACACGTCATAAGCATCAAAGCGGCCCGAACTACAGTCTTATGTCTTGACGTAACAAGTCACGTTGCATCAGCAGCCTCTCTACTGCGCATGTCTCGTCCAGACTATCTATTTATTTCTGCGGCGTCTGCAGCCATCAGGTTTTATTTCAGCGCCTGGTTTGTGCAGCTCATACTGCTTCCGGTTCAACCCGCTGCTGGTTCATTTCTCACTGTTTATTGTTTGTCTTCATGGATGCAGCAGCATCTTCATTTTCCTCTGGTTGGGACCAAAAGAGGAAGAAACTATTTGTCCTTTTCCCGGTAACTATGAACTGCGGTTTATTGATTTCCATGAAACATATAAACTGTAGGAAAACCCTGCTCTGGTGTCCTTATTGTTCACCAAGTTGGTCTCATTTAGAGAAACTCTGCTTCCTGAGAGCTGATGATTTTACCGTGAATAAAACCGCTTTATTATCGCTAGTTAGTAATATCGATGTTTCAGGTATTTTCTCTCACCTGCATTTAATCATTTGGGCTCATTAAGACAGAGAGAGATTAATATGCTTAGTCAGAATAATAAATTACTAAAATACTTGTTACTTGCAGCTGTGATGGATTGAAATTTGGTTATTTTAGAGGCTCTCGCTATAGTGAAGAGCACCAGAACTTCCTCCTTGGAGCAAAAGCACGGTGTCCGGCTCTTTTCTTAAAATACTCCCCTTCTTCAGGTATGAGTATCTAAATATGTAGATTGTAAATGAGTTTAACTTTCAGAAAGCTGTTAGTTCTTTTCGACGCTCCGAATGTTAATAAATTCCGTTGCTAGCTCCGCCGTTAGTGCCGTTGCTAAGATACCGCTGTCTGCACGTGCCGTTGCTAAGATACCGCTTTCTGCACGTGCCGTTGCTAAGATACCGCTTTCTGAACGTGCCGTTGCTAAGATACCGCTGTCTCAACGTTTGTAAGCTACATGAGAAGGTCTTCGCTGCAAGGGTACTTGAGCTAAATGGCTCTTTTTGGGGCCTGCCCTTAGCAGTGCATAAGGAGAGCAGTGACGTCACTCAGATTCCCCCTGCTGGTCGAATCTGACCACTGCTTCAGACAAACCAGACTTCAGACTAGTCAGCCTCTAAATTAAAATAACCTTCGCAAGTGACTATCACTGCCTCCATGCATTGCACGGCAGGCACCTATTGTTCTTCACCTAATAGAATGTCTTAGCTTGCATTATCTTTTCCTCTCAAGCATTAACATTAGCACGAACATTAGCATTTCACTGTTCCCCACTAGTGGTGCAATAAGATTATCCTGCATGATCTTTTTCACTCAGTTTAGAGCTCTGTGGGTAATAAGTACCCAATAAACATGGGTACTTATTACCCATGTTTAGTATACTGAATGCAGTAAGTCATGCTTTCTTTAGCATGGATGCTAATGTTTAGCATCAGAACGCTGGGTCCAAACCGACGGGCACACTTTGGCAGGCCCGGGTTAAATTTCTTCAGGAATTTTCTAGTTCTTTGTTGTTTTTTTTTCTTGCAAAACAACAGAGATGAATGTTTTATTGTGCAGATTGTGAGTGTGTGTGTGTGCGTGGGTGGGTGGGTGGTATCAGATATCCCAGAGGCAATATGGAAAAAAAAAAAAAATCAATGAGATATGTTTTGTCTATGGAGAATTGGAGTTTTTACCTTAACCTGTTTGTAGAAAATTGTTATGGTATCGCTAAAATCAAAAGCAGATCTAGGTCATTTGATTTGATTCTACAGTGATTTAGAGCATCTTAATAATTGTGAGATTGTGTTAAAGTTTAAGTTACACATTGTTCCATTACCCAAGTTATTATGTCTTGTTGCAAAACACAACCATGCCAAGGCCAGATTATGAAACGCTGTTCCCTTATACTTGACGAAAACTGGTTTTAAATTGCTGGAGGCTTTTGCAGTGTCCTTTATATTGTGACTCTTGCTCATGACAATGGAGTTCTGTAACCTTAGGAATCTTGTCAGAAATCCCATGCATTTGGGGCATTATTCTTCATGCAAGAAACATTGAGCAACTCACTCCCTCGGAGAATAAGAAGTATTTCTGTAGCAGTCTGTTTAATTATTTATCATTTTGTTGTTGTTAAACCATCCTTCCCGAGTTTGCTGCATGGGAATTTGTATTCCAGGATCTGTAAGAATATTTGTTTTGGTTTTAATCCATTGATTTTTTTTTTCCACACAAAATTTTTTTCTAACATTTTTTTTTTTTTTTGCAGACCAGTTTGTAATTCTTACTTGATAGAAATATATTGATTTCAAAAGGCAAACACAGCTATTTTAACTGTAAGCTTTATCAAAGAGAAAAACTTTAAGCCTTGTTTTAAAAGTTGTTTGGGTGTGCTTCAAAGACTAAACTGGGTGTGACTGAAACAATACAATTTGTCTACTTATACTTAAGAGTTTGAAAAGGTGTAACTGTTGTCTTGTGTTTGTGAAAGACTGAAGAAGAATTCCACAATTACAAAACTCTGCTTCTCTCTGGCTTCAACTTCACAGTTACACACTAATTTGTGCACCAAAAATAATCATTAAAATATATTTGGGATTTTTGTTTTCATGGGACTAAATGTGAAAAAATCTCATGTCATGAGAGATAATGGAGACGGAAGAATGTATTGGGTTAGACAAATTTAACAATTGTGTCCCTCAGTATAATCAAAGTGTAATAGCGCACATTATATGACTGAGTGGATATATTAATTTGTTTGCTCAGAATTCTGGTGTGAGAGTCTGCAAAACATCAAGAAATATGTGGGGGGTTTTTTCATCAAAGTAATGATTTCAGGATTTATTTTTTTATATATGTTAAAATTTGAGAGCGAGAAATAAAATATGCATAAATGTAGCACAGTTCTATTAGGCATGGCCGTCTCCTGGCACTCATGGTCTATGCTGGTGCAGCTTGCAGAGAAAACTGGCCATTGTAAGGAGCAGTATTCTGCCTATGACCCCGGTCACAACTCAATGTGTAAGTGTGAAATCTAACTGAAATGTGAGCAGCTGATGAAGCAGCAATACAAAAAGAATATAATTTCTCCCCCTCTTTCCAAATTTTTTCTTGATGCCCATCTCGCTCCTGTTTTTGGGGTTAATCCATTTAACAGGGCTGATTTTACAACTTCACTGAGTAGATAAATAAAGCTTTTAAAATCTGGAATTTAATGATGTATTCAGTTTCTGTATTCTTCAGATTTAGCCTAATTTGTGTCAGCTCTGCCTGACTGACAATTCTCTCTTTTTTGCTTAGAAATTCGGTGTTGTCCTCATGCTTGTTGATTCAGTTACCATAGCTACAACGTCTTTGTGCTGGCAAGCATCTGGTTCTCGTTTTCTCCAAAAGGGTTCTACAACTTGAGCTGTAATCTAAAGTAAAGATGCCCGTCCCTCAGCAATGGTCTTGCTGAACTCTTTATGAACAAGAGAAAGATTGCAGTGACAAACATGGACCATGGGAGCAAGACGAAGGCAACTGGCTCCTGTTATTGATGACTTAATGGATTTTGTTGATGGAAATAAATACTATAATCATTTTAGTTTGCATTAAGAACTAAGAAAAAGAATAGAATGTAAATGCTTCAACTTGTCTGAATTTTTGTTTGTTTGAATTTTTTTTCTTAAAAAGAGCACCATTTGAGTTTTATTTAAGTTGACTCTTTTCCATACAGTAGACTTGAACATTTGAAAAGTAGTTCAGATGATTGTGATGGATGAGGGACAAAGTTTTCCATTAAAAAGACTTTAAAATTTAATCTGTCACATCTCAGGAAAATATACAAACTGGAAAAACAGGGAAAATCCTTGGTGTCTTTTTAAACCCAGACTTGTTGAAGTCAAGGGCCAAGAAAGTTGATATTTATTCATTTTTATTTTTTTTTTGTGGGATACCCAAGACATACTGTGAAAAATAAATGTGTTCACTTAATCTGCTGCTTGGAAAAGGACAACAGCCAGTCCAGCATGTTCAAGCCGCCCCCCTGCTGGGCGGCCCATGAGCCCGTCGATATGCTGGTTTGATGTTGGATGGAAAATTAGAACCCCCCACAACAAACGGAGGGCTGGAACAGAGAGACTGGAACAGAGACAGAGAGGATAGAAAGAGAACAACCATCGACAGATGGACTCTGTTGTGATTAAAGATGGCGTCAGTCTTCACTGCAGACTACGAAGGACTGTATCCGATCAGTAAAGAAGTGGTGGGAGTTGTCTTTGGTTCTTGTCATCAGAACCATGAAGAACACAGTGTGGTACATCAGCAGGTATGATGACTGCTTTTGCAGGGATGAAAACCGTAACGTTCCATTGTTTAGTGCATCGGTCTATTGTGTCTGGCAACGCTTTTTTATGTCAGTGATGTGCTGTTTGGTTGCATTCTTCCTCTTGGGGTAACAAATTGCTTCATTTAATTTGTCCAATGAATATATATCTTGTGAACAGACAACTAATAATTCTATGTGAAGATTTGAATTTATCATAAACTAGGCAGATTTCAAGCAATTCATCATTTGTCGTACATCTTAGCATAAACCACCATATAGCACCATAAGAAATGTAGGCCTTTTAATTAAGCATTTTCCCCTTTTGTGAATGCAGGTACACCAGAACAAGCATGCTATTCAGCATGAACAAACTCAAAGTCTTCAAATTGCTAAATCCTCTGTGTCTAACACACTCCGAGACTTGTTAGGCATGATCTATTCAGCCTGGACAAAGGACAGCGACGGGACTCCAGAATACATTTTCTGAAAGTCTATTGATATTAATATTTGGGTCATTTTCAGAATCTCCAACTATCCTGAAGTGGTCCAAAAAGCACGACATAGTTTTATAAAACCTTAATGTCTCAATCATTTTGGTAACTGGTCCAGCTACTTTTAGTGTTTGCAGTTGAACCTTGTACCTTTTGCAATTTTCAGTTAAAAGTGCTTTGCAGAAGACATAATTTCATTTACTGATTTTAAAGAAAGCTAGTTAAGAGAAATAAGAGCTCTGCTGTGAAAGCTAAGTAAAAGAGCATTTCTTAAACTGTTTGTATGGGCTTTTGTTCATCAATGAGTCTTCAGCTGAGATAAGCTCAATTCACCCAAAACCTATAAGAAAATCTAAATCCACAGTGACAGGTGGAACAAAAGAGCCCTGAATGGACTGAACTGGGAGACATGAAGTTGTCTTCGGGTAGTCCTTCACTATGGTTTGATATTTGATAGCATGGGAACACTTTATTAGAATAAATTTTGGAAGGAAACCTTTTTGTTGTACTATCGAGGGAGACATAAATTGTTTGATAATCAGCAAGTGAGTGATATAATATTTGTACGAATGATGGATGAAGCATTCAAAAGAATTAACTTCATGGTTGCAGATTATTCTTGTCCTGCAAGAATAATAACAGCCCCAGATCTGCACTTATTCTGAATATAGCACTAGAATCCCACCTTGAAGATGTGTGGTGTTTAAATAAAGGTGTAACAATTAATGTATCACCCAATTCAAAGTATAATGTTTATGTTTTCACAAGTTTTTTGTCCATATTTACTCTCTGAGACATAATTTGTTAAAATGTAAAAAATAATGATTTGGCAGCTGCACACATAATCAAGCATATCATCATGGGTTTTAGAACTGAGGTGGTTAAAAACTACTCTAATTGGTTTTCAAATCAGCTGCAAAACATCCCCAGGGCAGGAACAAATTCATGCATGATTGGCACAAAATGTAGTTAAATGACTGCTGCTTTATGCTGAAAATTACCAAAACTGCACAAAGAAGGAGCAGAGCGAATGGAATCCTTGAGTTTTTATTTTCGTTTGTGTGTCTGTTTTCTTGTGTTCATTTAGTTTTTGCTTGTTTATTTTCATAATCCAAAATTATTCTTTGCAGTTCATCAGAACATAGAAACATTTTTCTCAATGTTGGTCCTAAAATTATTTAAAATAGTGTTGTTATGTACTGTAAAGGAAAGTTTTGACTATTGCATCTATGCTGCTTTATGTAATTATGTGTCTAATTGCATGAATAATAACAAAACAGATAACACGTGCTGTGAAGGTAAAGATTTGAACTCAACCCTCCATAAATAAAAAAGGGCAGGAATGTTATATTCCTATATATCTTGCTTGAAATTCAATATCGCTTTTGACATGTGATGGACTTTTTTTAAGTAATCTTTGTCTGCAAATGCATATTCTAACTCAGAGGTTATAGGAAAGTCCAGTCTTTAATTTGAGGATATTTGATCAGTGATCCATTTTAAGTAATGACTGTTTTTAACAAGTTCTGTAGAGTCGGTGCTTGTGGTCAAGGAAGTAAAAGTGGCTTATACAGATGTATTTTTTGTACTTGACCTCTTGAGTTTTGTGATGCTTTTACTTTTTCTGTGTGTCGGCTCCCCGTTAACATTTGCATGTATTCTGTTTGCAGTTTTTATTTCGGTTGAATCTTTCTTTTGCTCTTTTAGATGTGCAATTTTATCCCAATCAATTTCCGCACTTCCCAATAGATGACTTTATAATCCTCATTTCCGACAGCTGCAAGCACTTTCATTCTTCCTCTACATCCTTCCGTCTCAGCGGGGGCCATTTGGCATCGTTCGCATGTTCTCAGTCATTTGCTGGAGGAAGTTAGTGATTTGTGGTTATTTGAATTAAATGTACAAACAAGCAAAAAGAAAAAAAAAAAAAACAAAAAGATGGAATAATCTGTGAATTAGGTGCTAATTACACTTAGGGGAGCTCTTCAACATATCCTGGGTCTTGGTTTTCTTGTTGAAATATTTCTAAATAATTATGAGAAGTGTGCATTATTGAGTTAAGTTACACAAGTCATGGATATGTATACTTACAGGTGTGGTCCAATCAAATGTAATATGTTTAGTAGCTTTCATTAGATGTCATAATTGGCATTGAAAGTGTAGCCAAATATAATAAACTGAACATTTTTCGTTGCATGGTAAAAAAAAAAAATGACAGCCATAAAAGAACTTGGGATTTGTACAACTGTGAAGTTCAACAGATATCCTCAGAAAATGACTTTTTTTGTACTTACATCTACTCTAAATGCAGTGAAGAATTTAATCCATATATATGTATAGGAAACTCTGTTAGTGAAGCTTTATATCAGCAGGGGGCAGCAACCTACTTTATCACCTTTTTTGTGTGAAACAGTAAGAGGTAATAGCTATGCTCAAAGTACTGTGGAAATATTTAACATTGGCTTGTATAAACTGAATTTTTGTTTTTTATCTTTCAGGAAGAATTGGACTGCACAGATAGACTCACACAGCAACGTTCTAGTCCAGTCAGTTCGTTCCTTTTGTGGGAAATTAGACTGGCGTTCTTATTATTGCAGGATAATGCATTAAATAAGATTACAATGGAATTGAAAATGATAGGATTCAGACCTGGAGGATGCATGAAGATGACAATCAAACTCAAGGTAAAACATTTACACTCAAATGATAATTTTTTCCATTATCATCGTGGGAACATTTAATCAAACTGCAATCACACAAAGAACCAGACTGAGTCATACAAGTAAAAGATTTATCTTTTGTTTCTTTTGAGATAAAGTTCTTTGAAGTTGACTCGGTGCTACACAGATTGACTCTAGTCAGATGGCTGGTACTAAACTGTTGCAATAGGTGAAAATGTGGTGTTTGTATTTAGCCTGGAGGAAGCTGTAACAATAGAATACTTTTCATGATTCCCATTGCTCGTATAAATATTTAAAATCCTGTGCACAGCTCACACTGTAGCATGTTTCCAGGTGGGAGCAGGCATTGCAGTTGATGTGATGAGATGGAGTGTGAAATGTGGACTCCTGTTCACGCTGCTCTTTTTAAGTCATTCCACCGAATAATGTGATCTGAGACATTTTCATGTTTTTGTGATGTTTCATCAGCCTTTCATGTTGGATTCAGTAAAACGATTTGACTGCTTGGTGCCTGCCTGATATCAAAGAACAGAAACAGCCTTCTAATCCTGCATTTGCTTTTCTGGTGTTTGTATTATAAAGTCATCGTAGTAATGACAGGATCAAGTGCATCTAAGAGGCCCGGCAATATTTTAAAACGTACTGTTGAACTGAAACAGTCGTTCAAATTGTGCCTTCCTCTAAAGCTGGTTCTCATGTAAACCAGTTATTGTAGTATTGTGTGATTCTTTCTCTTTCAAGTGTGCAAATATCTATTTCAGATTGCATAATGTGGATTAAAATTTTACTCTAGTGTTGTTTATAAGACTAAACACAACATGTATAGAAAATGTTTTTAGAAAATTTCATTTTATGTGGAAAATGTGAGCTGGAAAAAGAAACAACTCTGCTTTGCTTTGATGTTTGTCAAACTTTAATTTTATATTGTTTGCATTTCAGATGGTCATTTAGAAAACCTATGATTATTTTTTTCCGCAACCTTCTCTATTATTGATCCAGCACACATTGCACATTGAAATGAAAGCACATTGTCTATGAGAGTAGTCTTTTTGAATCTCTAGATTTACATTTCCTTGTTGAGAAAAGCTTGACAAAGGGAGTTTGATTGCAGCACATAACAGGAAATAAGATTGCCACCACTGGAAGCTGATTGAAGGGATCAAAGCACCTTTGAAAGACCTAATCGGTGAAGTTATCTGATGCAGGTTGTGACTTGAATGAACACCTTGAATGCTTCTGAAACAAACTGCTGTCAAACCTGTTTGGCCAACAAAAAAACCTCCCCAAAAAATCCCAAACAGATTTTTATGTTAGCGCTTCATTTGCAACAGTAAAATGGCAAGAATTCACATTACATGTTATTAATGTCATGTTTCAACATGTTACACAAACGACAATTAGATTTTAGATAAAATATAGATTGAATACTGCCACTTCTTATTATTTTCACAGAAAGAAATTTCAAGAATAGATTCAATTTAATATTAATTTGTAGCACAAGTTTTAACAGCAAAAGTCACTTAACAGGGCAAATGGCTGTGATAGAATCAAAATTGATCCAAATTTAATTCAATCATATCCAAATTTAAATGTCTGAAAAAATATAATCATAAAGTCAACATGAGCTAAGTCAGATTCAAAGCAAACTAGATAATTTAGCTAATTCAAACTGCATTACAATACAGACCATTTTTGATGCCAGTTATCACTAAAACCCCCCAAAGGATGATCCCCTCATCCTGAGATTAATTTATTCTGATCACAAAAAAGTTTATATTCACTGAATGTCTCTTTTTTTATTAAGCTATTTCTGTGTAAAATGGTCATAACCTTTCATAGGTTTCATAGCCTAGGTTCACAAACTGTTCAGGTTAAAAACATTCCAGCCATCCTGACCTTTTGCCAACATACATGGGCTTGAGATTGTCAACAAGTCTTTTTATGCAAATTTATTCTGGCATACAACCTTTTTAGGACTTTTGACAACATACCTGCAGGTACCATTACAGATGACAATCTTCAGAGCTAGAAAGTTATGAGGGAACTCTGACAAAGACTGTGTATTTTGGTTGCATTTTATGAATATTTGAGTTTGAACTAAAACTAAGCTCTGTGGGTTCTTTTTGTATTTAAAGGACAAAAAAGTAGCATTTTAATACTTGTGGATTGATTCACAACACATTCATTTGTAAATGGTATTTCAATAATATTTGAAAATTTTTTTATAATAGATTTTCTTGCACTTTTGATTGTGTTCTCTATTTATGTAGAAATGCTAGTTTTAACACTAAAAGCCAGAGAGAGAGAGAATAAAAGGGGGGGAAATAAGTGTGCCACATGAAGCAGAACATTTCAGAGGCAGTTTGCGCAGTGAACAGGCGAGGCGCTGTGCATGCTCTGCTGTGCAGCCTCAGCTCCGCGCAGACATGAGAGACAGCCACGGAGAGGAGAGCGGACTGTCCTCTTTGTTGTTGGTAAAGTCCTGCGCGTCCTAACCATGACACCGCGGGCAGACACTGGTGTCGCTCCAGCTGCCCGATGCGCACGTAAGCGGCCGGAGGATCTCCACCGGTTAAGTATCTGTCACTTTTGTCTCTTCTCTCTGACCTCCGCTTAGAAATTAGAAATTGCGGTACTCGGTGGAAATAGACCCATCGCTTTGCAGCTTGCGATATAAACCTGTTCAGAAATCGGTGTGGGATACCCGCGGTGCGGGGGAGAACAGTTGCGGGCGGCTTGTGGCGCGTTGAGTTTGGCGGCCACGGCGCAGATATTAATAGTGTGACAAAGTTGTTGCACTTGTCGGTGGGCTGCTGAAAGGCCTGGGTCTCTCTCTCCCTCTCTCTCTCGTTCTCTCTCTCTCTGTGTGTATGTATGGAGTTTGTTTCTGGCTCCCCTCCCCCACTCTCCGCTGCTGTTCCTGCTCATTCAGGAGAGGCCAAGACGTGAACGTGATGAGAGGCTCACCTCAAGATACAGTTGCAGAGCAAAATGACATTTCCCCGCGATCGCCTTAGGCTTGATTCAGTGTAAATGCACACATGCATGTGCAATCGCAGCCACTGTAACCCCAATGCTCGGGCTTCACAGGTAGAGGGGTGCGATCAGAGGTGCGATCAGAGGTGATGGATCCGTCCCCATTTACCTCCAGCTGTCATCCCCCGCACACTGGGATTGGCTATTCCTGCACATCTGGCCGCACGCACGGTGCACGTGCTGCTCACTCTTCAGCACTGGGCAGCATTTGATTACAGAACAGCCGGTTTTGTCTGTTGTTCAATCAGGATAAATGATTTGTGTATGTATTGAATTAGACAGAGAGTGGGCGTGCCCTAAAGGGAAGGGTACTGGGAACCAAGACATAAATACTTCTCATGTAGTCACAGTGAGAGTGTGGGTGCCAGCCTTTTGATGAAATCCAAATAATCATCATTTTTAGTCCAATTTGAGTCAACAAGTGCCTCGAGCTATAAATAGGGAAGTAATTTACATAGAAAATGTAAGATGAAGACAAGGTTAAATGTCAAGTTTTTTTTTTTTTTCTTCTTTTTTTACTAGGATTTGGATCTGCCAGCAAACTGTCAAAAAAGAAATACTGGCTTTGGCACGGATATGTGAATTTATCCAGTCAGCTGTGGCTACATTAAACCTTAAATTAAATACAGAAGCCATATCTCGACAGCTTAGTCATAAGCTGCTCAAGCTGCAGCCAAGAAATGCTCTATGAATACATGAGGAGCAAAATATGCCCTTGAAAAATGTGTTTGCTAAAATAATTTTGAGTGCGGCGCTCTGCAGATGATTCTGCCATTAGCAAAGGAATTAATTAAAATTAGAACATGGAATGAGGATCGATACAGTAACCTATCAAAAGTCTTCCTCACTTTTTCTAACTGTAAAAGAAACTAAGGGTGTTTAATTATTTAGCTCAAAATATAAACCCCTTAGAGAACTTAGATGATGTTTTAATCATGTTTTAAATTAGGTTTGGAAAGGTGTGGGAAGTGGCGATATGTCCTGTGCATATAAATCAGTTATATTCATGCTGCTGAGTAAAAAAAATCCATCTTATCTATTGAACCACATAAGAAGCCAGAAGTATTTGGACTTGAGTTTCTTATTGGTTTTTCTAGTCCTCTGTTAGGTGTTTTTATAGCTTAATCATACCTAAATGTTTCAGATCCTGACACAAATTTTAAATCAGACAAACATAATCGGGGTAAATACCAGATGGCGTTTTCAAATTATGGTTTCATTTCTTAAGGGAAATGCTATCCAAACCAACCTGGCCCTACTGGACAAAGCATTCATCCTGCTAATTTAAGCATTTACCACCTTTTTTTATGAAAAACTGAGTTAAATTTTACTTAGTTTTCCGTAAACCTATAGTACGAACAGATTTATTCCCAGGAGTGACTGACTTACCAAAACTACTCCAAGAGTTCCCAGGTCAAAACTAAAGACCTCACAAAAGAGACAATGATATCCCCCAAGACTTTCAGGAAAATATTTTGTGGACTGATCAGACAAAAGTCAAACTTTTTTTAAAAGGTGTATGTCTTTACATGTTTTGTAAAACCAATACAGCATTTCAGAAAATTCTGCCCACAGCAATTACCAGTTGCTGTGGGAAAATCTTGGGCTATTTTCTGCTTCAGAGTGAAATTCTTTTGCTGTAGCGAAACATGAATTATGATACTTTAGAAAATCCTGAAAAAGGATTTCCAGCCTTCAGTTTGTCACTTTGAGCTCAATAGCACTTGGATTATGCAGCAGAAAAATGACCTGCCACCAAGTCCACATCTTTCTCAAAAAAGAAGGTTTTGTCTTGGTCTGGTTTGGTGCTCATAGGCTTTTATTTGTCTGAAAATCTTTATAGCTCCAAATACTTCTTCACAATATAGTGCTTAACATTAATTAACAACTCTTGAAAAAGTTTTTCAAGTTTTCAGTATACAAAACTTGTAGTTCACTTAGAAAGCTTCTCTACATTTTCCCTTTCATTTTCTTTGCTGAGGAGAAATAGACTTGTACAACATGGAAAGATTTTATTCGTCACAAGGTTCAAGTTAGAAGATGACTGGCCAAAATCTGGACATGACTCTGCAAATGTTATCTGAGGCCTGCGGAGGAAAAATGTGTCATCACAGGCCTCATTTGCTTCTGCTAATGAGGTGCAAGCCAATGAAAGTTGAAGACAGTTTTTCTTCAAATTTCTTTTTGGCTGAAATTTGGGTAGAGCAGAACAGACAAAACAAGTGGTGAGAACTTTTTTTTTTTGCTGACAGAAAGGAAAATGGTTGTAAATATTATTGCTACCTTGGGACAGTGTGAATTATTTGCCCAGCACATTATTAAACTAATTGAGATTCATATTGCTTTCCAAGTCTTTTCATACATTATGCTCAGAATGCTGTACATGCATGTCTTATAATTTCATTTATGAATTGCTGATTTAGCATTAGTCTCAGAATGAACCTTTGTGCGAGTGTGCAAACAATGGTCTGCCTTCGTCGTCATGTGAGCTGCCTCTCATTATATATTTTCCCTCCTTGCAGGAGCTTTTTCAGAGAAGCATAACTAGAATACTGGATCCAACAGTTGTGCAGCGTTGGCACCGCAGGGTTCATGGATGCTGGGACTATGAGCATCAGCGACCAAAGGGGCTTCATCTCAGACCTGGGAGGCAGCTTCACTGAGGATGCTCCCAGACCTCCAGTTCCCGGGGAGGAAGGAGAGCTGGTGTGTGATGATGGTCGCCAGCACGGCAACCTCACCTCCTTCTCCAAGAGCGAGGGCGCCAAATGTGAGGCGTCTGTGGCCACGCCCAGGCGGTCAGACCTGGATCTGGGCTTCGAGCCAGAGGGCAGTGCTTCTCCAACACCACCCTACTTAAAATGGGCAGAGTCCCTTCATTCTCTCCTGGATGACCAGGATGGCATCCTTCTGTTCGGGAAATTTCTCAGGCAAGAGGACTGCGCAGACATGCTGGACTTCTGGTTTGCATGCAGTGGCTTTCGCAAACTGGAAGCCAGCGAGGGGAACGAGGAGAAGAAAGTAAAACTGGCGAAAGCCATCTATAAAAAGTACATCCAGGACAACAATGGAATTGTCTCCAGACAAATCAAACCAGCTACCAAGTCTTTCATCAGAGATTGTTTGATGAGGCTTCACATTGACCCTGCAATGTTTGACCAGGCTCAGACTGAGATACAGAGCAGGATGGAGGAAAACACTTATCCTTTGTTCCTTAAATCTGACATATATTTGGAATACACACGGACAGGAGGAGAGAGCCCCAAGCTGTGCAGTGACCGGAGCTCTGTTTCTGGGAATGAAAAGGGACTGTCAGGGTATTTACCAACTCTAAATGAATATGAGGGGCCAGAGGAGACCGAGCGTGACCTCACCCCAAGCAGCCAGCTCACTCAGAAGCTGTTGATGGAGACGGTACCCCAGCAAGCTGCCAGCAGTGCAAAATTCCAGGACAGCCAGGAGAACAGGTAAATCCTCCCAGGCATCTTAAGAAAAAAGCTTTGCCTCAGCTCAAACTGTGCACTGTTTCCCCTCCAAACTGCTGAATTAGAAATAAAGCTGAAACCCCAAACCAGCATGAAGTTGGAGATGAAAACACAATGTGAGTGTAGCGCAAGAGACAGCAGAGTTGATGTTGTGTGAAGTGGAGCATCTCCACCTCAAGTGGGGAGGATATGTCGGAAGTTGAATAGGTTACTATAGCTGCTGTTTAGAGTTTGAAACATGAAATCATTATTTTTCTTTGTGCGTGTGGGGACTCTGGGAATTATGTTTTCTTTTTTTCTTTTTTTCCAAGACCTGGCTAGGTATTGATGGGAAGGCATTCAAGCTGATTTTATTTACATTCGTATTTTGGATAATCCTTGACCCCTATTTTTCTATTTTTCCTTTCAGCAAGAGGCGAATTTTTTTTAAAAGAAAAGTTTTTTTATATTTCACAGTAAATTGTCTATTTTTCTCAAGACAATTTGATTTTTATAAATCTAGTCTTTTTTTATAGACCTAATCTGCAGATCTACAAAAAACCTGCAGAGCATTCTCTGTCTTCCTCTTTCTCTCTATTACATATATATGCTGTTTTAACCATTTGTGAGAATAGCAGCAAATTTAGCGCAAGAGATAATATCGAGTTCACAGGAAATATTTTTTTCTGTTGACCCACAAATGACAGATTGTCTTTTAAACTGTCTGAAATCAACTGAATATTATGTAACTCTGGCTTGTCTAGCCTCTGTATTCTGGTTTGCATGCCTTCTAATGTTCTAATGTGGAAATACTTCTTTTCAGGTTTTCAGTAGGGAACTATCGAGTTCAGATTTGATCAAAGTATTTTATTTTAAGCTTGAGATTATCAAATGGAATACAGATTCACTAAAAAGTGACGGCAGCCAGTTGCAGTGTTCTCACAGATTTCAGACATAGTTTGAATCTTTTGTGATTTTACTTTTTTTCTTCACTGTAAACTCAAAATACTGCCAAATAAATAATATAAAATATTATTGTTAGCTTCCATTGAACGACTCCATCCAAAAGCGATGCAACAACTAAAGAACAACTTCCTTCATTCTTCAAGATAAGATTCTTCATATCAAAGTACACGAGACAAACTCATTGTCAAAGCAAGTAGATATTTGATTAGAATTGATTGTAACATTTTGAAATTGAGGTATTTTGTTCCTCCTACGTAAAAATAGGTTTTCTTGTGCCAGCAGTCTTCAAATCCAGGTCTCAAGGCCCAGTGTCCTGCAACTTTTAGATATCTGCTTCTCCACACAAAGTCAAACAATGAGGTCATTAGACTCTGGATATCTTGCTTGCAAACTGAGGAGGTAATTCAGACTTTTGACTGTGGAGTGTTGGAGCAGGTACACATGTAATAGATGCAGAACACCTGCCAACCAACTCGCAGCGTTAACTTGAGCAATGCACACACTGAGCACTAAGCTCTGTGTTGTGATCTTCATGCCCTTTGTTCACATCTATTTTATGGTTGAACTACAAGCAAAGTTATCAAGCAAAATTTTTAACTTATTAACTGACTACATCAGATTCTGCTGAGATTTCTTAGATCAAATAAACTCTTGAGGATCATATGTTCCCTCTGCACTTTGTGGTTTCCTGCTGCTTCCTTAATCATGTTTGCTTTGATAAGCTTCACAAGCGTTTCTCAATCCCAAATTTGTCATGAGAGATCACAATTTGTAAAGAATAGTTGTAGCTCATGGAACTAAAGGATCACCTAAAAGTGTGAATTGTTTAGATAGCTCAAACTCCTCCAATGTTTTTGTAATCTCTTAATAATCTTACACTTATGTTGACATTGCTCTTTTCATTGCTGTTCTTAGCTTGAATGAAGAACATGTGTTCACTTTGCTGTTTCTTCTGTGACAACTTATGTTTCTATTCCTGGTGTCTTTTTAACCTATAACGGAAATGTTTTGAATAATTTGCTTTTAATTTATTGCCCAGGTGAAGATTCAATGAAAGATGCATCTTTTTGAGCCCTTATCGATTGCTTTGTTGCGCATGCCACTGTTGTTCATAATTTAAAGTAGAATACCTTTTAATCCCGTGAAGGACATGAAGGAATAATGCAACACCTCAAGCCTGTCATGGCTGAATGTAGTAATATATACTCCATTATTTATTTATTTATGTAAATGAGTATCTTCTGGTAATTAAAATTGGACAGAGGCCCATCCTAATGGTCTGCAATGCTAAATGCACTCTGTATGTTTTGACGTATTATGAGGGCATTGCAGTGAAGACTACTGAAGGCTTGCCCCAACATGGACAAGCATCCAAGTTATTTTCTGTTTGTACTGTGATGAGACACTAGTTGTTTTGCATGAAAAAATAAATTTCTTCAAAATCAGTTAAAATTTATTGCAAACAGAAATATGTCTCTGTAAGAGAACGTCTTATTGCTAGAGAGAAGTTGGATGATGCTACCATCAGAACCATGAGAGAAAAAAAAATTACAATTTAAACCTAGTCATTGAAAACAATTGCATCCTGTGGTGAAGTAAAAAAGCCCAGCTGTTACAAGGGAGGATCCTAATTTGATGGCAGCTATTATCCATTTCTCTACAATCCGACTCTGCAATAAAATAATTTAAGTTGCGTCACAGTCGCACACTACAGAGACGTTCCCACAGCTCCAGTGCTGTGATGAGAGACAGGAACTCACATCAGCTGACAGACAGACGATACCTTCCAGATAAAACTCTCTCTGTGACAGCAACATGGTGCACAGTGCTGCACTCAGGAGCAGACTCAGAACAAATCCCAATTACAATTTGCTCTGTTGAAATACAATAAATGAACGGAAATTAGATATTCCCTGGGCCACATGGCTGCATGTTTAAGTCACAATTTTGAGCTAAACTGGTCCTGCTGAATGTCATCGCATTCCCCACTGCAACCATATACTTTTTAGTGCGGATATCTGCAAATTACAAATGCTTATTTATGCAAGAATGAATTTTGAAATCCTAACCCGGGGCAATTTTATGGAAATCAGTTTTTAAAATAGTCTGAAATGCAGAAATGAAAGCGACTTAAAAGAAGAAGAAATCTGTAGAGCTATTACAGAGATTTCAGTCATATGCATGTAAAGATCTGAATGGCAAACAACAAACAGCAGGAATTAATGTGTGAGTGAAGTAGTTTTTGTGATGATTGTCACAACTATTTCAGCAATCAAACATTTGGCTCAAATTACAAAAAGACATGCTTCATTTTTAAATAGCCTCTTAGCACTACCCGTTGGGTTTTTTTGTGAACGTAAATTTTACAGCAGTTGTGTCAGATCCCCTTTAGAGAGTGGCCACAGAAGACATTAAAAAGTCTCTCAGATCAGTGTTAAGACATGAAATGACTTCAAAGAGAATGCCATTTGTGTTAACGTTTGGGAGGAGTTTATATTAAATAAAAACGGTTGAAATTTGTTCGGATTCTAGTGGTTGTGCATTTCAAAGATGTGCCTACATGCCTTTTGTGATTCAGACATGGATAATAATTCCATGTCTACTTGTTTCAGACAAATGTGTTTCTGTTTGAGTTGTGTTCAATTTCTTATCTGCTGAAAGGACTGCAGTAATTAATTCTACTGAAGTAATTTTAAATGCAAACTCTATGTTTCGTCTTTGATGTTGTCTTTAGAAGGGGTACTGAACTTACGTAACTGTACCCTAACATATTCAGACTTTTACAAAATGCTTTGAATGGGTTTTACATTACGAAAAAGGAAATCTTTATACTCACGATGGTCTCACTGACAGCGTTTGTAGATAAAAAAATAACAACAAAGCCTGTGCTGACTAGTTGTTTCACTGCACATCCATATTTCTGTACAGTTTTCAAATATTTCAAAAATGTATTTCAGACAAAATTCAAAAAACGAGGTCAAACTTTGTAGATAGATTTATATATGAGGAATGCAGGTTCTTTGTTTTCTGTCAGCACTTATTGAATGGTGGCAGATTTTTTTTGTCTGTAATCAAGTTCATTTGCTGAAAAGATAAACAACTCCAAGAGCGCACTGGAACAGTTGGGATAAACAATTTTAAATGTTTAAATATTAAAAATGTTTAAATATTTAAATTATTATTAATTTCTACATTGTCTGAACGTTCATGTGAATCTCAGATTATTGTTTAAGGGTGAAATTGTTTTAATTAACTGAAATGGAGGGAAATTGAAGCTTGCTAATGGGCATGTGACAGATATACAATTGTTAAGATATAGGTTTCTTAGCCTTAGTTCCTATAGTTCAGTCAACTGAATTCAGACTGCTACACTTTTCTCTAGCTTAGGAGAATAATATATTTGCCTTTTTAGAAATTGTCACACCGTTCCAATCCTTTACATATCTCTCCGTGTATCTGAGCATAAACTATTTGGACCTTCTGAACAGGTACACACCCTTATTCAATAACTAGGTTTCACTCAAAGATATTGCACTGCTCCCTCTAAGGAAGAGACAATGCTTTGGTTTATACTATGGCTTACGAGGAGGAGGGCAAAGAAAAAAGAAGAAAGTGATTCCTAACAGAATAATGTAGGTTTTGTATCCTTGTTCCTAAAAGATAAATTATCCTCACTAGCAGAGTAGATTAGGTCACTTCTCACTGTCTTTCTAAAAAATAAGCATTGTTGTTGCTGCTGCTTCTACTTATTATATTATTTGTCTTTTTCTGAATCTGTGTGTTTGGTGCCACACACTCACTTGAATTGTTACTGTTAATGCCAGCACAAAGTCAGTGCAGTCACATGGACATTCACAGAGAGTAACAACAAATCTAGCGGCCGCATACGGACCATGAATTTATTCTACACAGGCCTCTCTGAGTAGTTAGTGAAACAGACAACCTACTCTGTTTGATAATAAGGTTTGAAATAGACCTTCTTAATGTGCAGCTGTTCTAAAGCCAGTTGGGAAGCTACTTTGTTAACATGCAGCTGTTGGATACCTGAGCAGTTGTAGAAAATTACTTTTGAAATAGCAGAAGTTAGCTTAGAACTGTTTCTGTAACCAATCTGCCACCATGAAACTATAGTATGTTTCAAAAGATAATCTCACCTACCTCCTTACACCTCACCTGATCTGAGGTATCAGATTCAACCCTATAATATTTCAAGCAGCCATTTTGTGCCAAGACGTATCAGCTTGATTTCATTGTTGGGATCACTATGTATTTGACACCTGACAAAATTTGAAGCCTGTCCTGGTTTTTACTTGTATGTATGGAAATTATTAGAATTATTTACTAAATACTTATTTAGCAAGTTCAATGGTGAGTTTTCTTGATTTTTTTAACAATGTTATTATTTTTTCTACATATAAAGATTGCAACATTTGCTGTAATTACAGCTGCATTATTTAGTTGTCATGCACCTTCACCATCCCAGTTATGTAAATTATTCTGTTAAATGTTGACGATAATGGAAATCTGTTTGTCATGAAGGTTTCATTTGAACTCTTGGTGCTTCTGCATTCCAAGCAGGGAGAAGGTTTGGGGTAAATGCTTTGGGGAATTCCTATTTGAATAAGGAATAATAATGCCCAACATTTATAATTCATGTGCGCACAGCCCTTTAAGAAGTCTGTTCAGCTGAGTTGGTGATGATGATTGGAGTCAAAAAAGTGTCAACCTTTTTGTTGATGTGTACCAATTTGAAAAGCTCTCCTTCACATTTGAGATTTTATTGAACTTTTGTTAAATATTACATAATGATAACACAATTCGGAAGATTTTATTGATAAGGATTTGAGGTTAAGGTTTGGTCTTACTATCTGCATATCTTTCTTGAATAGAAAAAATAACAGCCAAGAGATAATCAAAGGCTGAAGTTTGGCTCAAGTTTAGCAAAAGGCCTAAAATCGAAAAGAAATAAAATGAAAGAGAAAAGTAAAAAACTCAACTCAATTAATTGCTGTGCAGAGACTGTTACAATAAAAAAAGGATGCACAACCTGCAAACCACAATGGACAGGAAATTTGAGCAAAGTTTCACAATGTTTTAAGAGGCTGACAAATATATAGATGAGATTCTTCACACACAACCTTTTACTGTTGACTATATTTTTTAGTCGTGTGGGTTTCTATTCTGGTTAAAACAATAAATTTTTTTAAAAAACAATCTTGTTTAAAGTCAACAAAACAACTAAAATTATGTTAAGAAGACCATTTAATGAATACATTTTATAAATTAGTAGAAATTCAAGCTTGCAAGAAAGCCTACATTAAGAAGACTAAGCTACCAAACTTGGCCAAGAAATTAACTAAACACATTTTAAAAAATATTGAGATTTATTTAGCTTTTTGTAGTTTTATTTTTTTTCTCATTTCCATTTGCAGGCATGGACAGTGTCGAGACTCCATCAACCCGTACTACGTCAACATTGGTCATGTTCTGGCCCCAGCCCCCAGTGCCAATGACAGCGAGCAGCAGAGCATATCCAGTGACGCAGAGACACTTTCTCTCACAGACTGCAGTGTGTATGTATCTTTTCACCACACAGAAAACACAGTTTTGCCATTTGTTATATCATGGCAGGCTTAAACACTGTCTGACTCAGCAGTTTTAACAATAATATTTTCCTGGACTGAACTCAAAATATGTAGCGAAATTTATACAGTTAAATGTTTATTTGGCTGGACAATTGGGCCAACTTGTCTAATATAAAGTATTAGCTAAATGTTTCTTTTCCATAACTTTCACTTGCAAGCTGGAGATGTGGCATCAATTAAAAAATCTTTGATTTCAGTGTCTGATTATGAGTCACCAGGTTGCTAAAATGAAGATTTGAAAAATGCTTTAGGTGCAGTGTGACTCTGTGGAATTGAACTGGAGCCTTCAAAGTGTGCACAGCTGGTCTCCCCCCAAAAATGTTTGAAGCGGATTGGATTAAAAGCTGCGATCAGCTAATTGGTCCTAAGCATTTAGCACAGGAGACTGTGAAAACCTCACTGACAGTTTCTACAAACTCATACATGTTTTACATGTTGCTGTGATCTGCCTGACCACTTGTGATGCAGAACGAACGGCCATAATGCTGCAATAATCCCTCTCATGCTGCACAGGATAACAAAGGCACTTTTGGGTGTTTGTTTCAGAAGGAAAATGCTGTGTGAAGCGTTCAGCTTCAAAGCTGCCTCTGTTGTTTATTCATGAGGATGATTTATGAAAATATCTTTGTTGTTCATTCCAGAAATGGTGCTCCACCATACCGATACCGCAAACACCCTCGCCGGGAGATGCATGAGAGTGCCAAAGCAAATGGGCGAGTGCCACTACCTCATTTTCCAGTGAGTTATTCATGGGATATTTCCCTTCCACCTCGCTCTCCGCCTCTACACCTCTCTCTTTGTAACTGTCTGTCTCTGCTCATTTCTCCTCTGCTCTGCCATTGGAAATGTGCATATTTTAGTTCAGCTGTGTTACAGCGCCTGTGATGGAGTATAAGAATAGCTGATGGTGAAAGAGAAGGCTGTCTAAATGCAGCTTGATGCCTTCCTAAGCTGTGCGCGCCGAAGCCTAGCAGACATGAAACCTCCCCTGTGACAGCCTGATGCCTCTCTCTGCAGCTTTATGCTGTCGCTTGGTAGGAAAGCCCTGGCCCTAATTAGGCCTGGGAGTAAAGAGTCCAATTAAAAAACCACACATGGCACCCTAGTGTCCTTAGTGTGAATTTACTATGCAGTGGGCTGTATGATGCTCACATCACCTTGATTAAACAAATATCTTATTTTCAATGCTCTTTTGTAATGAAAGATGGTCTATGAACCCAGGTTAACAGCTAGCCAAAGAGGAAATCTACTTATTGATGAGATTACGGTACATATAAAACCTAAATAACCCATTAATGTGTCATGTTTGTTTTGACATATGAGGCTAATAAAGGTAGTTTCCAAACTTTTCCCAGCTTGTTTAAAAAAAATCTAAGTGAAAAACTGCTGCATTAATCTGACTGAATAAATGCACAGAGTCTTAAACTAATACTTTGCTCAAAACACTTCATTTAATATTCGAAATTCAATTTTTTTGATATTTGCCCACTTTTGAAATGTAAACTGTGACAAAAAAGATATCATTTGTACAACAAGAACAGAAAAGCAAAGTAGAGACATCTAATCCGTTTTAGTAATATTCAAAACGGATTGTATATACATTCATATTTCAATTTACAGTCTCCCTTGGAAGAAACACTTTCAGTTCTGCACCTTTCGTTGTTTCCTGCTTCATTTCTTCAGCTTGACCTCTAACGGGATGTATAGGGTCAACCGTACTAAAACTGTTCTTAACAGGCACACAAGGTGGTGGGAAGACATTCCTCAGTGTGTGCTTACGGCCTGACATTTCTTCCTCCAGCGCACAAACCGGATTCCAAAGGACATACACGTGGAGCCGGAGAGGTTCGCTGCAGAGCTGATCAAGAGGCTGGAGGGCGTCCTGAGGGAGAGGGAGGCCGAGGAGAAACTGGAGGAGAGGCTGAAAAGAGTCCGACTGGTAGGATCATCTCACTTTCTTTTTCTGAAACCATAAGCAGACTCACTGCAGTGACCTTCCTCTCTAGAGCTGCACAATTTCAGGAACATATTTAATTTTAATAAAGCCGCTGAAAATTGCAATAGCATTAGTGACTGACTGACTCTCATTTTCAGAAATTTTTTCTTTCTTTGTCATTGCACAATGTCTCCACCGCTCTATCTTCCACTAAAGTAATAAAGAATGACACACTCAGTTCATCTTAAATATACTACAGATATGAAGAACATAAATGCATAGTAAATGAAATGTTATATTCTACCAAATATTTAATCCAAAACGTCTGTTATGATTGGAATATTCCACATATATTGTGTAGTTCTAATTCACAATCAAATAATTAAAATTCTGTTCATTTTGTTGGATATTTGAATATTTAAAGATTTTTTTGAATCATAAAAATAGCTGAATACAGACCTAAAAGGATTCTAACTAATACAGTATTAGCAAAATAATACAATGAAATCTATTTTGAATGTAAACAGAGAACAGACAGAAAAATTTCTATGTTGACGCAGTCAAGAGGGACAAAAGATTTGCACATAATACTGAACATATCGATATCAAATATTATATTTTTGCACTTTTCTTACTTTATTTTAGGACGTAAATAATTTGATAAGTCCACTATAGACGGTGGGTAGAAAATCAGGTTAAAGAAAATGATTAGAGGGCGAGTGAAGCCTGTTTCTGGGCCAGCCAGAGAGGTGTGCATGGGTGTGTGTGTGTGTGTGTGTGTGTGTGTGCGCGTGCGTGTGTGCAGCCAACAGTCTTCTAATGTTCACAAACAAAGGAGACGTAAATCCGTCTGGCCTTAATGAAATAAACGAGGCCGGCCATTGGAGTGAAGAGTAAAAAGCAATATGAATCATGTGGAGGATTCTGTCCTTGGCCTGTCAGCAATCTGGCTTCCTGGATGAATCGGACGGAGCACCTGCACACTCGGCCACTTGTAAGCCTGGAAAAGTGAGCCAGGCCCGTTTGATGCCATTTGGAACGCCGATGAAAAGGTTCCCGTTACCACAACCGATATTTCTCTCTACATGCTCTGCCAAGTATTAATTCTCTAGGTGGATCATTTATGTGGAGGCCTATGAAAGGAAAAGCTGTGGGTTTGTTTAATTGAAACTAGGAGCTAAAGATGAATATTGTGGCTACCTAAAGTAGGAAAAAAGAAGCTTTGGTTCTCGTTCTTTGGCAATTAAAATAACTCTTAAGCAATGTGCTGTTACATAAGAAAGTATCTAGATCCTTGCTTCAATTTTTTATTGGATGGAGATTTATTACATAACTTCCTATAAAGGGAAATATATTTTTTTAAAGTCATTTTAAAATAATAGAATAATCCCAACTGTTGACAACAGCTTGCATAATGGAAGAGTTCTAGAATTGCTCTTTTCAACATCTTTCCTAGCTATTCAGAAGTTTTGGGTCTTCTCTTCAGCTTACCCAGTTTAGTTTCAATGACTGATAAATATAGAAAAAAAAATGATGTAGGTATATTTTTGTGGATATTGATAAATCTTAAGGTTCATTATCCCGCTCAGAGACTTTTTAACAACCCAGTTATAGAGGTTGCCATTTTCTCTTAAATGTCCTGGTTATTTCAAGACAGGATCTCATAGTAGGGATCCTCCACCGACCAAACAACGGAGATGTGGAAATTCATTCTTAGTTTCTCTAAGTGATAAAACTGCAGTTTGACAAATTTGACATGTTTATGTTAGTGAGCCAATATGCCACTCTTTACTGTAGAACCAGTGAAAATTTTGGATATTTTTTAACCTTCCTTGCCATCTTCCTCACTGCACATGGTATCAAAATAAACACGGACCCCGATCCGGACCATGGTCCGTGTTTATTTTGGGGTTTTTCATAATGCAGTGGGGTTTTTTATGTCCATGTGCAGTGGCAATTTTATGTCCACATAAAATTAGCCAAGTGTTTAGTTCCATTTGCAACAAGTCCAGTTGTTGTAATCTTTTTTAAACTGTTGTTCTTATTGTATCTGTATCTTAGCAATTTCCAAAACTGACAAAACACCTATCAGTTGGCCGTATATCAACAATAAAACATCTATGGAGTTTACCTTTTGTTCTAGCAACATTATGACATTCCTGGAATTTAAATTATTGTAGGGAATATTTTTTCCATATACATAACCTTATCAAATCTAAATATTCAACATAGTAATCAGATGTCCTTTTAACTTTCAGAATGAAACTGGACCATTACCAAACGTCTCAGAATTTCTCACCATCTCCTGTTTTATTTAGTTCGATTTTTATTTTTAAATTTATGCACATCCTCTTTTCCTTTTTCACCATCTTCTCTGCCCCTATTATGAATGCCTGTAGCACCCCACCCAGTAAATCCCCCCTGAGCAGATTCTGTCAGAGCACAGTTTTGTCTCAGTCAGTCAGAGCTGAAGCTGAGTCGGCTGCAGTTGTCATGACATAGAGGGAGCACAGAAGTGCTGTGTGCATACTGATAGATGGTGCCCATGGTTTGTCTCCTCACATCTGCAGTCAGAGGGAAAAATAATACATTTATTAGTGGTATGTGCAAAACCTGCCACCTACAGGTTGAAATAGGAACAACATGTACAATTGGGTTAAGTGGAACATCAGAAACATTTATATTTGTTTGTAGATTTTTTTTTGTTTTGACCAATTTCTTCATGTTATTTTTTTTTAATTAAAGGAGGAAGAAGGAGATGAAGTTTCCTCCCCCTCATCATTACCCAGTCAAAGATTCCCACCTAGTGCTTATTCACTGAATTACAACCCCCGCTATGCTGACATCACATACAGCAGTCCTTTTGTCCAAGATGCTCACGAGGAAAACCCAGAGAGTATCTTGGACGACCACGTCCAGCGGGTCATGAAGACGCCCATCTGCGAGTCTCCAGGAATCGGGCGCCACTCCCCCAAGTCGCGCTCTCCAGATGGTTTCTCAGGGGTGAGAGGGGTGGCACAGTCAGGTCAGGGGAAACATTCAGCCAGACACGGTTTGAAAGGTGAGACGAGTCATGCGTACCACCACAAACACGTGCCTCACAGTCACATGACTGCAGTGGACCCTGAAGGGGCCATGCGTACACACGGCAACCCCGCCTGGAACCTGGAGACAAGCTATTACGGCTCAAAATCTCGAAGCTATGCAGATGGCATGACATCTAACCCTGTGGACCACATAGGCTACAGGTGTGGTGCAACTTTAATCGCTTTATTCCTTACGCACATCTACAGAATCCTTGTTTTCTACTCAGTTCCATATTTCTGTCATGCAGCAGCAAAACTGGCCCGCAGTGTAAAAGGGCATTCAAGAGAGGCGAAGAGGCGAGAGCTTATGATGTGCCATGGCCTGCGGAGGAAATGGAGAAAAAACAAAAGATCCTGTTGTGGCTGATGGAGGGACAGAAAGAAATGGCTCAACAAAAAAGAAGCCCACATGGGTCAGTGATATCTTACTTTAAGACAGAAATCGCACAATATTGGTTTAAAAGTGACAAATGTCTCACATAGTACGAAAGCTTTTTTTTCTTCTCAAAATATTCAATTTAAATTTAGCATGCATGCTTTAACCGCTCATATTCTGCACATCCAGGAGTGTCAGTGGGTCCAAGAGGACTGCGAACCATGAGGGATCTCGCCTCGGCTCCTCAGACAGATCAGGGTCCATGCATTCATGCAGCAACGTGCAGCCGTTTCACCCTTTCATCCAGGACCCTACTATGCCTCCGAACCCGGCTCCCAGCCCCCTCATCCAACTGGAGGAAGTTTGTCGACGGCTTGAAGAGGAAAAACTGAAGACTGGATCTCTGCAACCCAAGCAGAGGTACAAGATGGAAAAAAAATATCTTATTCCCACATTTATCAGGGTGGTTAGTCAGTATAGTCTCAGAACAGAAAACAGAAAGAACTGTTGGCTTTGTCCAGACAATTTTGCTTTTGTTTGCTTCTTTTGGCTGCTATGTGTCTAAATCGGGGTTGTTCGGTCCTCCAGGTATGTGATGGAGGTGATCCAAAGGGGTCGCGCAGCAGTCAGGCCTGCACCGGTCCCTCTGCTCAACGTGGTGCCCGCCGTTTCAGACAGCGAGCTCTCCGAGCCAGAGTATGCCTATGGTTCGCTCCAGTAATGATACCAGAACTCTTCTTGTGGTCCAATACACTGCTCCAAACCTTTACCCTGTTTATCACTTGTTTTGACAGTTTCAGGTGTTTAGTGGATAATTATGCACATTCAGGCACTCAAACAATCTATGCATGTAAAACAACAGAACAGAAGAGACTTTTTTACGTATTTGACCAGACTTTGAGCCTCAAAGAACAAAATGGTTTACAGAGGAAATGATTGTTTATGTTTGAACAAAATCAAAGAGGCTAGAGTATTACAGATCCATACCGAGTCAGTTTGTGATGTTTTCTGAAAAACATGTTTTTGTTTGATGCCCATCTAGGATGGATACTAAATAGATGGTGGGGAAAGTGTTAGACTAAAATGAAATGCAGAGTACTTGGCAGATCCAGAGGGTGAAGCCTTCATGTCAGCGCTGCAAGAACAGAAAACCTCTCAGGTTTTAACAACATAACCATAAGCAAGAGAATAGAAAGATAAAAGGTGTAATTCACCTGAATTTAAACAATGATTTAACATCATTGTTTTCAAATGAGCAGCTCTCCGTTCAGGTTTTTACAAAGGAAAAAGACATACATGCTCTTCAGGGAGGTAAAAATCACCTCACTGTCTTATTGTGTCAGTATAGAGTCCTGATCCCTGATAGATGTTAAGTTGTAATGGTGATACTGATTAGTTGGCATCACTTGCATGTTGCCATCTGTGAATGAACAGAAGACAGATGGAGTCGCTGTGGTGCGACGTACAAACACCAACATGTTGGCTATATGCTTCATTAGATTCATCATCAGATTCACTAATAAACCTCTTCAAATACGATTTCTCTGCCTAAAATCAATAACAGACTTTACATTTAGCATGATGGAACAATATAAATGTTATATTAGCTTCTTATCATTTTTGGCAACTGCCACTGTAACAGTAATTTAATTAATCTGTTTTTTGTCTCAAATTCTGTTTATGTTTTCTTTGTTTTACATTTTCAGACATAAAGCCACTAAAAAGCAATCCTGTGAGAATATTACTGTGGCCTACTACTTTTGCGAAGAGCTGATACCGTACAGGACGTCTGTCAGAGGGAGGGTTGTCACATTGGGCCAGTTCAAAGAACTTCTAACAAAGAAAGGAAACTACAGGTGGGATTTAAACAATGTCAGATGCTTCTCTGTGTAAAACAGCATCTTTTATTGATTTCAAATAGCCAATTATTTCAAAAGTTTGTCAACAGAAGGCGTTTTTTGTATAAAGCATGTTTTAATGAGAGACAAACTAATGAAATTCAGTCATTTTCAAAACTGCTGCAGTTGAGGAGAGGTTTATGTAACCTTGTCTATGTTCATGCAATCTGATTCCTTTCAATTGGGACCTCAACATTTCCTTTTGTGGAAAATACATTCATTAATATTTTTTTTTTAAATTTATTTTGTTTTGTTTTCTTTAGATATTATTTCAAGAAGGTGAGCGATGAGTTTGACTGTGGGGTGGTGTTCGAAGAGATACGCGAGGATGACGCCGTCTTGCCCATCTTCAAGGAAAAGATCATCGGGAAAGTTGAAAAGGTTGACTGATGTGAACGCCGAAGGGAAAAAAAGGTAAAGTTGAAGTGGAGAGCAGAAGCTGAAGGTGAAAAGGAAGTGAGAAACAGAGATCAGAGGAAAATGTGACAGCAGGTATGGATAAGAAGTGCTGAAGAGAAGACCTCATCCACATTTTTTGGAGTTCGATGTAGCATTGTAAAGTTTTCTAGAGAGATAAAGAACAAAAGGACTCCTGAAGCTGCATATTTTTGATAAGGATTTATGAGAGGAAGCCTTTCCTAAAGTAGCAGCACTTCCAATTTTTTAAATGTCCAGATGCCAGATATGTACAGTTTGTGTTAAAAGGGTAATCGCTTTTTTAAAAATTATTATTATTGTGTTTCATCTACTTAAAATGAAATGGTTGAGTTTTATTAAAATGGTTCTCGGGTTAAAGGTGATAGAAAATCCTTTTCAAAGGAGACATTTTTCTTGTCTTGAATGTTTGTGATCTTCTAAGTGCTTTTATATGTTATCAGAACTTTATTTTGATAGGCTGCTTGTTTATCCTCATGTTCTGAATACGTTCTCTCAGTTGAGGTTTTCTTAATCTTACAGGTGGAATCTTTTGGCACAGTTTGGAAGGTTTAATGTCATTTAAGATATTTAACGAACACTGAGAGTAATTTAATATGAAATGAAGCTATTTATTACAAGAATATCAGAACTGACGCAGATGTGTAAAATATTTCTGGTGTTCCTGGTTTGGTGTACATTGACTGGCAATGTAGCTAACATCATTTTTTTTTTTTTTTTTGTCCAATAGCAGCTCAAAGTAACAAAAGAAATGTGATGCAATAATTTCTAAACTAAAAAAAATAAAATAAAAAGAAAAATTGGAATCCAAATGTGAATCTATGCAAAATTATCACAAAAAGTATTTTCCCCTTGGCATATTTCTTCTAATTTTTCCCATTTGGTCACATTCCTCCAGATCATTAAATACATTTTTATATCAAACACAACCACAGTAGAGACAAAATATTTTCAAATTATTTCTGTAAGAAACAAAAGCTCTCTAAACTAACATGGCACCCTATGTGTGGAAGCGTAATTACCCTCCAAACATTATAATTGGTTGTGTGACTCTTGCCAGCAAAAACTACCATCAGTCTTTTAACTAGAAGAGATTCTTTTAAATATGATTTGAATCTCTGAATCTTTGAATATGTAGTTACTATTGAATGATATTTTATGCTTAACCATTTTACTGTTAATGCCATCTGTAAAACTAAAAAAACAGCTGTTTTACTGGAAGGTTTTAAGAAGAAAATCTCTGACACTTTTGTTGTTTTCCTTCTTTTATTTTTTTGCATTTGACTTGCAGTCAGTAATTGTCATTATGTCTCTTTTCCAAGATTTCTTAAATAATGAACTCCATCATACACACTGTATGTTGTTGCAGCATTTCTTCTTTTGCAACTTTAAACCTTGAATAACTCTGCAGTCTGTAAATCAATGAATGCAGGTTGATTCCTAACTGGAAGCCTTCTCTGTGTGCCTGGCAGGAGTATTTTGATCTATATGTGATAAATACATTTTGCACCAAAGAAACAAAAAGATATCCTTCGGAACGACCCATTTAAACGTCATTTTACATCAGCGCTTTATATCCCAATTGTTCCTTTTTCGTAGTAGAAAACACACTGAAGACCTAACCTGTTTTTGTGATGGAGATTTTCTTATAAATATCAGTAATGGACTGAAGAAATACTTGATGAAGCTTGCAGAGTTACCGTTTTGGTTCTACTCGATGAGTAAAATGTCTGTCATTTTATGTAGCCTACCATCTTGACCATGGAAAGAGAATGCTAAGGATATTTTCTGCACTGAAATGGCACAAAAACTAATACTAATGATTTGATGTCAGCTAAGTTCGCAAAGACAAAATGGGGATTCAAGGCCACCACATTTGTTTGTTTATTTCTTATCATTGTGCGGGAATCCATAGTGAGAAATGAGCCATTGTAAGGATGTGGATTCTTATAGCAAGCAAAAACACTGGCCATGAATGCTGACTATGTGTTTTATTGGAACACGGCATGTTATATTTTTTCTTTGTTTTTAAAGATGCTGCTTTTTACATTACTAACTTAAATCAATTTAATATATTTGTTGTTTATTAGTGTCTAGCAATTACCAGCTTGTTAATTTATGTGGTTTCAACATCTTCTGTTTGAGTTATCATCCCTTTGAAACAAAGAATCTGTTCTGTATGAGCTCTTCTCCCATTAAATCAATGTAATGTATACACTGAATTACAGAGTGCCTTTATTGCTATGCTAATGATGTCTGCAGCCCAACTTGACACAGTTTTCTCCTTTGTTGACATATTTTTCATGTGAATCACTTTTTTTCAACCTATTTATGTAAATATGTAGAATTTAAGCTGTTGGGAGTAGGCAGCTCAGCCTTCACATTTACAGTCTTGGACCTGTTTTTTTTTTTTCTTGTTTTGTTTTGTTCACTAATCAGCATGGTGGCCATTTTAAGGTACCAGAATAATAAATTCATGCAATAAACCACTATTTTCAGCACTGTGTGATTTGTCAGTCTTCACCTTTAAATGGGGCACAAGCCAGCAATTAATGGCAAAACATGACTTATACAAAATGTTCAGATTTTGTACAACAAAATCTGAAAATTTTACATTTTCAAGATTTTTATATATATTTTTTTAAGTATTTTGAAAATGTAATAGGCCTTTATAATAACATGGGGATAATGGAGTGAGGACTTAGTGATACACAAGCAACAATGGAGTGATTATAGTCAATGTTCTTACCAGTGATCTGTGATTGACGTACTGTCATAACTGCATAATTATAAATTGTGCAAAATGTTCTGTATTAGGCAATTATGCTGTACTGTCAGAATTTTTCATATAAAATGACTGCATTGTAACAACATTGTTGCATATATAACAACACAGTTTGAATATGTCAAATTGTATTTCCTCGGTTTGCTTTCACAATTGAGATCAATTTTGTAGTTTTCTAAGGGACTCCATCTGTTGACCTGTTGCTGCCACATAGTGTCACGTTTACACAGCAGCATTTGTGCTGTGAAGCTGAGCAAATCTGCAGTGGTTCACTACAGACTGCAGATGGCGCTCTTAATCTCCAGTTTCATCTGTGATGGTCCATGTCTGTGATGGTCCATGTGCTTGTCTGAATTAACACCTCACAGTGAACTATTAACGGAAACAGTTTCAAGAAACATGCCCCGTTACGTATAGATGACATTCAGGTGGATCAGTGTTCTAATAGACTGTAAGCAAAAAATAGGCTTTCCCTATTGGGAAATAAAAAAGAATAGCTTTCTACTCCAAAATTGTTTTGAATCATTTCACCATGTGTGTAAGGAATAGATAAATATTTACCCAGAACATCTCTTCAGATGATTTTGCCTTTTGGGATGTATAGTGCAAATTAGACAAGTGTAATAGTGTCATCTTTATGTTTTAACCACTTGTCCCCATGCAATATGAATGTATATAGCCTATATGTATATTTATGTCAAGCACTTAGTTATATTAGCTGCTTAACTCTTGATAACCATGAAAAAGGTAAGCTCCAATAAAACTATCTTCATACGTGTCCCAATTTTACAAAGCAGAACCAGGCTGCAGTTTTTATTGTTTCTTTTCACATCTCAGCATGACTTCATCCTGCAACCTGTTTGTTTGTGCCACTCTAGACTGGATCACTGAGAAACCTGTTGACCTCCTGCCTTTTGACACAATATATTTCACCTCTTCCTCTGAGCTCTGCTGATAAAATTTGAGTCAACATAAGGAAATAATGAAACAAAGTGAGGAAAAAAACATAATGACACAACTGACAATTGTAATTGGAGTTAGACTAAGAGTGAAACCAGCAAATTTGTTGTTTTCTTTGGAATACCCGATCAACAAGTCACTGGAAGGTTATTATTGATTTTTTTTTTTGTCTAATAAAGTCAGATAATTACTGCTGAATTGAGGCTTGGCCACTTTAAATCCACTGCATTTAAACATAAAATGATTCATATCATGAAAGAGGAATTTAACAAAAATACATGAACACTATTCTACCTCCTCCTTACTAAATTGCTGTAATGCTGCCCTGACAAAACATCTTTATTGTTTCTTTCCACACTGGAAAGACAAGCTGCGCTAAGAACTGTTGACAAAATCCTGCAATATTTTTGCCCCAAAGCAATTTTCAAGATAAATAACAGTAGAGTTTCCAGGGCAACCAAACAGCCAGTGGAGATGCAGCCAAGGACATCTGTGACGTAGGTATGGATTTTCTAGAATTACCTCTAACCTTCTGGGAGGTCTAATCGCTTCACTTTTGGCAAATTTGACTTTAACAACAGTGATAAATTACACCAACTCAACCCATTACTCCTCATGTATTGGTATTTTCATGATTTGGATTTTTGTTCCCTCAGCCTTGGAAAAGTGCATGAGTTTTCTGACAATATAGAGGATTGGAACAACAGAGTAATAAGAATGTAATTGTGTAATATATAATTTCTTTTTCTTTTTATTTTTTTTTAAGGTTGCAACAATACCAATAACAGTATAATACTAATAGCAGAGTATTAGTTTTTGTTTTGTTGATGAATAAATATATTTCCATATAATAAAACATAATGTGCTATTTTATTATTTTACAGGCTTAAAGTTACAATTATTGCCTGGACATTTTCTATAGTGGACTGGGAAAATGTGAAATTACCATATAATTATATAAAGACAATTACTTAATAAAAAACTTCATAAAACATAGACATTGCTTGGTTGCTCCTTTCCCCTACATTTTCAATTTTAAGATGGAAACATGTATCAGCATAACCACTCTACAGTTTATTAATTAAGCTAGGTAGAGTATTACCAAATAGTACTAGCTCTTTTAAGCTTAACAATACATGTTGAGCATTGAACTGTGGCTGCAAATGGCTGGGGACTAACAGTCTTGTTTAGAATTTCATTTTTATTTTTTCAGACCATGTAAAGGATCTATCTGCACTTCTTTATTATGAACTTGTTCTATCAGGTGGTGGTGTAATGTTGTGGGGAACATGCTCCTAATTTATTACCCACTTAGCAAAATCTAATTTTCTGATCTGGGGATAGTTTTTTAATGCATACCACAGAAAATTCAAGCAGTTCTGATGGCAAAAGGTTCAGCATTCCTTACTACTTAGCTATCAAGGAATGTATTTTAGTACGGTTTGTTTTGGTTTCCTATCAAACCCCAAACGTTATTTGTCTTCTTTGCGTTTTATCCTCTTTATTCCTTTCCTTTAATTATAAAAACTTTTAAAATCTCTTCAGAAATCCACTCTGTGTCCTAAACTCCCATCATATAAGTGGACATCATATGAGTCTAATTTTCCTCACAACACCTGAGGCTATTGATTAATTTTCTCTTTGCTTTCTCACCATCCCTCCCAAAGCTCCAGGCTCTGCTACCACCTCACAGAGAAACAGCACTCTCTAAGGACTTCTGTTTTGGCCCTCATGCTAGTTAGTCATCTCCTTTTTCCGACAGCACAGCAACAACCAATATCATAAGGAGAGCAAAAAAATTAATCTAAAAGCCAACATACAGCATTTATGTCTTGAGGTTTGGTATCGCAGGAACAAATATCGACTAAAAACTTTTCCCTGGTCTCTCTCCTGCAACAGACAAATTCACTAAACACGCCCCCAGTCGTACCTGTTAGAAAGCCGAATGCAGTAAATCCTTCATGTGTGGGCACTGAGACAGCTTCACTAGCAGAACTCGCCCAACAACAGAAAGAAGCAGCAAACAGAAGAGAATCCACCTGCAACTTCAAGGCAGTTTTAGAGACAGTTTGTCTCAGTCCTTGGAGAACACACTTTACTGTGAGGCTTGAATTTATACTGTTTTGTAACACATCCGTGTCATGCTCTACAGTAGTTTGAATCTAAAATATTTGCCTGATCTACAATAATGCTAATTAGCACAGGCTGAATTCTGTCTCTGCAGATGTGAGGAAGCCAAGTGAGCTGCTTCAGCAGGGGGGACATGAAATTCCAGTCCTCACTGCAGGAGTGTGTGTCCTTTTAAAGCTGCAGGAAAAAAGCAATGCCTAATTTGGAAATGATGAGCTTGTTTTACTCGTGCCATGTCTTTCTACTCACAAAAAAGCAACATATGAATATGTGCACAGCAGCCTGACCTCACATGGAAGGCATTTTCTTTTAACAATATCTACAATTGATTTTGTACTACAATAAATACAATGAATGCTACATTATCATTATACACTAAAGACCATCAATTTTCCATAATGGTGCACAGTTTGACTTCTATCAGTAGGTACACTGTCTGATGAGTGAAACTAACAGAACTTTGAAGGAATTTAAACACAATACAATATTAAAAGGCAACTTAAGGTCAGTCACACAATTTTGTGACAGAAACTGTAATTGTCTCATTTGTGCATATAATTTGTATATTATATATATTATTTATGAATACCTAAAGATGGCCGTAAAGCACAAACGCAATGAAACAGGCACATCTTTGTTCTGTACTGTGGTTGAGCTTTGTGTTCAGTCAACTGAATAGATTAAAATGATATAATTTACATTTAAATCTGATTTTTTCCCCCAAGTAACTCAATATTTGCCGAATGCCACTGAAACAAAAATGGCAATTAAAATCTAACTGCACATTAAGGTCAAGGTCTACTTTAATTAAAATAAAGGTCTCTGGATAATGCACAAGGTGAAATGAAGCTTGACTTTGTTATATATGAACTAACTAACTAACTAACTAACTAACTAACTAACTAACTAACTAAGGATCATATCATCTCTTTCAAACGTTGGCAGTCTATATTAAATAAGCATTTATTCAGCCAGTTCATTTGTAATTTTGCAACAGAAACAATAAAAGCCAATATAGTTCTAAAGGATGTAATATGAAAAGAGAATACTGATTGTATAAATCAAAATATTTGTGTGAATTACAATCAACTGTCTTGTTGCTGAAATGTGCTGTACAAATAAATTTGATTGACTGGTTGAATTAGACTGAGATAACTGGAGATAACTGCTGTAATACATCAATAATGTGGCAATAATCATTCAAGTTTCTGATTTTCCTTTTTAACCAAATATTCTGAAGCACAACCTCACAGCAGAAACTGGTTTATTTGGTCATTTACCTTTTTCAGTCGTCAGTACATTCTTTCTCGCCATTAAAACGTCCAGAAACATAAGAGAAACAAAATGCTTTTTTACAGCTCTGAGGTAGAACATAACCTTACTGAAAAACAAAGCTGAACTCAAAATTATCTGTACTTTGTGGGAAAGAAAAAAAAATCTGCAAATGTGTGGTTATCATTTCACAGCTTTACAATATTAAATACACTTTAAAATACACTTGGATACATAAGTGCACTCATTGACAAGCACATTCTTTTAACTGCATAATATTTTACACGAAAGAGAGATAAACATGCCATGGATACAAAATACAAGAAAAGCAAGAAAATGTGTCCAAATACTGTAGCATTCTAAAAGAAAATCCCAAACTTTGCACTTATTAATTATTTATTTATTTTTTTATTTCTTAGCTTAAATTGTCTAGTGTCAAACCCAATTCTAATATTTGGCACCCAAGTGTGTTCTGAGGCATATTTAGAAACTTCTGTATGCAGGTGTAAAACTGCACCGTATATACTTAACTATTTTGCACAACTGTCTGCAGTGTTAGCTTAAATACACATTTTTGCTAAAATGAACGATTATCTCGACACGAGAGAACAGCATTTGCATGCAAAGTACAAAACAAACAACCTGTTCCACAAAAACTACACCTTGATATCCGACGGCTAGATTTAATGCTGACAGGATGGTCAGATTAGACTCCAGTGATTACACCTGAAAATTTGATCACATTGAGAAATATCCAGCAACTGACCTAAACTTGCAAATGATGTTAAAAAGTGGTGCAAAGATGACTTATCAATGAGTCACAAGTGATGACGCTCACATCAGCTAGGAGGAACAACAGAGAACTAAGCAACACAACAACCTTGCAGCCTCGATTTCATAAATAAGATTATCTTGACACATGAAACACAATTTTTCTTCGCAGCTTTACTGAAACTAGTGGAAAATATGAATGACAAAACTGGAAGTACTTGAATCGAAATATGTTTGCTGGTAGGTGTTATGGTGAAGTTGAGTTGAGCTGACGGACCAGAAAAATACTTTTCTAAAATCATGTCTACATGCCAATATTAACATAATGGATCAGAAAGACGGGATTAATGAAGAACATTTTCGGGTTTAGCAGTTAACTCGCTCCCAGTTAATGTGCCTCCCAATTTACCCCCCAAATTTAAATTTGGAATTGATGAAAAATGTTTTGACTTTTTCTATATAATTGCACAGTTGTACATATAAGGCAATCTGCTCTGAAACAGATCTGATCGTTCATCAAGTCGGGTGCTGAAAGGGAGAATTTAGTGTCACTGTGGGCTCTCTCGGCTCCACTCGCCTTGGCCTGTTCATCATCTCGCATTCATTCTGTCGAACGTTCTCCTCGTTCATGTGCGATACCTCCGTGGAGCCTGCCTCGAACCCAGGTCCTGTGTTGGCCACGTGAACCACATGAACTTTATTTCTGCCATTCTTAATGAGGATGCAGCTGAAGACTTTCTTGAAACCTTTGCGGAAGTGTTTGGACACCAGAGCGTACACAATGGGGTTGACGCAAGAGTTGGCATAGGCCATGCAGTGAGAGAGTAGCCTCAAGGCGTAAGTGGTCTGATTGAAAGGGAAGTCTCCGTACAGATAGCACAGTATCACTACGTGGTATGGCAGCCAGCATATGCAGAAGAGCACAGTTACAATGATGATCATCTTGGTGACTTTACGCTTGGCTCTCTTAGATTCGGACATACCATCCAGAGGGTCAACGGCCGTCCAGAGGTACTTGATGGTTCGGGTGTACGAGAGGCTCACAACCAGCACAGGAATGACGTAGCCAAACAGGAAGGTACAGGTGTCTAGGACCTTACGGTTCTGCTCCTCCCAGCCAGGGATACACACAGTGCTGTTAGCAAAATCAATCAGGTCATAGTAGCTAAGATATGGACCTGCAAAGATCAAGGACAGGCCCCAGATAACCACCATGGCGACCACTGCATTACAAGGGGTTCTCAGCTCTCTGGATCGCAGAGGGTAGCGGATGGCCAAATATCTGTAAAGACAAAGACAAACAAATTCAGTGTGTTCTTAATGTTTCATGGTCTGATTGTAAAGTGCATACAATCATACAATGTTACCAATAATTACCAATATTTATTATCACAAAATATCAGACACATACAACTTGAACCTTCTCAGAAATTGCTGACCTATTATTCCAAAATAGTGTTGTCGATGCGTTTAGGAGTGTCGCAAAAGAACTCTAAACAGCAAAAGGAAATTTGATATAATTTCCAGAAGACAGTTTCATGTCAACAGAAGAAATCTACAAGTCAAAAATGTTTCCAAAGCTCTGTATTCACAAATTACAACTACAATTCGATAAACAATAAAAAACTTTGTGAAGGGAGAATAACTGTACCTGTGAGTTTTAACCAAAGACAACGTTAATGTTCATTGCTCCTGGTTAAAGGGTTTTGAGTCAATTTTTGATATTGCTGATGAGGCTCCCTGCACAGTCTTCGTATTTGCCAAACTTTCTGTTGATGACCATAAAGTAGCCTTAGATCTTGAATCATTTGCTCAAAGGCCATCAGTTGTTTGCAAAATCCTTTTTCATATGACTATGATAATGTATTTTAAGATGATTTTTCTGTGGCTGTACTTTTCTCCATCTGTTATATTTTTAACAGTCTTAGTGCTATAAGTCTAAACTGTATGTAGTTGTGCCTTGCTGGGATCAACCAAGCTATGTTTCAGGAGTCAGAGTACTTAACAGAATGAGTTCTGCTTAAAGATGATCATTTTACTGTCAACATTTCCCTGTGATCAAGATGGTGTTACAAGTTTGTTGCATCTTTACAGGTGAATGGGAAACTAAGCCAAGTCACTTCTAAATGTTCATTTTGCTAGTTGTTATTTAAAATTTTTCTGATCTATATTGCTTGAATTTTTCTGTAAGACATTCAACTCAACTCGTTTTGATTCTTTCAGTTTATGTCCTATACTTGTTTTCTATTAATTTCGGGTTTTAAAGCGGATGTGGGGTTGGACAACTTCCGGTGGCTATAGCGTTAGCATTAAAAGGCTAGGAAAAAGGCTCAGTCTCAGCGCAGTTGTTTTTGTTCAGTCCCTGGTTGTTCATGTGGGGCAAGAAAACAGCCTTTACTGTCATATCATGCGTTCCCGACGGACCCGGACCAACGGAGGCAGTGGATCCAGGCGATCCGAAGAGATGAAGGTCCGGACTTTTGCATAAAGACGAGAAGCACTTTCGTATGTAGCCGCTACTTCACGCATGCGCAGGGCCGAGGCGGTTGCTTGTAACGTTCACAAAGATTCACAAAGAGGATTTCTAATTATTTTTGTACAGTCTGATCTTAAATTTGATTTGTTGAGATGTGCCTCAATTGGAGAAGCACAGGAAGACAAAACGACAATAATAAAAAAAACATTTATGAACAATAAAAAACAAGTACAATATTGTGTTATATCCTATATACTTACATAAAATATGTATAAAAACAAACAGTACTGCTAAAAATAAGGGAAACACTTTTTTGTTTTCTAGAATTTGATGTCATCTAAAAACTGACCTGGAAATATGCACCAGTAATAAGAGAACATGATCTGTGCTGAGGACAGGTGTTCGCTAAGTGTACAATCTGCTGAAATGTTTTAATGTCTCTTTGGATGCAATGAAGAAAATGAAGTCAGATGTTGCTCTCCATTAAACCACACAGTGATAGTATCATTACAACGAATTTCACAGTGGTTTAGCCATTATCAGTGTTGGAGCACTGTGTGAGGGTCTGTTTTAAATAGCTGTGTGAAGCTTGCTTATTTCCTCTGCAATATGTATCTGTTATTTATCAGGCTTTCTTGGACAGTATGCATGTTTGAATTTTGGATGATTCTTAAATGCCCTTGGGTCTCTGATAGATAGCCAGCCTGTCTAAAATGTCACCTTCTTTTGGCAGGCGCGAACGGGCTGGATGTATGACTTTCACATCCCTTATCAGAATGTCGAAGTTATAAAAGAATAAACTAATAACTTACAAAACCAGCACATTATCATGTTCTATTTTTTTAAATTAGATGTTTATGTTTGTAGCTTAAAGTTGCATGAGTTGAATGTCTTCTGACAGGTGCCCCCAATATTTTAGCTTCTTTTGCAGTGATTTTCAGTAAAACAGCAGATACATCTCTCAGCCTTTTTCATTTCTAAAACACTTCAGTCACCTCTCCAGAGACGGAAAGGACAGCTTCTCTGCTCTTTGATATTTCCCTGAAATGGTGGCTAAAGGCACTTATGTTTGACATGAAAGGCAGAAAGAAGACACTTTGAACCTACTTGAATGAAGCCTCAGTGGTTCGAACAACTAATGTCCTTGTTTGCAGCCATCCGGCTTTATTGATAGGTGGAATTTGAAAGAAATGTTAATTTTCAACATTTGAAATTTGGGATTCAAAACAATGTTACATCAAGAAAAATGGGCGTCCTTTAATTCCACAGTATGTGCTACAAAGACAACAGTTACACTGACTGACTTGGCTCAACCAAGAAGTTACACAAATATCCATAGGTTTTTACTGTATTTAGTACACTTTGGATTTCAAACACTAAAATGTACATGCAAAAACACAAAATGCATTTTCAACATGAAAACCACGCTGCACCTGGAAATATTGTAAAGCAATTGTCTTTTTGAACTTTGATTTCATTCCCAGTGAGAAGTCTCCATTAACAGGCCTTCTTTTCATTATTTTCTATGTGTATGTGGGTCTGCATTTATACAACAGAGTGTCGGGGGGGGGAAAAAAAAACAAAAACAGAAGACATTTATTATTAACAGTCTGACTCTGTCGGATTGTTTTCAGACAGAGGAGAAACAGTGAGTGAATCCTCTGAAGGGTAAACACAGCCAGTATGAGTAGAGATTCTGCTGCAGTGAGCAACTCCTCAATGACTGTCCATACTGACAGAGTTGATTATGCTACCCAACAACTGTAATAATTACTCAGGGCTTTCTCTGCAAGGGGGAATCATTTTTAGCCAGGGATGCTGCGTGATTGCCTCATAAGATATTCAATTATAGCTTAATTGTCTTGTGAGGTCATGTGAGTCTTTCATTAATTCCATTCATGTGTGCCTTTGGGGTTTCACTGCTAGTCTGCTTTCTTCACATGGGAAAAATGCATTCTGTGAGGTTAGTCAATGTTTTTGTTAATTATTTATTACAATAAATAGATAACATAAAATAAAATAAGAATGAAGACCTTGAATTCATATTTTTACCTATAAACATTTACATTCAAAGGTATATAAAAAAAACAAATAAGTGAAAAATTACACACCAATAGATGTCACATCTCATAATGCAGGATTATATTGTAGCTTAAAATTGTGGTTTCGATAGAAGTCCATTATAATTTTTGTTGTCAAGTAATCAATTGCTTCTTGAAGATCAAAATCAATATTTTATCCTTGACTCATTAATTCCTCCACTGATTAAATACTTGTTACACAGAAAAAACAAAACTCATTTCTGCATTCTTTTTCAGAAAAATAAATAAATAATGACTTGAGATTTTGGCATATGAGGAGTTAAAATTTTGAAAATTATTCAGAATTTGATGTCTGGTTGAAATAAAAAAAGAAGTGGAACACAAAGGTCTTTTTACTATTTTTAAAGTGGATTTTTCAAGAGGACATAATTCATCTGTTATGAATTGTGAAGGTGGTGATTCTGCACAAAAACTAATAATGAGTGAGTGTCACAAGTAAGCCATGTAACAAGGAATATTGTTGATCTGACTAAAGCCTTTTATTCCGTTCACCATGACACCTGAATTAGTTGGATTTTTTGAGTTTTTGAGATGCTGATTTGATTAAAGAAATACATTTTTGGTGATGTAAAATCAGTGCAAGTAGTCTGTTTATAGTCTGATGCTATGACATTATAGTTTTATTTGGCTCAGGATTTTATACTATCCTTTTGAAGATCTCTTATTGTTTCTCTTATTTGTTTATATGCTGATGACTCCACTACTTGTACATCTAATTCAACTATGCTGTCTTGAGGTCATCATGATGCAGCTCCTATTTTCTTCAAAATGCATTTTCCATGCTAAATTTTAAAATACAATTGAAATCAAATGTGATGTTTTAACCATAACTTACCTTACATTGTTAGTTTGCTAAATATCAATGGTGCAGCATTAGAACTTATTTACTTCAATTAATATTTAGGTTTCTGGCTTGCTCACAGTATTTAGACATTTGTTGCATCAAATCAAGACAAAAGTGTATTTATTCATCTCATGCATACATGTAACTGTTAGAAAATGGAAGCAGAAAACAAATCTCTATTCTTTTTAAGAAAACAAAAGCTCTTGGGAATCAATGCAATTCCTGAGAAATTTCTGAGCAGCACTAATATTGGGATCCATCTGCAAAATATATTTCTTTCCCTTTCAGTTCCTAAGGATTAAAATTTAAATAAAGACAGAGTGTTCATTTCAAAGGTAAAAAGAAAGAAGGCATTCATGAGCTGCACATCTACAGCTTCAGAGTATTCTGAGAGAATAGTTATTAATTTATGCATGTATGTGTGAGATGTATTAGTTCTCAATAATGAATCACAGCCTTTAGGGAAGTGAAGAATTTCTTAAGGCTTGATGGGCTTGAATTAGTCATTTTAGTGGGGTGGATTTCTAATTCAAGACCCAAAATAAAATCAATAGTGAAACAAGGAATCGACAAAAGATTTTTCTCATGCTTCCACACATTCATTGTTCTAGAGGTAAATGGAGAAGGTAAACAAAACAGAAAGAGGATGTTCAATCAACCAAATGCTGTATCAAAGAGTTTTATTGGTATTACATTTTTAAATCTAATCAAAGTAGTTAAAAGAAATGAAGACTAGCTCAACATTATCGGATCGCAGAGGCAAAATTACGAGGACATGTTGCCTTGAAATGCTTGTAATGACTTTGAAACAAACACCTTTTGGAGTCACTTTATTGAAAATTTGAACTAGAATTAGAATACAGCTAAATTTGAATAGAGTTAATTAGGAGTTAGGCTAAAACAGAATAAATCCATTTAATCCCAAACATCAATTGACTTACCTGTCAACTGATACAGCAGCCAGTGTGAAGCTGCTGGCATACATGGTAAGGTTGATGAAGAAGTGGACCACTTTGCACATGAAGGAGCCAAACACCCATCCCTCCAGCGAATAGATAGTGGCTTGGAAGGGAACGCAGAAAATTATGAAGAAGAAGTCAGCCACGCTCAAGTTGAGTATGAAAAGGTTGGTCGTGTTGTATCCGAGCTGGCCGCTCCGCAGCAGCACAGCGAGCACTAGGCTGTTGCCAACAGTGCCAAGCAGAAAGATGAGGGAGAAAACCACAGACACAATCACACTGGTGGGGTTCAGCTGGTAGCTTTCAGAAACGTTGGCCTGTCCTCCTGTCCAGCTGAAATCCTCAAAGTCAGACATTTTGGTCAATCTAGAATGAAAGAAGAAAGATAATTCAAGCATGCATCTGAAACAACTTAAGGTGCATATCTTATAATGAGAGTAATTTAGAAAAAGAGCCAAGTCCTCTGAGGAAGGCGAATGGTGAATGTGCTGACGACAAAGGTCGTCTCATGCAGGGTTAATTGCAACGGAAAGGACAATCCTCCATTCAGCTGAAATGGGGGCTTGAAACTCCAAAGGCTTTGGAAATGGTTCACAAATTTGCACAGACCAAGAAAAATAAGACTCTATAGAGCAGGGGTGTCAATCTCCAGTCCTGGAGGGCCCGTGTCCTGCAACGTTTAGATGTGCCTCTCCTGCACCACACCTGAATAGAATAATTGTGTCATTAGCAAGGCTATGGAGAAATGATCTACACAAGGAGAAGGTAATTAAGCCATTTCATTCCAGCGTTTTGTACCTGTGGCACATCTAAAAGCTGCAGGACAGCGGCCCTTGAGGACAGGAGTCTGATCAAAGCAAATGTAAATGTTGCTCAAATTTAGAAAAAGTGATAAATTTATCTTTAATCAAATAATAGATTTTTTTTAATTGTTTTGCCAGTTGTATCTTTGCTGCTTTGATGCTATATAAATATGTGATGCACTGCTGCAGTTGATTTCAAGAGGTAATTGGACCAATAAGCAACTCGCTGTGCCCGAGCTCAGCTCCACTCCACCATAATTGAATGGATCGCTTCTCTAACCCACCACTATCTGAGTGCTCTGCTTAAATTTACTCAGCAAAAACAAAAAGAGCAGGAGCTCATTCATGGATACTGGGATGCTTCCCTTCCTGCCACAGCTATATAGAAGCATTGATCCCTACCAAGGATCAGCACTAGAGGACCCACTTGTCTCTGTCATATTCTGGCCTGAAACAATGTCATATTGAACCCTCTGACGTGGAGGATCGGGTAATGTCTCCAATGACGTCAATCTGCTCTCATGTCATAGGTACCCTCATTTCACATCGCACAGCAGTCAGCCATCGGTACGAAATTGAAACTAAAGTGGTCCACTTGGAGGTGAATCATAGAGTCACACACACAGCAAAATATGTTTAAACACGCTTGTATTCCAACAAAGAGAGTGTTTGTTTTTTGTGTTAAAAGGTGCTAAAAAACAACAGGGCTTGTAATTTATTATTTTCCTTACTATAATGAGGCCATTTTTGGCAGTTAATTGTGAAAAGCCAGTTTATAATTATAGATGATAAAGGAAGTAATGGGTGTACGGTGACAAAGAGGATATGCAAAATTCTAATTATGCATGATCATCTTCTCTAATTGTACAATTAGATCATTTGTGAAATGAGGCAATATCTGCAATTAACCCATAATCCACAGACACCTATTTATCAGCATCATCATTTGTTTATATTGCTGATTCTGCATCACAACTTTGAGAGGCATATTTTTGCTCTGATGGTGATCATCAGGCTTTGATGCTGCAGGATGTGACGGACAGAGGCTGGAGTGTATTTGTTTCAATTGTGTTTTTATCAATTCTTCATCTTTTAAAGAAAATATTTTTTTTTCCAGTGAGTAGACTTATAGGAACAACTTGCTCTTTGAGATCGCCACTGATTTTCAGAAGAAAATCAAAACCAATCAATACGAAGTCACTCTCAAAGCAATGCACTTCATTTAGAAATTGTGCTCTTTGTCATAGCATTCGAGCGCAATTGTGCTCTAAAATTGAAGCATGTCAAACTTTCGATCTACACAGACTACTGTCTTTCTCTTTTCATGTCGTTAGCACTGCGGTATTTATGATACGGTTGCAATTTTGTATCGTTAATGAGATCAGAGAAAGGAAGCAACCCACGCCTGTCACTGCTGCTTACCGACCTCATTCAGGAACCAAGCAGGTTCCTGAATGAGGAACCTGCTTGGTTATGAAGAAGAAAAAGCTGAAATTTTCTCTACAGCAAATGAGCAGCTTGATTATGTTTGATAATGCTTTAATGAGAGGCTACTCATCACCCTAATCAAATGAATGTCATTACCTATCAAAGAAATGCCAAGGGCAGGATGAAAACACCAACGTGAAAGAATCTTGAGTCGCAGCTGTCTGTTAAATAAAGAGATCATTCTTTTTTTTTTCAATCTCTTAGGAAACAGTGGACATGTTTATCATCTGCTTTTTAAAAAATGATATAAGTGTAATGGAAAAGTACAACATTATATGTCAAGTTATTTCCAGCTACAGATTGAAAAAACAGATGCAGGAATGCCCCGATTAAATTTATATGAAGGGGATAACACCTGCTGCCTGCTGCTGCAGAGGATTTTACTTCACAGCTCCGTTCCAGATTTAGGCAGTGCTAAACCCACCTTATTATCCTTAAGGCTATGCTATTTGCACTGACATAAAATGTTAGTCTACAGTAATATGCCAGTGGTAGGACTTCAATCAGAGCTGGACGTGTTTCGGGATCGCTGGGATCAGAAGAAATGGGGACAGATGAGCAGATGCTTCATGGTCTGGTGCATGCAACACTAGACGTGCAGTAAAATTCAGAGGCTTTGGTTGTGCTCTTTGTGGTGTATTTGGAGGTGTGATTAGGAGTTAAAGAAAGGGAATCAGTAAAAGAGTAAAAGAAACAGGAAATCCAAAGAGAGATGAAGAGATCGACAGGGGTGTACCACAGCCAAAATCAGAGTAAGTGGAAATATGTGAGCCTCAAAATAATAAGCTTCATCCTAAATAAGAAACAAGACTCAAACACCCACACAATGAGAGTCAAAGTTAAGATATGATACGATAAGCTATGTTTGTAATGAACAAATGTGAAGAACAAATACATGTTAAAGATTAGGATACTAAATGCTTGGCAGAACGGTTTATTTTTATCTTGCATAACCAGCAACAGCAGGATGTAGATCAGTCATGGGTGCTGCAGAGAAAACCTACCGGACTGATGATGCTGGACAGTATCCAAAGCCTCCCAATCTTCTCCGATTAGGTACAACACTCCCAGGAGACCAATGCTGTCTTCATGCTGATTCCTCTTGTACAGACGTCTCTTCGCTACCAGCATCTGTCGCTGTCTGCCTGGGTTGCTGCTGTCTTACTCTCTTTCTCTGCCTGCCTCCCCCACCCCTCCTAAGAACTCCTCCTCCACATTCACTTTAATGTTCACACTTCACTGCAGAGAAGGACGGGAGAGAACAGAGGTAAAGAGGAAGGTTTTAACGCCTGCCGGCCTCACTGTCACTGTGGAATCAGGAGGTCATCTGATAAACAGTTGCCAAGTATAACTGAGAGTGTGAACCCAGACCCTAAATTGTTAAACAAATGGTTACCTTATTGCATTGCTCCATTTATTTAGACAGCCATTGCGTGGTAAGAAGGAGACTGAGTTATTCACTGCATACAAGGTGGAAAATGTCTCACAATTGTACACTTTGTTTAAGCTTTAGTTAGTGAATGTTTTGTAATATTAAGGTAGAGATAAATATCTGGAAGGGAATTATGAGAGCACAGAATACATAAAAAACAAACAAGTTTTCTTATAAGTAAAATACATTCATATTCAACCGTTAATTATCTTTTGCTTACCTGAGATTAGGTTGGAAGGTCTGGAAGGGAAACCCCAGACATTCCTCATCCCAGCACTCCTCCAAGTGGAATATGTCGCAAATTTTTGACTGGAGGCATCTACTAGGTTGTCTCTATCACATGCCCAAAGACTTTCAGAGACTTTAAGCAGACAGTTCATCTCCCAGTGGTTTAAGAATATCTCTCTGTGTTTTACTTGCCCCCAAGCTGTTTCAATGTTTTTCACAGTCAAAACACTTATTGCCAAAGCAACATCTAAACATACTCAGGATCAAAGTGTTATCAACTGAAAATGAAGTCATATTTTTGATTTTCTGTTAAATCTATGTTTAACACAAAACAAATAATTAAAAATAAATAAAATACAAACAATTTGACTATAAAGTGCTGTAGTTGTGACAATAACCATTCAAAATGTAAAAGCAATGAAAATTTAAGATTTGCAATACAGGCACTGTTGACAGAATTTCCATTGTTATTTTTTTAAGACTGGGCAAATCATTTTAAAATGTATTTATTTATTAATTTTAAAGTCAAGGATAGACTCTCTACTTACAGTTTGGTCAACTAGAATTTTAACACCAGATGGGAATGGCAACTTAGAAATAGAGAAGTTTTCTTAATTCAAGGGAGGTATTTTAGTAGAGCCTCCATTTTCAGCTGAAAAACTCAACTAAAATGGTCCAGGTATGTTCCAGTGGTACATAAGTTCCGATCTAGAGTCTAAGTTTGCTGGACTAAGTGTCCCTTCTGACCTAGAAATGCCTCGGGATCCTCCAGAATAACCTAAGTACCAATGAGGTGAATGTCAAAATTTTCCTCGTCAACTTGTTATCCTCAATTTCTGATCTTGGATAGGACAGTTCAATTTGTGTGGTTTCAACATAATATTTTTTTTATTTCCAACATAAGTAATATTCCCATTTGTACTCAAGTAGTTTACTCCATTCGATTTACGGCATTAAAAAGTCAAATACAAGGGCTAGGAACTAAGGAAGCGTCCATTACAGCAGATGATAGCAATGCCTCCAAGTTATCCCTGGATGCAGCCTGCAGGCGCCAGTTCATGAACTACGCATAAACACGAAAACATACTGCAAGTATATTTTACCCACACACAAATAGGTGATTGTTGACGTTTAATGGCATATCTGATGAATCTGAGCTACACTACGCACCAACAGTCATAAACCAGTTATCTTTCTCCTTAAGTGATGATGATGTAATTACATTTTTCATTTAAATTCTATTGTTGAGCTCTGAAAGGCAGTAGGTCTGGTGCTTCAATGTTTCTTTATATTTGTTCATAGTCTGGTCTTTTTCTATATCTTAATTCGGCATGGGTCCATTGCTCTGAAACTACCTCATTGATTGTGTGTGACTTTGTTCCTTTTACCTGTTTTGGAAATTATTTTCGGTCATGCAACAGAGACCATGTAATAAAACAGAGTTTCTTTCTGCTGAGATATTGATGATTGACGAAGGTTCACATCAGGAGCAATATACTCTCTCCTTCCTTTTTAAATGGGCTTTTAATTGTTTTTTGACATCAATAATTGACCAAGGGAGCGTTGGCTAAAGATGTGCATGCAGTTTCATGGAGGAATATAATATTTACACTCCCATGCCAGGTTCTGGTGATGAGACTATGATAAATATTTTCAAAATGGCATATGTTTTAAAATAACATGCACATAACAACTTGAAAACAAAATATTATGTTAAAGTGAGAAAATAACATTAGAATACTGTCTGGAGAAGTGTAACACTTTCAAACAAATACTTTGCTGAAGATCCTTGTAATTCAATTTTAGCATTCAACCACTTGATCAGAGCCTATGAGCATCCAACATCTGTAATAGGTAATATTTGCAGTTTTCCTTGCAAACAATCTCCTGCTCTATCAAATGTAACTCTAATCTCTGGTTAGGCCTCTTAAAACTGTAGATAAAGATACCCTATTGTTGAATGCTTCAAGTTATTTTTGATACATGCAACACTTCCATAACAACTGAATGTGACATAATTTACTTGATTATAACACTGAATTATGCGCCTCGAAAATACATGATTCTGCAGAAGGGAGGATGCTTTCTGCGCCCCTTCAGAATGCATGGCTTCATGAAGTTGTTAAACCATGACTAAACACAAAATTGGATGACTTGTGAAAGCTTTGAATTAGAATAAGCACTCTTGTCTGGCAAAAAGAGAAATCTCACAAAAAGGCACAATTTGAAGAGCAGAAAAAAATCAGTGGTTAGTAAGGATCATTTCCCACTTTATGTCCAAGGTCCACTGTCTGCTTTTTTTTCTTGTATTCACACTGAAGAGTGGTATGATTTATACAAAAGTAAATCATTCAAAAGAAGCAAAATCATTTTTTCACATTAACTGCAATTGCCTTACTATTATAGATTTTTTCAGCTCCTTATTAATTGGTAGATAAAGACCAACAGAAAGATATGCCTAGATATACAGAAGAGCCCTTTTGTCCATGCACTTGGCTTAAAAAAAAGATCCAATTAAATCAGAGGCAAAGGCAGAGGAGGAGGAAAAGAAGAAAGTGAAGGAAAAGTAGAAAAAAAGAAGATGGAGAAAACCTTCAGTCCTCCAGAGCATTGGAACCACATTTAAAATATTCACTAGAGGATTGTTAGATGTTTTATCCTCTCTGATGTTTAGGCATACTGTAATTAAATAAGAGTGCTACAAAAGTTAATGTTACCACCACAAAATCCATAACATATTTTTAATTCTTCTTGATAGATATGAAGGCTTCATGTACACTTTGTCACTGTAGAAAGTAAAAAAAGAATTAGATTTGAAGATTTCAGATTAAAAGACCAACGATCATTTATCAATTTTTTGCTATCCATCACTTAATGAATTCAGAAATAAAAGAAGAGTTATTTATAATTTTTTCTCTCTCCATACATTAGTGAGGTGGAATAAAATTAACATTTTGTAAAAACAAATAATTGTTGTTAATTAAATCTTCAATACATAAATGCTGCTCTAATCTGAAGTCATTGCATGCACATGTAATAATCCGTCCTGCTTCTTTCTCTTCTCCTGTAGTCTGCCAATCAAACTTTGCGGCGCTCACTCAGCACCAGCTGTACGTGTTTCCTGATGGCTGTGATACAGGTTTTCACACTGTCAAAGTGCATTTCTAACCTTAAAAGAAAGAACCTCACTTTTGTATTTATGTATGCACTGATTCTGCTGTCTCTAAAAATACACTCGTCACTCAAGCGCCGAGCATTGTCCTCGTCTTCAACATGCTCCAGTACGGACAGAGAATGTCAATTCATTAAGGACAGGCGCTGACTAATCTCAATCTGGTGCGCGACTTGACTCTTGATACTAAATTGTAAATGAAACACCATTGACTTGTAGCCTCAGAACCTTCAGCCTGACACAATTTACCTTACCTCTATTCAGAGCGCGCTGACTGTTTGATGGCATCACTGTCAGCATTCATCCATCAATAACCTGCGGGCAAAACAACATCATCCACACAGACCGAATACCTGTTGGGCTTGAAACAAAACATGTTTTTGTTTTTTTTATTTTTTAAAGGACACAGCACTGTCGATATGTCACATATGTTCTGCTTTTAAATATTGCAGTTTCCATTTTTAAGCTCTGGATTATGTTTCTGTTTTTAAACAAATTTGTCTGCATTTTAAAAAAAAATCAAGCTACAATGATGCACAAATAAGAAAATTAATTGAGAAGGAGAAAGACAAATGACACAAGTTTGAAAATGTCTTACACATAAAAATAGAATATCATGGGAGACAATTTTTTTCAAGACTGAATTAGGTGACTGGTGTCAGCATGTCTTTGTCTCTTTTGACTTAGTAGAATAACAGGACAGATTGTTTATGTGTTAGTGCTCTCAGCATGTTTCTCTGTGAAACAGGGACTCTGAGCTAAAACTGAGACTGACATTGGAAGTGAAGGGATGTGAGACAGACACAGCTGACAAATTTAGATTCCCACTATTGTTCAATGGTTCCAAAACAATTTCTTTTGTGAATGCTTCAAAAATATTACTGCCTCTTCACATAACAAGAAAATCTTTGAGAAATAAATGATCTTTCTCAAGAAAGGCATGTTTTGTGATTTTAGTGATATTTAGTGAGAAAATATTTGCATATGTTTTTTACATTATTATTTCTATTTGAAAGCAGCATGTAACTGTAATAATTCTGGGTTACTTTGTGTCAGCCTGTTACAAAAAAATAAAAAAATCAAATTAAACATACTTAAAATTGAAGTTGTAACAATTCTGAAAATGTTCAGTTGGCTGTGTAAATAATTGTGATTGATTGTTGTTTGGCAATGGCAAGGCACACATGTTCAAGAGCATAAATTCACAAGTGATGCTGGCACTTTGTCGACCCCGACTGACGCTGATTCCAACTGAGAACATATTTCACTCCCTATTAATGAAACATGGCCGCCCCCGATTTACAAAAAAATAATAATAATAATAGAAAGGGAAAGGGAGAGAACAATAGCCTGAGCCAAAGCAAACAGTTTTGTTAGGACAATGATGGAGCTCTGCCCTGACGAAAGGCAAATTAAGATTCAGAAATACCTTTGGGTGTTGTTTTGTGTGAATGTTTCCATGGTAACAGCAGATGGATCACCACGAAAGGACGAGGAAAAAACAACAACGAACGATTGATTTGTGTGACATTTCTCAAGAGCTGCTTACATTGAGGTTTGAATTATTAAAAAGCAGCTTGCGACACAAAATCAAACATGTTTCTGCTCGTTCCTCAGAGTGTCTCTGTAGAGCTGTGAAGCTGTGGGGTCTCAGTAGCAGTCTGTTAGCTACTGTTTGCTCACATCACGTTATTTAAGGCAGATTTCTAACATGCCAAAGCTAATTTGTTTGCTTATTTTAACATTAAAGGAAGAATAACAAACAGAAAGCCATCCATGCTTTTATTATGAAGGCAAAAAGTGGTTAAAAGAAGTGCTTTCTTTAGATGATGCCCTACGTTCTTCTGGGTTCCTGTAACATGGCGATAAACAGAGCAAACTGAAACCCTTGGATGTGTAGACTGTGGGAAAACAGCTCAAGTGTTGACAAGCAGTCAAATTGCTCCTATTATAAAAGTGTGGTAAAAATACTGATGGAATCATTATCTTTGAGAGGCAACAAGCCCGAAATAAAAAATAAAAAATAAATGACACACTGGCATCTCTGTCATTTCAAGCAAACACTCATTAATTAGTGTTCTGCTGCAGAGCAACAACAAACATTTAGGATTGACATCTTACTGTGAAATCAATTAGATGGCGAGTACATGGTTTACATGGGAAGCTTTCATTGGACCTGGCTTTATTGGCCATGTCTGAGCGCCGGGAATCAATCACAGCAATGTCCTCAGAGGAAATGAGAGGTGCATCAAAGGTGAAGGCTTAAACTTAGCTTCTCACCTCGGGTCATGATCCCTTGAGTATTTACTTTAGTGGGAACTCACAGTGAGCCGGGCTAGTGAAATAAAAGATTTCTGTCTACATTGTCTCCAAGGATTGATTGGCTTGGCCTCCTGAAGAAAAGATAACTCAGTTTCACTTAGAAAAACTGTTTTGTTACAGACTGAGGTGTCTTAGTTAAATTTAACTCGGTGAAGACAGAAATTAAAAATAGTTATTTGACTGAAATATCTGTGGCACAGATTGAGTGAAACTTTCACACTCAGCTTGCCAATGTTATTCACTCGCAACATATATACAGATCTGAAGCACCACTTATCAGAAACAGAATAGTATTAGTCTTCTGCATGAAGTCACAACATTTGAGGCTAACCTAGGGATGGTTTTTAAGGCTCACATCAAACATATATCACCTATTCATTTGTTCTTAAAAAAATTAATCAATTTAACAAAAATAAAAATTTTGACCCTTTGTTCCAGGAGTGTGAAAAACAAATTACAATATATATGTATATTTTTATGTTTTCCCTATTTTGCCTAGATGTTCAGTACAAATAAACAAGATTTCACAATTTATTATTAAATTATGAATAATAAATTAATATGAATAAGAAATGGAGAGTAGCTTTACCATCAGTCAAAACTGGATTACTCTGCCTTTCACAGCTTTTCAATTATTGTCAACTGATGGAAAAACTATAAAAGTCAACATTGAAGAAATATGCAAAAATGATTTTAAAAGACTGCAGTGAAAACCATTTGAAAAGTTCAAACACTGGAGGCTGATTAAGCATCTTTGCACTGAGCTTTTCAACTGGGAACATAAAAGGTATTGAGTGGGAACATAAATCCCGAGCCAACTGGTTACTTGGCTCATCAGAAGCGTTGCAGCAGCAAACTGAAAATTAATTGCAGAAGGAAATTATAAGAGAATCGCAGCCCCGCCATGGGTCAGTCCAGGTCAAGGCTACACACTGTTTTTGATTATCCTCTTGTCATGGAAACCAATGCAGGTGATGATATGTCTGTACTTAACATCAAGTACAGCAAATTTATCTTAGTCTGCTTATTTGCTGGAGTGCTGTTTGCTTCATCATGTCTAAAAGTGAACATCTAGAATCATATTTGGGCATCACTGAAACTTTAGCTCACTGCTTAACATGGTGAGAACAGAGACATTTTACCTCATATTTTAAAATGAGGTAAATATGAACAGCTTTCATCTCTCTAAGCTGTTCAGCTATTCAGTTTGTGTTTAAAATTCCCTTTTATGTGATGTAGATCAGTGTAATCACATCGAAGTCACACACACGGATGCATGGACACGCACACACGCATGCACACACCGCCATACCACAACAGCACAGTGAACGCAAACTGAACAAAGGACTCTCTGCTGAACAATTTCAGCAGCAGTCCAGGATGACTGGCATAATTTATCAGGGAAAAAAAATCAACATGCATCAAATTAATTTAGAAACACCATTTTGCACAAAATGTTACTCTAAAAAAACAAATAAATTACAGTGCCAAATTAGAGGAGCTGTTCCTTTATTTCCACTAGATATTAGGGGAAAAAATGACCAGCAGCTATTCTCAGGCTGTTGTATAAAAATATATGCTCAACTAGTACAATAGGGTTTAAAGTGTGGCATAATAATGTACACACACCAGTCAGGATACCTTTATGCTTTTATTTTTTACTACAAAAACTGACCTTTTATCTAAATGTTACAACTAAATTGAAATTAACAAGTGTCCTGTTTTGGTCTCCTGCTGCTGTAGCCCATGTGCTTCAAGGTCCAAACTGTTGAGCATTCAGAAACGGTGTACAGTGAATCTGAAAGTTTGTGTTACATATTTATATTACAGATTTATTTTGAAGTTCTCTTTCCACTAATTTCTACACACATTAAGACAATGAGAAGTGTTTTTCAAATGTACTTCTTAAAAAAAGCAAAGAAATCCCATTCGAATAATTATTTTGTTGCTTAATACTTTAGTGATCCACCCTTGGCAGCAACTACAGCCTCAAATCTTAAAAAATTGCTATCACATTTTCATAAAGGGGTACTTCTGTGTAAAAACTGAAGAACATTTTTAATTACTATAATATGAAACAAGGAACTGTATTTAATCTTTCCAGATGTACGTTAGCTAATGTTCTCTTGTTTTCCTAGTCTCCTGTGACCTTTGACATGAGCAAAGGATCTTTATCCACACAACTGTTGCTTGCTGTTTACTTTCCTGTCTTTAACCTTCGACATTCTAAGAATATTCCTAGAAGCTGATTGAGTACTTTCTGAAATTTTCAGAACAACCTGACATCAGCAAACATGCCAAATTCAAAGACACTAAAATGACTGTCTCTTTCACTGAGTGTGCTTGCATTGTCCATTGGAAGGGCAACTATTTTGCAGAATAAAAAACTTTAAACTCGCAGTGGTGGTATTTAAATATAGGCTAGGAAGAAATATTTTATTTAAACAATCAATTGAAAAATGTAGGATTCAGCTGAAGGAGCATATTCGCCTGGTACTGAAAACAGTGCTTTATCTTTTATTCATGCATTACTTCTCCTTTTGTCTCTTCTTAAGTGACCTTAAAGCACTGAGTTTTTTGCCATTTTACACCTATCCAATCAAATACCCACTGCAGAGAGAAATTTTCCACTTCACTGCAGACTCTTTGTCAAGTGTTAGCTCAGTATGACACAGCCTGGCTTCAGCTAATCCATGAATTCACTGGAGAGCTAAAACGTCTCAAAATCAAGATCAACATCAGATTATAATTTAACTATTTAAAAAAAAAAGCACAAAAATCACAGGAGAGTTAACTAGTCACAGAATCAGTAGATCAAATAGGTCCATTTCATATTCAGAGGCATCATGTTGATGATCCAGAGGAAGCAGATTGTAGGTGTCCTGTGATATTTTTTTTTCCTTTTTGTAAAATGCATAAATAATTTCATTCAATTTTATACAAGAAAAATATTTTATTAATTCTGCTTTTCATTAATTTAAATGTTCTTTTTTAATTTTTAGCTTTGTTGCTGCTACATTGGTCTGCGGTGAAGTAATTTGTGACTTTTAGATACTTATAGGTGCTATAATGAGAAGCTTTTACTTACATTCTTGTCTAATCTACCTACCTATCTAATGTCAAACATTGTGGTGGTATTGTGATAGTTTGGTGCTGCTTCAAGAACTGGAACATTAGAGGTCATTCATGAAACCATAAATCATGCTTGAACAAAAACTCCAGAAAAATAATATATGACTGTGTTTTGTTGACGAAAGCTCAAGCGCACACGGATGACGAATCCAGACAATGACCAGAAACAGTAACATTGCCTCAGAATGACTCAAAAAACTAAAACAAAAATGTGATATTGTGCCATATCCTTTAAAAGACAGTCATTTATAACAGTTTTGTTATATTTTGTGGAATTAAAGCAATTCTACAAAGAAGAGCAATGTGCAAATCCTCCACAACAATGCAAAACACAAATTTCCAGGTATTTCAAACACCAGAAGGCCATCATTGTTGTCAAGTGCAACATAGTTATTAGGTTCTGTGGGAAATTACTTTTCAACTCTGGGCTAGATTGGTTTGTAGAGCCTTTTCCCTTAATGAATGAAATTATTACTTCAAGACTGCAGCTTGTATTTACTAAGGCTACCCCTGTCTGACATTAAAATCTATCTTATCTAAAGCCGAGCATGGAGGGCGGGGAAAGGAAAACCAGGTTACATCTGTTAGGAGGGAAATAATGTTTCACAGTACTGTAGCTTCTTACATACGACTTGCACTTGTTTCTTATTGATCGCGGCACACTCTCTCCATGTCCTTCTGCTCTTTAAAAGATTCATGGGGTGCTTGGAAAATGAGAAGCAGTGATAATTACACACAGCAGCACAGTTGCAGAATGAGAAGCAACTAAAGGAAGCTGAAGCAGAAACCCAGCCGTAGCTGGTGAATGCTGAACTATTTCTCAATCATCCGAACATATAATGAAAAGTAGATGAAGATCTGACTGTAATTGTCAAAACATGCACAATTTTTTATTTTTTTGGGGGGGGTTCCAGACAACATTTGTAATGTGCCAACAATAAAGCAATCAAATGTTTTTCTTGCTTTACTCACAAGTAAAACAACTGACTGAATATGTTTTGATTCAGTCAGACTTCCCAATGAAAGTTTAAGTTTTTTAATCAGTCAGTTGAAACAAATTCCATACAAACATCATTTGTTTGCGTGTGTACTTACTGCTTAATGATGTTTACTCTTTGCTTTTACTTTGTCACATGTTCCTACCTTATTATGACTGAACACTACTCATGTGTTCAATTGGCAAAACAGTTAGAATTATGCGGGAAAATAATAACGGACAATTTTTCTCTGTCTGGTTTGCTCCACTTTGATATCTGAATGAATGTCAAGTATACTTATCACGCTGCTTCACTGTACTTACCGAGTCTACAGCTCGCACTGCTTTATGACTGCAGTTAATGTTGTTTTCTGCATGACAGTAAATGACACTTTGTTCTGGGGGTCTAAGTAACAGAAGCGTCAGCATTGTGCACTGACTGTACTTGAAGCCTTTTACAATAAAAATAAAAGTTTTATTGTAAAACTGTAAAACATTAGTTTTTTATTGTAAAACTAAGGTTTTAGAATGAAACCTTGGTTTATTGTAAACTAAGGTACTTTAAACCTTAGTTTACAATAAAATACTTGCTACTTACTTGTAGATAATAGATGTTTTCAATTAATATAAAATTAGGAGAATTCTTTGTCCTATGAAAGCTCCAAGTTATAGTTTGCAGTGAATGGGGAAAGTTGAGTGAGCTGTAAGGCATTTTTGGTCTTGTATCATTGGTGGTGCTACTAGTAAACAAGCTGAGCATTTGATTTATAATAAAAGCATTTTTTAACAAATTAGTCACTCATCATTCACAATCTGCTGTCCAGTTGGTTTACCGAAGCAAAATCCTCCAAGAAGCTTTGTAGTTTATTAATTTGCCTCAACAGTGTAAATCCCATAAAGCTTCTTAAGATGTATGAAGACAGAATTTTTATCGAACTCAATATATTTTTTTATATAAATATAAAGAGAATGTGTATGTCTGTATTTGTGTAGTTTCTTACAAACTTTTCCAGTAGATCCAACACACCATGGGCCTATTTTGAACCACCCTGCTGAGTTCCTGCTGAGCCGTGAAGTGCAACTGATCATACTAGGAAATTGCAGTCACATTAGAGCTCTGAGTTTTTTCCTCTTCAACTTCCAGGCCCTACATCACTAATTGCTCCAACAGCAAAGACAGCAATTTAGAGCTTTGCTGATCATAGCTGTTCGCTCCTATGTAAAAAAAAAAACAAAAAAACAACAAAATATATATTTGCCTAAAGACAAACTAGCCAGCCAATGTATTGTTATAGTTGTGTTCTCATTATTTTATTTACTGCCTCACAAAATATTCTTTCTTCTTGAGCTGTTTCACATTTTGCCATAAAATAAATAATTGTACTTCCTGTAAAATTATACATTTTCCCGAATTGCTGAACGAGTTGACATCTAGAAAGTGATTGGTCAGATAATCAAAAATAAAATCAAGTGCCTTCAGAAGTCCTGTAATTAATAAATAGAGTCCACCTGTGTGTATTTCAGCATAATTACCGCTGTTCTTTGAAAGCCAGTTTGAATACAGTCGTCAACAAACAGCCTCATTAAATCCAAGGAACACACCAGACAGCTCACAGATAAAGTTGCAAAGAAGTTCAGAGGAAGGGTAAGTTACAACAAAATATCTTACAGTTTGATCATCTAATTGGTCATTCTATGATGCTAAAAAGGAAGGAACTGAGCGGTAAAGAGTTCCTGTCAATCTAACAGGCCTGCCAAAACGAGCATTTATCAAAGATGCAGCCAAGATGCACTCTGGAGGAGCACAAGATCTACTGCTCAGTCCAGCAGTAGATCTTCCATGAACATCTGATCTTCATGGAAAGATGGCAGGATGGTGGGAGGAAATAATTTGCTGAAAACACCTCCTGTAATTTGATACTAGCCTGTAAAACAATGCAAGTATGGAGAACAAGTTGCTCTGAACAAAATAAATCTTTTTATGTTCTTTTGATTCATAATTTTATTGATATTTTTGCATATGGAATAAAGGTGTTAACATGTTCCAGGTGCAAAAGTGTTGAACATAAACAAATTGCTTACATCACTGACATGTTTTCAGGAACAAAGAGCACATGCACATACATACATGCCTCCAATAGTAAAACATAGTGAAAGAAAATTAATAGTGAAAAAACACATGCATGTACAAACTTACACACATATAAATTCACAAACATATGCATACGTGCATATTTACACTCCAACAAAAATAAATAAAAAGAAAGAGTAGGGGTGGGCATGCAGAGGGATCTACATTGAAGCAACAAACTCAACAAATGGCTGCCATTTAGTGTAGAATTTGTTCAAATTTCCAGTTTTTGTATGTCTAATTTTCTCAACTTTCAAAAAAAAAATAAAAATAGTAATAATTAAACTTATTATTCACCACCAAGTGGGTAAAATAATTTATATCCTGAGTTTCGTTTGCATATCAGCCTCCACATTTTGTCAGAATTTGTCCTGTAGATGTTGGATTTGATCACTTTACTCCCAGTGAACTCATGTCTCTGCAATGGAAAATGCCAACATAATGAAATGTAAATCCAACACACATCCAGCCAATAAGCCTTATGATTTCCTTGCGAAAGCTGAAGATTGAAAATGACTTTGAGGCTCTTAGCCTGCCTTCTGCATGACCATAATGCTCAAGGCTTGACCTGAACCAAGAACTGCTCTTAGAGTGGAATAGCCTCTTATTAATGCCGAAGCATAGAGCAATATACTGGCTCAACTCTGAGTGACCCCAAAGAAGCCCAGTTGGGGCTTCTTAAAAGGATTTAAAACAGTTCACATATTCATATCTTAGAAGGGGTCGTAGGCATGTAAACTTGAGAGCAATTACGTACGTGGCCGCATGCTGAAATATCTTTGAGCAATTGATGACATCAGACTTACATGGTGCTTTACATGGATACATATAAAAAGCAACTGATGCATCCACTCGTCTGTTTGCCAGACATTTTGATCATTTCTTCTTGAGGCTAAATCTTTTCTTTTATATGAATTTTAAATACAATAGGTAGATCTGAATAGCAATGCATTTTACTCTCACACCTATCCAATAAAATGTGTCTAGCCCGCTTAAAATAACATGGATTTTATGTGTAAAAAATGGAAAATAATAAAACTAACCTAAGCGAAAGAATGCTCTCAAATGAAATGGAGTAAGTCTTACATAAAATAATACTTTTGTTGATATGAACTACATGTTGGTGTCAACAGTGGCAAAACATGTTTTTGTACTTTTTCAGTGTATCTCATCTCTTTGTTGTATTTCTCAGTGTGAGTGCATATTTGTTTATTAAAAGTCAGGACATGTTTGTGCTGACTTTGTTGTTATTGTGCAACTCTTTTATGCTGAACTTGTACATTAGTGTGTCACACTATTTCTTTGAATCTCCACATTTTGTTCATCTGTGACCTTTATAAATGGCAAAATGTCAACACCTCAGTATTATATTCCACTGTGTTTTTAGATGAAAGCAGGGCTGCATGCTTTTCCACAGAGAAACTGTTTGCAACTGTTAGTCAGAAAGCCTTGAAAAACCCTGCCACAATATCAACAACCATGGAGATCATGTTCACATTCAACAATGGGGTTGTTTAGCTCTCTGAGTGAAGAGTATTGTGTCACAGGAACCAGGTGTGCTGAAACACACTATCTAGACTTAAAAATCGACTATAATCTGCAAAGACAGGATCGAGGGAACAGAGGTGAGAATTTTCCATCACAAAAGCTGTCAAGAGTTGAAATGTTTTCTTCACTCACAGAGTGACCTTTAGAACACTGGCAAAGAGAATTTCTTTTGGCAAAAGTTGTAGATAAATCTTTGGTTTAATTTAACCCTTTCTTGTGGAGTCCTACTCCAATACTTCATAGCAAAAAACTGCAGTTGAAAAATACAAGAAAGCTCTGTTCTATGAGCAGCACATACTGTTAAACAAAGTAGGCCAAACAAAATCATATAAGTTTGATTACCCAATATCTTAATATTTCCAGATTCAACAGGAGGTTCTATTTAATTTTTGCATTCATGGAAAATCAAATTCTATTTCATTTTATTATAATAAAAAACAAATTTCACAAAGATAAAAAAAAAAAAAAAAAAAAAAAACTACTGCAGCAGAAAACACTTCTGCTCTGTCTACTGGTGTTATCCAACCATCTGATTAATAATTTGAAATTCATGCAATGTGTGTCTTATCACAGGGGACATTAAATCTGAATTATGTGATCAGCAGGGTAAGATCATTCCAAATGCTTTGACTTCTGATTATATGTCGCAGCATTGTACAACCAAGTAACAAAATTTGCATTTATTTAAAAGCTTACGTATAGTAGCTTGAGAAAATTAGGAATATGTAAAATTATGCAGTAAGATGCTGGAACTGATCAAGTTTTCTAGTGCATATCTGCATATCTGAATACAATAATAAAGCATGATGTGATGGCAAAACTGAAGAATACAATTTGCATGAAAATGAATCCACTCCATCACAGCTCTGCACTTCATTACAGTATACCTGCAAAACGATGACTCACATAACTACATCAATGGCATCAGATGATGGTAATTAGACTTTTGTGACACTTGCAGGCTGCTCCAGTTCAAAGGGCATGGCTAAAAGGCTGCTTGCCTTGCCTTTTAATTACCATTACAAAAATGGATTTGGACAGTAAGTGTCACCTTGCTATTTTTCAGCTCTGCTCTTTAACTTCTTTAAAGGTTACTCATATTGAACAACTTTTTTTTTTGTTTATTTATTGTGTTAATGAAAGATAGGGCAAAAATATTGGATAAAAAGATTTGAGATTTTAATTACAGTGATGTGTGTAAGAAGAAATTATTGCACAATGCAAATTTACTCGGATGTAGAAACCATTACTGGTGCCTTACTGCCCCCTGCTGTTTATAGTGTAAATACATTTTGCCTATATAAAACTGTCCAGAGCTGGATGGAGTACCCAGAAATTGTGCTCAAGTGATGAATTACATGAACATATTTTACTCAAGAAAACATAGCCGCCCAAGAAATTACTTCGGAGAAAAAAGCACTAGCTAAAAAACAAACAAACAAAAAGTATTTATGGATCAACAATAAAAAAAACAAGGCTTGACTCTGATAACGAGCTTTTTTTTGGCTTAATATTACTAGGCACATCCACGCCTTTTAATGCCACAGTTCTAGGATCTAAAAGAAAAGAAAATAATTTTCAAGAAATTATAAAATAAATGCCATTCATCAGTTTTGAAAAGGGTTAAATGGTGTCGGTAAGACTTTTGGTTTCCCCAGCAACCTCCCAGCCAGCACGCATGAGTGGGCCCCACTTGTGTTTGATGTGGGCTACATGGGTAATGAGTGGGCATGGGTTTTATCTGGGCGAACTGCATGGGACACATATGGTTAACCTAAAATGAGACCCATATGGGCTGGCCCATATGGGCTAAATGCATGGGCCCTATTCAGCAACTAGGTGGGCTATCTGGGAATGGGATAGTACTGGGCAACACTATATGGGGCCCATGTGGTTTCAGTATCATGGGCCCAACATGGGAAGCCCATGTGGGCTGACCACATTGAACCCACATGACATCAGCATGGGCTGACCATATATGGGTTAGACCTGGGTGTGGATATGTGGGCCCCAGTCCTTTTTTAAGTGGGCTATCTGGGAATGGGATAGTACTGGCAACACTATATGGGGCCCATGTGGTTTCAGTATCATGGGCCCAACATGGGAAGCCCATGTGGGCTGACCACATTGAACCCACATGACATCAGCATGGGCTGACCATATATGGGTTAGACCTGGGTGTGGATATGTAGGCCCCAGTCCTTTTTTAAGTGGGCTATCTGGGAATGGGATAGTACTGGGCAACAGTATGTGGGGCCCATGTGGTTCTAGTATCATGGGCCCAACATGGGAAGCCCATGTGGGCTGACCACATTGAACCCACAGGACATCAGCATGGGCTGACCATATATGGGTTAGACCTGGGTGTGGATATGTGGGCCCCAGTCCTTTTTTAAGTGGGCTATCTGGGAATGGGATAGTACTGGGCAACACTATATGGGGCCCATGTGGTTTCAGTATCATGGGCCCAACATGGGAAGCCCATGTGGGCTGACCACATTGAACCCACATGACATCAGCATGGGCTGACCATATATGGGTTAGACCTGGGTGTGGATATGTGGGCCCCAGTCCTTTTTTAAGTGGGCTATCTGGGAATGGGATAGTACTGGGCAACAGTATGTGGGGCCCATGTGGTTCTAGTATCATGGGCCCAACAGGGGAAGCCCATGTGGGCTGACCACATTGAACCCACATGACATCAGCATGGGCTGACCATATATGGGTTAGACCTGGGTGTGGATATGTGGGCCCCAGTCCTTTTTTAAGTGGGCTATCTGGGAATGGGATAGTACTGGGCAACAGTATGTGGGGCCCATGTGGTTCTAGTATCATGGGCCCAACATGGGAAGCCCATGTGGGCTGACCACATTGAACCCACATGACATCAGCATGGGCTGACCATATATGGGTTAGACCTGGGTGTGGATATGTAGGCCCCAGTCCTTTTTTAAGTGGGCTATCTGGGAATGGGATAGTACTGGGCAACAGTATATGGGGCCCATGTGGTTTCAGTATCATGGGCCCAACATGGGAAGCCCATGTGGGCAGACCACATTGAACCCACATGACATCAGCATGGGCTGACCATCTATGGGTTAGACCTGGGTGTGGATATATAGGCCCAGTCCTTTTTTAAGTGGGCTAACTGGGAATGGGATAGAACTGGGCAAAACTATGTGGGGCCCATGTGGTTTCAGTATCATGGGCCCAACATGGGGAGACCATGTGGGCTGACCACACTGAACCCACATGACATCAGCATGGGCTGACCATATATGGGTTAGACCTGGGTGTGGATATGTAGGCCCCAGTCCTTTTTTAAGTGGGCTATCTGGGAATGGGATAGTACTGGGCAACAGTATATGGGGCCCATGTGGTTTCAGTATCATGGGCCCAACATGGAAGCACATGTGGGCTGACCACATTGAACCCACATGACATCAGCATGCGCTGACCATATATGGGTTAGACCTGGGTGTGGATATGTAGGCCCCAGTCCTTTTTTAAGTGGGCTAACTGGGAATGGGATAGAACTGGGCAAAACTATGTGGGGCCCATGTGGTTTCAGTATCATGGGCCCAACATGGGAAGCCCATGTGGGCAGACCACATTGAACCCACATGACATCAGCATGCGCTGACCATATATGGGTTAGACCTGGGTGTGGATATGTGGGCCCCAGTCCTTTTTTAAGTGGGCTATCTGGGAATGGGATAGTACTGGGCAACAGTATATGGGGCCCATGTGGTTTCAGTATCATGGGCCCAACATGGGAAGCCCATGTGGGCAGACCACATTGAACCCACATGACATCAGCATGGGCTGACCATATATGGGTTAGACCTGGGTGTGGATATGTAGGCCCCAGTCCTTTTTTAAGTGGGCTAACTGGGAATGGGATAGAACTGGGCAAAACTATGTGGGGCCCATGTGGTTTCAGTATCATGGGCCCAACATGGGGAGACCATGTGGGCTGACCACACTGAACCCACAGGACATCAGCATGGGCTGACCATATATGGGTTAGACCTGGGTGTGGATATGTAGGCCCCAGTCCTTTTTTAAGTGGGCTATCTGGGAATGGGATAGTACTGGGCAACAGTATGTGGGGCCCATGTGGTTCTAGTATCATGGGCCCAACATGGGAAGCCCATGTGGGCTGACCACATTGAACCCACAGGACATCAGCATGGGCTGACCATATATGGGTTAGACCTGGGTGGATATGTGGGCCCCAGTCCTTTTTTAAGTGGGCTATCTGGGAATGGGATAGTACTGGGCAACACTATATGGGGCCCATGTGGTTTCAGTATCATGGGCCCAACATGGGAAGCCCATGTGGGCTGACCACATTGAACCCACATGACATCAGCATGGGCTGACCATATATGGGTTAGACCTGGGTGTGGATATGTGGGCCCCAGTCCTTTTTTAAGTGGGCTATCTGGGAATGGATAGTACTGGGCAACAGTATGTGGGGCCCATGTGGTTCTAGTATCATGGGCCCAACATGGGAAGCCCATGTGGGCTGACCACATTGAACCCACATGACATCAGCATGGGCTGACCATATATGGGTTAGACCTGGGTGTGGATATGTGGGCCCCAGTCCTTTTTTAAGTGGGCTATCTGGGAATGGGATAGTACTGGGCAACAGTATGTGGGGCCCATGTGGTTCTAGTATCATGGGCCCAACATGGGAAGCCCATGTGGGCTGACCACATTGAACCCACATGACATCAGCATGGGCTGACCATATATGGGTTAGACCTGGGTGTGGATATGTAGGCCCCAGTCCTTTTTTAAGTGGGCTATCTGGGAATGGGATAGTACTGGGCAACAGTAATGGGGCCCATGTGGTTTCAGTATCATGGGCCCAACATGGGAAGCCCATGTGGGCAGACCACATTGAACCCACATGACATCAGCATGGGCCGACCATCTATGGGTTAGACCTGGGTGTGGATATATAGGCCCCAGTCCTTTTTTAAGTGGGCTAACTGGGAATGGGATAGAACTGGGCAAAACTATGTGGGGCCCATGTGGTTTCAGTATCATGGGCCCAACATGGGGAGACCATGTGGGCTGACCACACTGAACCCACATGACATGAGCATGGGCTGACCATATATGGGTTGGACCTTGGTGTGGATATTTAGACCCCAGTCCTTTTTTAAGTGGGCTATCTGGGAATGGGATAGTACTGGGCAACAGTATATGGGGCCCATGTGGTTTCAGTATCATGGGCCCAACATGGGAAGCCCATGTGGGCTGACCACATTGAACCCACATGACATCAGCATGGGCTCATGTCATGGGCCCAACATGGGGAGACCATGTGGGCTGACCACACTGAACCCACTGTGGGTTCAGTGTGGTCAGTACTATCCACGCCCAGGTTGGACCTGGGTGTGGATATGTAGACCCCAGTCCTTTTTTAAGTGGGCTAAATGAGACAAAATTGTAGAACAATGTACAGGGGTTGGACAATGAAACTGAAACACCTCTCATTTTAGTGTGGGAGGTTTCATGCCTGAATTGGACTAGCCTGGTGGCCAATCTTCATGAATTGCACATTGCAACAGTAAGAGCAGAGTGTGAAGGTCCAATTAACAGGGTAAGAGCACAGTTTTGCTCAAAATATTGCAATGCACATAACATTATTTGGGACATACTGGAGTTCAAAAGAGGGCAAATTGTTCACCAAGACAGCAAGTCTTTGTGATTATCAAGAGCCACAGTATCCAGGGTAATGTCAGCATACCACCAAGAATGACGAACCACATCTAACAGGATTAACTGTGGATGCAAGATGAAGCTGTCTTAAAGAGATGTTTGGGTGCTAACCTGGATTGTATCCCAAAAACATAAAACCACGGTGCCCAAATCACGGTAGAATTAAATGTGCACCTCAACTCTCCTGTTTCCACCAAAACTGTCCGTCGGGAGCTCCACATGGTCATATACACAGCCGGGCTGCTATAGCCAAACTTTTGGTCACTCGTATCAATGCCAAACGTCGGTTTCAATGGTGCAAGGAGCGAAAATCTTGTGCTGTGGACAATGTGAAACATGTATTGTTCTCTGATGAGTCTACCTTTACTGTTTTCCCCACATCCGGGAGAGTTACGGTGTGGAGAAGCCCCAAAGATGCATTCCAGCCAGAGTGTTGTATGCCAGAGTGAAGCATGGGGGTGGATCATTGATGGTGTGGGCTGCCATATCATGGCATTCCCTTGGCCCCATACTTGTCCAAGACGAATTGATGCTGTATTGGCCTCAAAAGGAGGCCCTACACCACGCTAATAAGTTATTGTGGTCTAAAACCAGGTGTTTCAGTTTCATTGTCCAACCCCTGTAGTTAACCTGTCACTTTCAAAATTTTGACTGTATGTCAAAGCAAAAGCTGCAAGAGCAAGATTCTCAAAACTTGGAAAGAATTACCCGAGATGTCAGCTTTATAGTCTTTGCCAAGGCAATTGTTACTCAGCTGGCCTCTAATGGAGTTGATGTAAGGTAAATTGTAGAATTTAATTTTTTCCTTGTAGGAAACCTCGACGATAGTAAAGGTTGGTGACCTTGACCATTGTCGAGGTCTCCAGGACGAAGGTGACCTCGTCTTGGAGATCACCCAAGGATATATTTTGCTGATAGAACAGAACATCCATGTCTTCCTAATGTTTGAACCTAAAACATGTTCACTGTGTGATATCTATGCCTGGCTCATTTACAAACAAATAGGCTTCCAGAGGACCAGGATATTAAAACATTAAAAATAATTCTACAATGCTTTATTTTTTTAAACCAGTTCAGTATTGCTCTAGCCACACTTTGAACCCTTAACATTTTTTCATGTTATTATTTTATGCTAGAACAGTCCAGTCCAGTCTCCAAGCCAGTACGCATGAGTGGGCCCCCTTGGGTTTGTAGTAGGCCATATGGGTAATGAGTGGTCATGGGTTTTATCTGGGCAAACCTCATGGGACACATATGGTTAACTAAAATGGGACCCCTATGGCTGGCCCATTTGGGCTAAATGTATGGGCCCTATTCAGCAACAATGTGGGCTAACTGGAAATGGGACAGAAATGGGCAACACTATTTGGGGCCCATGTGGTTTCAGTATCATGGGCCCCACATGAGAAGCCCAATGTGGGCTGTCCACATTAAACTAACATGACATGAGCATGGGCTAACCATACATGGGTTGGACCTGGGCAGGAAAATGTAGCCCCTAGTACTTTTTTTCATGGTCTAAATGGGACAAAATTGTAGAACATTTTAATCGACAATGTGGTTACCCTGTCACTTTCAAACTTTTCACTGTATGTCAAAGCAAAAGCCAGTTCAGTATTGCTCTTGCTACACTTTGAACCCCTAACTTTTTTTTCATTTTATTATTGCAGTCTGAATGTCTTAAAACATTTTTTTGAAATAATCTGTTTGAAATATATACGTAAACTCATATTCTGGTGCTTACTCAAAATTAAGCACAGAGTGGTCATGGTTGAGCTTTAGTCCTTGTTTTATTTTTAATAATAATAACTTTTTATTTTATTTTTATTATTATTTTTTATCAATTGGATGTTTAGACATCCATAGAGTTTACTGCAGCCTGTTCGCAGCAAGATTTAAATTTTTATTTGGACAAATAGTTCAGATCAGACCATTGTGAAAAATATCACAAAATGTTTAGAAAATAAACAAAACTCATTAGCAAGTGAGAGACAAGAGTAAATTTTGAGCATCTGTTTTTTCATATATTTGCAAACATTTTCCAAGTCATCAGTATAAATAAAATAAAAAATAAAAAAACGTAACATTTCTGTTAATGATTCATTTGGTTCCAATTACCTTTTTGTTCATTGTTTGCTCTGAGGCACCGTTGCCAATAAAGGTTGGTGAATTGAAGTACCGGTAGGCACTTTACACATCCACTGAAGAAAATAGTTCCAAAACATATTTGAATAAGGAGGACAACGAAATGTATTTATTTACATTGAGAACTTTTGCTACATCGGTTTTACATTTGTTAAACCGATGTAGCACTCTCAAAAATTAATCTTGTGTTTCTTGGAAAAACGTAAAATGACCCGCGGATGGATATGCGGTTTCAAAATCAAGCCTGTTCTCTTCATCAGTCCGTTGGCGCGGAGTCTGCCTGTTGGCTGATCTATGAAAGAATCTGTAAGTACATTTCTTCTGTTTTACCTAGTACCAAATTTTAGGGAGAGATTTTAAATCGCTTGTTAAAAAAATTGTTGCTCGTAACAAATCGGACGACAGTATCCCAAAAGAGACTTAATTGTTATTGTTATTTTGCTTTTCTTTAGGGTGATACTTTTTATGATATTGCTAACACACACAGCTACACACAATAAGCAGATTTTAGTGCAGACCGATTTCAAACGCAGCGTTGTGGGCCAAACCATTTTCAAATACCGCCGCCATTCTATTTGTTGAGCTGCCATTGGTTCATTTGAGCGCCAACGAGGCAGAATGAAATCGGTTCACTGAAGAATCTATGTTGCTAGCAGAGGTTGTTACAAAGTGTCTGGACACAATAAAACCATTTGTATGATTTAAAAAGAGTAACTATTGTGCTTTCATTCTATGTACTTGGGCTTTTAATAATCTTTCTCACAGTCACATCAGCATGCATGGGTGGGTCTCATGTATGGATTCAGGCTGGTTTGGCTGGGACCCATGCAAGATTATTATTGTCGTTTTTTTCAATAAAACTGCATTGAATCGTTTAGCTTTGGGCTATATAGGTAATGATAAGAGGGCATGGGTTTTATCTGGGCCAACTGCGTGAGGCTCATAAGGTTAACCGAAATGGGACTCATATTGTTGGCTCAATTGGGTTAAATGTATGGGCCCAATTCAGCATTAACGTGGGCTAACTGGGCATGGGACAGAAATGGGAACAGTATATGGGGCCCATGTGGTTTCAGTATATTGGGCCTAAAAGGTTTTTTGTAAATAGGATGAAGGCATTGTAGTTCATATTTTTAAATTCTTTTTTTAATTGTTGTGTGACACTTTAAAGCGTTTTGTTATGTCATAGTTTATTTCAATCTGCCGCTATTGTGTTGGTCTAGAGTAGTCATCAGTGTCAGGGTTCCTGTGTGTGTATGTGAGTGTCGCATCTTATTTCAGCGAGGATCTTTGTGAGGAGCCCGTGGAGCTTGGCACAGGTGGAGGAGCAGCAGAATCTTCAGTCTACGCTAGATTGACTGAAGATTCTACTGGTGTATGCTAGATGGTTGCATACACCGGTAGTCACTCTGGCCTCTCCTGTTGTGAACAGTTTTCTGAGAACGTTTCTGTGTCTACTAGAAGTCACCTGGTCTCTGTGTTTGTTCGATCCTAGGGGTTTTGTCGCCTCATTCGAGAACTCACCAGTGAATACCTGCCTGCTCGCTCCGCCGATTCCACTGCCTCCACTCCACCCTTCGAGCTTCCAGCTCTCTTCCATTCCCACCTCGCATTTACCTTCGGAACCGCTGCACACCCTCTCTCAGGAACCTGGCATCTCACACCCACGCCTCGAAAGACCCGCACCGAAGTAAGCCTGTTCCTGTTTCCCCTCCGATCACTCATTCTAAGCCCGTCATAACTAAGTTCTCGTTTCAGGCCAACCTGGTCGAGTGGTCCTCACCCTTCCGCTGATGTCCGGGAAATAGATTTTATTTTGTCCTGTTGTAAATAAATCACTCACTCATCCCTATCCAACGTGTGGTTACTGCATGTGGGTCCGTAAATTGAAACCCATCATGTCAATCAGTGGCCAAGCCTGAAACAAATATTGAAAGATTAAGAAATTCTTTTTGATATTTTTGCAATATTTAGCTAGCAGTTATGTGAAATGTACTTATATTTAATTGTAGCTCTATTTTTTTTATATGTGCAATGTTTTAGGCTTTATTAGTTACATTTATAGTGATTTTCTAAACTTCTCTTAAGAGTAATACTACTGTCTTAGTCCTGTCACGTTAACAAAGAAATTAGGATAATTGCAAAACTGTTCAGTGTTTACAATATAAGGCTTCAGTAGTTAATCTATACAAAGGCTGTTTTGCCTTAATTTTTAATTTTTTTGAAAAGTCTAAATGTTATATTGCACTAATAAAAGATATATTTTTGCAGGCTTCAAGAGGATCAGCGTGTGAAGATCACTTTATAATGATTTGAAAAGGTAGATTAATATGTTAGTAAAATTAAGCACATAAGAGTGATATAATGACAAACTGATGAACAAAAACAAAATGTTGTCCTGTTATTGTCATTGTACTTAAGGTTGCCATGGCTACAGAAATTGGAGGAGCATCCTTAGATGACACAATACAACCAGCTGTGCGATTCCTCATGTCCCATGAACTGGAAGTCCAGTTCAACCTTTTTGGCCAACATTGGAAACAAGCTCTTGGACCTGCGTCTCTTTGATGTTTTGTATGGTAAATATCAGTTTTTATTGTCAGAGTAACTTTTTTTTTCACTTTTCTTTCTTAAACATATGTTAATTTATTTTTGTTGTTTTATGCTTTTGTTTGTTATTTTTAGTAATGTTTTTAGGTTAAAAATTGAGTCTTCAATTTTTGGTTTTATTTGAACAGTATTCTTTCACTGTTGTGAAGAACTTAAAAATTTGAAGGTAATATGGGTTGCATTTCAAACAGTATTAAAAGAACCACAAGACCACGATAGAACCTCGTAGTTGATGTATATAGATGGATATATTTTAAATTTACGGGAAGAATATAGTTTCTGTACATAATAATGATGACTCAAGAGTCCTTTTGATTATGGCATATCTCTGCAAGCATTTTTGCCCCATGAAGGGGGAGATGCAAATCTCATTAATGTTACATTGTGCTAAAATGAAACACTAATACAATTTCTACCTTTGCTTGTTATTTCAGGGGACTTAAAAGAAATTATCCATCTACAGAATCACACAAGCATACAGCAAAGACTCTCGAAGTGGTTTACTGGAGCCCGAGTGGAAGTGGAAATAGACTAGAGAGACTGCCAGTTCAAACTCAGGTTGGGGAGGTCTTTCAAGATGGACAGTTTCAGTAAAGTATGAGAGATTTCAAATTTAAGCATGCATATGGCATGTAGGTTATTTTTAAAAATGTTTAACAAAAATGTATTGTGAAAGATCTATATAGGTGTGTATATTCACATTGTGTGTATCAATGTGAATATACGTGTATAAAGTTATATAGATAGTATTTAGATGTATACATTTATAGACCTGTAGGAAAATATGTAGGTGTCTTTATTTGTGTGCATCTATAGATATATATTTATAGATCTGTTTATAAGTTTGTTATAGTAAACTAGCTTCTGTTATTTTCAAAGATGTCGTGAATAATTGCAGATTTCTTTTTGTGGCACCATTCCCTGAGTATTAATGAAGTTCTAATAATTGCTGTAGTGAGGTAAAAAATAACTCCTGACAATATTTTAAATTACTAAATAAAAGCCTTGAGCAAAATAAATTTTTCATCTCTTTTTTTTATTTTTTTTATTTGAACACGTTTTAAGCTAGACTTTGGATTGTTGATCAAGATTGCATATCTATGAATGTAATTCACATCCAGGTTAGATGAGAATTGTTCCTACAGGATTAAGGCATCTGGGTCCCACTGAAAGCCCAGTTAGCACCCATAAAAATTTACTTGGGCAAACCCATGTGGGGCCACCATGGAAACCGTGGACAAACCCACTTGGTACCCATATTCTAGCCCAGTTCAGACCCAATTGGGACCCACGTAAAATATTCTTGACAGCACCCTAGTGGGCCACAGATGGGCCTCTTGTGAGTTAACCATGTGGGCCCCACTGAAAACCCCAGTCAGCACCCATTAAAATCTACTTGGGCAAACCCATGTGGGGCCACCATGGAAACCGTGGACAAACCCACTTGGTACCCATATTCTAGCCCAGTTCAGACCCAATTGGGACCCACGTAAATATTCTTGACAGCACCCTAGTGGGCCACAGATGGGCCTCATGTGAGTTAACCATGTGGGACCCACTGAAAACCCAGTCAGCACCCATTAAAATCTACTTGGGCAAACCCATGTGGGGCCACCATGGAAACCGTGGACAAACCCACTTGGTACCCATATTCTAGCCCAGTTCAGACCCAATTGGGACCCAGGTAAATATTCCTGACAGCACCCTAGTGGGCCACAGATGGGCCTCATGTGAGTTAACCACATGGGCCCACTGAAAACCCAGTTAGCACCCATAAAAATTTACTTGGGCAAACCCATGTGGGGCCACCATGGAAACCGTGGACAAACCCACTTGGTACCCATATTCTAGCCCAGTTCAGACCCAATTGGGACCCACGTAAATATTCTTGACAGCACCCTAGTGGGCCACAGATGGGCCTCATGTGAGTTAACCATGTGGGACCCACTGAAAACCCAGTCAGCACCCATTAAAATCTACTTGGGCAAACCCATGTGGGGCCACCATGGAAACCGTGGACAAACCCACTTGGTACCCATATTCTAGCCCAGTTCAGACCCAATTGGGACCCAGGTAAATATTCCTGACAGCACCCTAGTGGGCCACAGATGGGCCTCATGTGAGTTAACCATGTGGGACCCACTGAAAACCCAGTCAGCACCCATAAAAATTTACTTGGGCAAACCCATGTGGGGCCACCATGGAAACCGTGGACAAACCCTTTTGGGACCCATATTGCCTGCCCACTTATATCCCATATGGGGCCCACCTAGGTGTGCTGGCTGGGCTGTGACAACACAGTGAGAGCCGTCACAGAAAACAAACCGTCATGAACCCGAGAGGTCAACCTATAAGAATTACTCCAAGAGTTTATCAACGTCTCATCCAGGAGGGTAAAACTCTACCCTTTGAGTAAATTCAGTGCAGATAGCAACAAACATCTTTTAACCAAAAAAAAAAAAAAAAAACACACACACACACACACACACCAGACACAATTAATACATCATACCGACTGTAAGGATTTATATTGTCGTGCTTTTGGTTTCCGGTGTGACGGAGGCGTGTGGAAGTTGCAGATGCACAAGATCGAAGGGTCTCTTGCATGAACTTTACTTCTTCCAGCACAGATGAGTTACAACGACAACCGAGCTGTTCTCACGGAAGAATTGTGTAGCTTCTGGCCTCTAGCTCTGACACAGACAGCAATTAGCAATGTCCGGGCAGTGAGCGGTGAGTGCCATAACCATCGATAGAAACATAACGGATCAGCCGTTAGGCACTGGTTGCTAACTTTCACCAGCTGTCAAGAACAGAATAGACAGAACGTAAAACAACAAATCTCGCGATACTAGTCTCGTCTCCCGAGCTGCGCCGCATTTACTGATCTAGGCTTGGAAAACTGAAATAAAGAAATACAAAACCAAGCTTAAGATCAAATAAAGCGTAACCTTCCTTACAATATATTAGAAAAAAAGTATTCAGAAAAGTTTATTTCGCTTTAAATGTATTGCTTTGTCATTATGTTATTACTATGTATATTTTTAGTCTCTTGCATACTGGAATTTGCACTTTTTATTTCTATGTGTCATTTTAATAGAAGTGAGGTCTACAATGATTTTCTGGATCATTTGTCAATTTAGCTACTTCAGTTCATTGAGTCTGATTTTAGAGATCTTTGACTATGTATTATACAGGTCCTGTTTAGGTCATTTTTTGATCATGCACATCTGGCAATAATCAAGCGTATCCGAGGTGAGTGAAGCTGAACTCAGCTTTAAAAAAAATTGTAAAAATTGCAATTAATTCATAAGCAGAATTATTAGTTTAAAGGATTTATTTTGACAAAAGGCCAGAAGAAATGTGTAAAGGGGAAAATACTTTCTCCACAGTGATGCCACCAGCAGTGACTAATCTTTTTTCGGTTAACCCTTTATCTCCAATTCTCTATGTTGAATTATAATTGTGATCTAAACTGCAATGTTTTGAATAAACTGACATTCTGATCATTATTACAGTCTGAGCAGAAAGGCACTTGTAAGTTAAAACTTGATTACCACAATTAACCTGAGTTGATTTGATATGCTGTATACAGCAAAATCAGAAGTTTAACATCGCTCATACTGATGCACTTTGTGTATCTCTAATGGAGTTAGCAAAAAATAACTGTTGAGTTAATTGTCATCAACAGTAGAATTAATTATTTCTAGTTCCATTTATCTCTTGCATTATGCATGCTTTTATCTTGTTTACATTTGACTTGAATCATAATCAACCATTTTCCAATTAAAGATAAAAAGCAAAAAACCCAAACAGCTAAATTTAAGAAATGTGATCATGAATATTCCAGGTCAACACAACAAATCTGTCAACACGCCAGAAAACATCCTCACACACTGACATTTCCCACTAAAAGCATGCACAAATTTATTCCACCTCACTCCTCTGATGGACTTCCTCATCCCCCTTAACAACAAGACTTAGCACTTTAGACAAGCTGCATTAAATTACACTGAAAGGACAAAGTTAAAATTTAAGTGCACCTTTAATTTATTCAATATCTATATTATAACAGCATCATCATGGTTGGCATATAAAATATGTACAAGAACAGCTAATTCATTAAAAATGACAGATCCTGCTGAAAAGTGTATGTGCTTATATGTGGAAGGTGGCAAGATTGCAGCAACTTTCAAGAGCAATTCTTCATGGAACAATCAATCATTCTGGGTACTGACATCTGAGAAGTACATTATCTAGCAAACAATTAGCAGAGCTTGAAGCATACATGGGGCTCCAAGACTAAGAAAGGCAGCAGGTGGACTGTTTGGTCTCTCTTCCCTAAACAGAAAGGAGAAAAAAGAAAAAAAAAAAAACAGTTAGAAACAGAAAACTTACATTCACACATTTTCAAAAACCTACTAGAAATTTTATGTAAATTAGCCTTTCATCTGCTGCTAAAAAAACAAAACAAAAGTTCAGAAGAGGATGGGTTGCCATAACGACTGTGTACCTACATGTGTTCCTGTAAGCATGCTACTGACGCCTAAATTCCAGGTACCTGTTGTCTCTGTTGTTGGCGTCTGTATTCTTCTTCGCTGGCGGCCAGAGCCTGAGCCAGAGCCAGGTCCTCCTGCTCCTGAGGGCTGAGAGGACAACGTCCCGAAGTGAAAACCCCACAAACTGGACGACATGCATAATGGTGGATCCTTGAGTTTGATTCAAGTGCAACCTCATTAAAATTATTTAAATAATCCCATCAGCCTGTTTTGTTTGACAAACACTAAAGAGCCATGCCTTTGTGATGGTTCAAATCTGTAAGCAAAGAGCTCTGTAGAGGCTGTTTTTCAGGTTTCTTTGTTTATGTGGATTTTCTCCTTTGCACTTGTTGAACGCTACAAGAAAAATATTCCGTTTCTGATCTACTAATACCAATGCAGCACATCATGACTTTAATTCAGATCTGAAACAGAGCCAAGTCGATTTCTGGATACCAACAAAAAACTACTTACAGTTTGAGAGATTATTCATATTTCTTCATACAGTGATTTACATTTTATCATCTTTCAAATTATTCAGTTTATTTTATCATCATTTCAATGTAATAGACCAAGCCAAAACACACACAAAAAAAACATACTATAAAGTGGAAGGGAAAAGAGACGGTTTTCAATTTTTTTTTACAGATAAACTCTGAAAAGATTGGCATGCATTTGTATTCAGCTCAGTATTAATTCCAGAGAATCAGTGGCCTTCAGAAGTCACAAAGATAAATAGTAGTTCACCTGTGTGTGATTTTATCTATGCATACAACAGGCTGTACTATGGATTCTCAGTGGTTTGTTAGAAAACATTACCAAACAAAGAGCACCGTGAAGTCCAAAGGTCACACCACATAAGACAGGGTTGTGGACAGGGTTAAATTATAAAACTATATCCACAGCTTTGAATACCTCACAGGCCTGACCAATACTGAGTGCTATTTTTGTCAACATTAAACATCGCTCAATAACTATCAGAACAAGCAAAAGATGGAAGCTGAATAAGTGAATATTTATAAATCCATGTGGATTCTTGAAACACCTTTAGTCCTTTTGGAACATTATCATAACCTTCAGAACAATGTAGCTGGATATGCTCATCATTCAACAATCGGAAAAACAACCATAAATGAACTGGGAGACTGTAAATCACCTGAACAGTAAAAACAGCATCTAACCAGAGATCTGGGTTTAACCTAAACATGAATGCCCAGTTATAAAAGGATTCTGTATGCATTTGGGAAAAAGACTTTTTCAGCATATAAGAAAAAAAGTTTGTATCACAGCTAAACAGGGACGATGAGGATCTAAGCAGCAATCTTGAAAATTAAAAGCAGAAGCAGCTTGCCATATACGCCAACCATCATGTCACTGAGAAATACCTGCGAGTCTGCATTTCATCCATATTATACACATGCATTACTGATCTACTTAAGCAGCTAACTGAAGAGGAAGTTAGCGAAAATCAGAGGCACTTTGTTAACATAACTCACCTGAGGGTTGGTTGAACAGCTGGCCTCGAATCAGCCAAAGACATCTCCAGCGCTCTTTGTAAAGCCTGCTCTTCTGTCTAAAGTGACAAGGTAGAAGCAGAATGTTTAAGTTCCCTTTCAGTATACTAGTGGTTACTATACATAAGGTGATTTCATCAAAGTTGTGTTCATACCAGGCCAGCCTGAAAGGATGCTGAGGGAGGAATTACATTCTGTGCTGAAACGGATGTAGGAATCTGCGGGATAGAGCTGGGAAAATCAGAAATACAATGTGTTAAATTAAGTCTGTTTTTAAAGTACAATACATATATTCAATATGTCCATTACTGAACAAAAATGGGGTAGCAACACTCACCCTGAGCCGTGAGCTCTGTTGTTTACAGTTACGCCATTAGAAACGGGCCGAGGGTTTCCTGAAGCAGATGAACGAGAACTAGAGGCAGACGAAGAGGAAGCACCTTGAGACCTCATTACAGCAGCATGTCTATGGAAAAAAACAAAAAAACTTAAATCACCAGGTTCAATGTGATAATTCAGAAAAAAAGGAAAGTAGTTTTTACTTAGGACAACTGTACTCACCCAGATTTGGAAAGAGACTTCCCCTCGGTCTTACAGTCATGGTCTAGTGGGTGTCGATGTTTGAGACAGTAATTTAAATGACACTGATCGCAGGTGACTCGTATCATTTCCTTTTGTTTACAGCCACCTTTAGAACATTTATTTGTGAAGATCTGAAAGAAAGTAAGAAAGAAAGAAAAAACACGTATTATCACTGTTTTTGATGATATTGCGCCACATGGTTTGGGGGAACTCTGCACTATTTTTACCTTTCTCTTTCTTTGCGCAGGATCTGATTTGCAGTCCCGGTCGATGTGCTCTCCCACTTTAATGTCAGGCATCTCACCTCTTTTGATGGGAATGGGAGTGTTACACAAGGGGCAAACTGGAACCTGGACATCCTACAAGAACATACACATCAGTATTAAGTACTGATGTGTACTTAATATATATAATAGCATCATATTTTATATCTTTTAAAAGATTATAAAACTAAAAACAATCCAATTTTCAAAACTAAGGCTTGTAAAATCTACAGATTCTGATTGATTTTCCAACAAGCAACCTTGCTACTAATCCACACGAGTTGTTTTTATGGCTGCTTGTTGTCACAGTTTAATATTCGTGGAATAGGTTATTGACTTCACAAGAACAACCAACCTTAGGTGAGCATGTTTTAGACAATACTGTGTGACCTAGGTTACATTAAAATAAATGTAACCTAGGTCTTGTCTTATGACAAGATCAGTACATTGGGTAGAGCAAATAGACGTAAATGTAATTCAAAAGTAATCTAATAAAAGTAAAACCCATGGTGTAATTGTCTGTCCAGAAACATTTTGTAGTAATTGGATGCATTAATTAAAAGATAAATATGTTGAGTCATTTTTTAATTAAGTAAAAAAAATGTATTCAGTTAAAATATAAATAATATAAAAATCATTTTTTAATTAAGTAAAAAAAATGTATTCAGTTAAAATATAAATAATATAAAAATCATTTTTTAATTAAGTAAAAAAAATGTATTCAGTTAAAATATAAATAATATAAAAATCAGGTTGAAACATAAGTTCATATTTTATTAGGTTCTATCAACTCACCTTTTTGTAGGATGATGTACATTTGTGATTTGCATAGGTGATGTGATCCTTGCAGAAAATCTCCTGACAGGCATCACATCTCATTGGAAGAAAATCTGCAATAAACAAGCAGTATTTTATGAGGGAACAAGTTAATCAATCAATCACATTTCATTTGTATAGCATCATTCAGCAACAAGGCATTTCAAAGTGCTTACATCATAAAAACACAACAATACAAAGTCATACAATACACAGTCAAGAATTGAACCAATACATCTTGTCAAGCGCCATCATTATATATCAGATTATTGATTAATGTTGATTATCTATCAAGTCAAACAACAACATCAACAAAAAAAATGGTAATACTGTTTTTATTTGAGACTTTACTCACCTAAACGCTTGCAGGTCTTCTCAGAGCAGTGCTCTCCCAAATCTGGAAACTCCATTTTTTTGACGGGTCTACGGATGAAAATGACAGGTTTTTATTCTGAAAAAGATTTAAAAATAATAATAATAATAAAATAAATAAATGAGTTTGATTCAAGTAGCAGCCTGAAACAATTGCTAGTTCTAAGAGCTAGCAGTTCTTAGAACTGGTCTCCACTGTAATAATAATGAATCTTTGAGGATAGTCATGAGTCACATGATTATCAGTCTGCAGACCAACAATGAGTTTGCTAAATTACTCGCAAGAGGCTAAGCTAACTTCGATCAGACTCACAAATGATCGATTACGTAATTAATAGCTCAAGTTATCCAGTATTCTTTTAGATAAACATAACACAAGAACTTCAAAATGAGAGAAATGTTTTCGATTAGTAATACATATTCCCAATGTAACATGTATGAATTATAATAACAAGATATAGAAATTAAGTAACTAGTTAATTTACCCAAAGGGAGCAAATACACATATTTCTGCTAACTCGAAAGAAACACCAACACCACACAGTATACTTCTCCAAACATGTCAATAACAAATACTAAAAATAAGTCTTGAATGTTTATGGTTAAAATGTATTCTCAAGGCTGGCTTCTTTGCTACGCTAGCAAGATGATCAGCTAACCTCAGCTTTTTGTTCAGGTTTACTCACCAGCCGCGGCTTTCTTCTCGGTCTTTGGTTTAGTAAAAAGAAAATCACTGTATTCTTTCAGCCAATATAACTCTATGTTCTCTCAAAGTGTTTTAGTCTGTAGTTTAGCTACAGAGCCCCTGACGTCTTGTTTGTGAAGCTCCTCGTCTGTTTAGCTGTGTCACGCACTGTCCTCTTACGTCAAGACGCCGCTGACGTTATGCTCGTCACGACGTCATCGGAGGCGTGGTTTTTGAGGCGGTCGTAGAAATTTCAAGAAAACTCTAGACTAGAATGAGCCACGTTGTTCAAATAAAATTATGAAACTTGTGTTTAGTAAATGAAATAGACATAGGCTACTCGGTTAACACTTCAGCACAGTAGATTCAAGAAGAAAATCCAGATGTTAAGTTGAAACAATTTTAAAATAAGAGCAAAAAGTCATGACAGTGGTAAAATTGTGTATATGTTTCCTTTTTAAAACATTTGAGTTAATATTTAGTTACACATAAAATGAGTTAAAAATTACTGGACGGACTGTAACATGTCAGAGAATAAAATAACAGAAAACACTGGCAAATATAAGGTAAATAATATCGTCCCCGAATAGCAACAATTCAAACTTTCCTGTTCTCCTTTTGACCTTTTTAATTCTTGCACTCAAATTAAAAAAAATCACATAGCCTAATCATAAATTAATATTTATCCCTTCATATACATTTACCCTCATTTGCTAAACCTGCTACCAACATAGATAGTATTTAAAACTTTACTGAAACAACATAAGTCTTCTCTATGTAAGGATTAAAAGCCATTCACTTGGACAGTTGACATTACATACCCAAGCTCTGTTAGTTAATGCATTTATGGTTTCATTAGATTCGTATGACACAAATTCTCTTAAAATTTAAACTTTTAATGAGCTCAGCAGCCTGAAACAAAAAGACATTATTTGCATCTCTCCTCGTTTGAATGCAGAGTAGGGTACACTAATTGTGACTGATACAATCAAGATCAATCCGCTTGATATGATTTTGGTCTCCAGCTGTGACCTGTCATTTATGTAAATGCACTCAGCAAGGTACTTGTACCCTCATTAAGTTGGATTTTACTATTGGTCTTCACTTCAAAAGTCCATATTCAGTCTGACAGGACTGGAATAAAATGTTAGGTGTGTTTATTAGCATAGGCAAATGAGACATTTAGAATAAAATGATATGAAAGTTGTGTTGATAGAAAATAATAATACACAACATCATGATAATATTAGTGCTGGTCCACAGTTCTGTATTACGACTAATGCATATTGTACTGCATGAGGTTAACCTAAATACACTCATTAAGGAAATTTGTTTTGCATTCAGATAACTCAAAACAGAGGAACTGGAAGTAGACATTAAATTAAATCTAACACCCTAAATGCATCAAGTGACTTCTATCATATACTATTAACTAATGTATGATTTGCCTTTTTTGTTTAGTGCAAGAAGCATAGTTTGGAATAAAAGCTGAAATTTAGCACGGGTATTATACTTCCCCTTGATCTCACCAGTTACGATTTTAGTTTTCAGTGGTTCCTAACTATTCTGAGATTACATCTATACATAATATCATAAGTAATGCGTATAATTCCCTAGTCCATGAAGTTCTTAAATTACTACCGAATGGTTCTCTGACAAAATGATAGTTAATAACCCATCAGCTAAAGAAATATTTATCTGCTTTCTATGTGTTAAATAATTGAATGCCCAATGAGTATTTGAAAGTACAAAAGTTCATGAAAATGTGCATAACTCACTTTTATTAAAAAGTGTGATAGAGTCATATAATTTCAATCTTACACTCTGACATTAATAATTTAAACTCAAGTCCAATAATCCCATAAAATGTACTAAGAATGTGCTTTACATGTTGTTAAATTCGGGATTGGGCTGTTATCCCAGATTTGAGCACACTTTGGGTTAAAACTGATTTCAGTATTTTTATTTTATTTTTTTTTTATGGGACACAGGTTAGCCCTTAACAAAATGTTAGCTTTAAACGACTTATCAATGTTATCAATCAGGTTGTGTGCCAGGTTTGAGAGCGTCTTTCCAAGATTTACCAGTTGGTGGCAGCACTGGTCTTCATAAAAAGTACAGCTCAGAGAAGGAAAGAAAACGCGACGAACGAGGAAGTCACCATAATTGTGACCACTAGAAATATTACACGCGTATATAGTCATGACAGACTGGGATCTAAAGTTTTCCTTTTTTTAATTTTCAACTTAAAGTTGGGAAGAGCATAAAACTCTTCACAAAGTCGCCAACACTAACTGGAGTGCCCATTTATCTATTACAAACTGGTGCCTTGCAAAAAGTGACGGTGCCAATTTTTGGCTTTTAACAGTTGAAGGCTTTTTCCATTGGATAGGGGTCAGCATGGGCACCCTGACTGATCTGCCATGTCAGATCTTCAATTCTGCAAGCACACATACACATACACACGCGCACCTACGCACACCCGCACACACACGCACACACAAAAAAAACTGCAATGTTTAATCTGATATGTTTCAATCAGAACCAAAACCGCTTCTTATGCGACTTGAACTGAGGTAGCTCAGTCACTAGAGGGCAGAATAGGTCTTCCTGGCTTAACACTGGTTTTGATGTTTTGAGAATTCAACACACTCTCATGGCAGGGTCAAAGATACAAAGGCTTAGGTGTGATATAGAGGTGTTTAAAGAGATGTTGTAACAAAGATGAACCTCGGAGTGCTAGAACAGGTGTGTTTTTGTGCAATTTCCATTATTGAATGACACAGTCAACAAGAAAATCCAAGCATCTTTTCTGTACTTAGTTTTTTTTTCTTCCAGATGTAAAAATCCTTGCACAGTCTATTAAAGTTTTGTATCACAGAATTAACCTTTTTTTTTTTACAGTAAATTTTAAAGATTTACTTTGAAAGAGTAATGGCTTGTGCACTTGCAGAACTGTCTATGAAATACTCTGTCATATAAATTGAAGAAGTTGTGACATTGTCAGCAATCCCCTTCCAGAAGTATGCAGGAGAAACACTAAAGACAGAAGAAGCACAGCAACTTTTAAAAACAACATTTTTGGAAGGAGGCTCCAAGTTTTTTTGTGTTTAAACTTCAATTGATAACTGATGTTAAAGTG